>NC_137114.1:57358566-57391642 GCF_949357685.1 Gobio gobio
AACGATGTCAGTAGTGCGGCTGTAGTTTATCATGTCAGTAGTCAGGCTGTATGTGAATGACGTCAGTAGTGCTACTGTAGTTTATCATGTCAGTAGTGTGACTGTAGTTTATCATGTCAGTAGTCAGGCTGTATGTGAATGACGTCAGTAGTGTGACTGTAGTTTATCATGTCAGTAGTGTGACTGTAGTTTATCATGTCAGTAGTCAGGCTGTATGTGAATGACGTCAGTAGTGCGACTGTAGTTTATCATGTCAGTAGTGTGACTGTAGTTTATCATGTCAATAGTCAGGCTGTATGTGAATGACGTCAGTAGTGTGACTGTAGTTTATCATGTCAGTAGTGTGACTGTAGTTTATCATGTCAATAGTCAGGCTGTATGTGAACGATGTCAGTAGTGTGACTGTAGTTTATCATGTCAGTAGTCAGGCTGTATGTGAATGACGTCAGTAGTGTGATTGTAGTTTATCATGTCAGTAGTGTGACTGTAGTTTATCATGTCAATAGTCAGGCTGTATGTGAATGACGTCAGTAGTGTGACTGTAGTTTATCATGTCAGTAGTGTGACTGTAGTTTATCATGTCAGTAGTCAGGCTGTATGTGAACGATGTCAGTAGTGTGACTGTAGTTTATCATGTCAGTAGTCAGGCTGTATGTGAATGACGTCAGTAGTGTGACTGTAGTTTATCATGTCAGTAGTGTGACTGTAGTTTATCATGTCAATAGTCAGGCTGTATGTGAATGACGTCAGTTGTGTGACTGTAGTTTATCATGTCAGTAGTGTGAATGTAGTTTATCATGTCAGTAGTCAGGCTGTATGTGAATGACGTCAGTAGTGCGAATGTAGTTTATTTTGTCAGTAGTCAGGCTGTATGTGAACGATGTCAGTGGTGCGGCTGTAGTTTATCATGTCAGTAGTCAGGCTGTATGTGAATGACGTCAGTAGTGTGACTGTAGTTTATCATGTCAGTAGTGTGACTGTAGTTTATCATGTCAGTAGTCAGGCTGTATGTGAATGACGTCAGTAGTGCGGCTGTAGTTTATCATGTCAGTAGTCAGGCTGTACGTGAATGACGTCAGTAGTGCGGCTGTAGTTTATCATGTCAGTAGTCAGGCTGTATGTGAATGATGTCAGTAGTGCGACTGTAGTTTATCATGTCAGTAGTCAGGCTGTATGTGAATGATGTCAGTAGTGCGGCTGTAGTTTATCATGTCAGTAGTCAGGCTGTATGTGAATGACGTCAGTAGTGCGGCTGTAGTTTATCATGTCAGTAGTGTGACTGTAGTTTATCATGTCAGTAGTGCGGCTGTAGTTTATCATGTCAGTAGTCAGGCTGTATGTGAATGATGTCAGTAGTGCGGCTGTAGTTTATCATGTCAGTAGTCAGGCTGTATGTGAATGACGTCAGTAGTGCGGCTGTAGTTTATCATGTCAGTAGTCAGGCTGTATGTGAATGATGTCAGTAGTGCGGCTGTAGTTTATCATGTCAGTAGTCAGGCTGTATGTGAATGACGTCAGTAGTGCGGCTGTAGTTTATCATGTCAGTAGTCAGGCTGTATGTGAATGACGTCAGTAGTGCGGCTGTAGTTTATCATGTCAGTAGTCAGGCTGTATGTGAATGACGTCAGTAGTGCGGCTGTAGTTTATCATGTCAGTAGTCAGGCTGTATATGAATGACGTCAGTAGTGTGACTGTAGATTATCATGTCAGTAGTCAGGCTGTATGTGAATGACGTCAGTAGTGTGACTGTAGTTTATCATGTCAGTAGTCAGGCTGTATGTGAATGACGTCAGTAGTGTGACTGTAGATTATCATGTCAGTAGTCAGGCTGTATGTGAATGACGTCAGTAGTGTGACTGTAGTTTATCATGTCAGTAGTCAGGCTGTATGTGAACGATGTCAGTAGTGTGACTGTAGATTATCATGTCAGTAGTCAGGCTGTATGTGAATGACGTCAGTAGTGTGACTGTAGTTTATCATGTCAGTAGTCAGGCTGTATGTGAACGATGTCAGTAGTGTGACTGTAGTTTATCATGTCAGTAGTCAGGCTGTATGTGAATGACGTCAGTAGTGTGACTGTAGTTTATCATGTCAGTAGTCAGGCTGTATGTGAATGACGTCAGTAGTGTGGCTGTAGCTTATCATGTCAGTAGTCAGGCTGTATGTGAATGATGTCAGTAGTGTGACTGTAGTTTATCATGTCAGTAGTCAGGCTGTATGTGAATGATGTCAGTAGTGCGGCTGTAGTTTATCATGTCAGTAGTCAGGCTGTATGTGAATGACATCAGTAGTGCGGCTGTAGTTTATCATGTCAGTAGTCAGGCTGTATGTGAATGACGTCAGTAGTGTGACTGTAGTTTATCATGTCGGTAGTCAGGCTCTATGTGAACAATGTCAGTAGTGTGACTGTAGTTTATCATGTCAGTTGTCAGGCTGTATGTGAATGACGTCAGTAGTGTGACTGTAGTTTATCATGTCAGTAGTCAGGCTGTATGTGAATGACGTCAGTAGTGTGGCTGTAGTTTATCATTTCAGTAGTCAGGCTGTATGTGAATGATGTCAGTAGTGCATTGTAGTTTATCATGTCAGTAGTCAGGCTGTATGTGAATGATGTCAGTAGTGCGTTGTAGTTTATCATGTCAGTAGTCAGGCTGTATGTGAATGATGTCAGTAGTGTGACTGTAGTTTATCATGTCAGTAGTCAGGCTGTATGTGAATGATGTCAGTAGTGCGGCTGTAGTTTATCATGTCAGTAGTCAGGCTGTATGTGAATGACGTCAGTAGTGTGACTGTAGTTTATCATGTCAGTAGTGCGGCAGTATGTGAATGACGTCAGTAGTGCGGCTGTAGTTTATCATGTCAGTAGTCAGGCTGTATGTGAATGACATAAGTAGTGTGACTGTAGTTTATCATGTCAGTAGTCAGGCTGTATGTGAATGACGTCAGTAGTGTGACTGTAGTTTATCATGTCAGTAGTGCGGCTGTATGTGAATGACGTCAGTAGTGCGGCTGTAGTTTATCATGTCAGTAGTCAGGCTGTATGTGAATGACATAAGTAGTGTGACTGTAGTTTATCATGTCAGTAGTCAGGCTGTATGTGAATGACGTCAGTAGTGTGACTGTAGTTTATCATGTCAGTAGTCAGGCTGTATGTGAATGACATAAGTAGTGTGACTGTAGTTTATCATGTCAGTAGTCAGGCTGTATGTGAATGACATCAGTAGTGCGGCTGTAGTTTATCATGTCAGTAGTCAGGCTGTATGTGAATGACGTCAGTAGTGTGACTGTAGTTTATCATGTCAGTAGTGCGGCTGTATGTGAATGACGTCAGTAGTGCGGCTGTAGTTTATCATGTCAGTAGTCAGGCTGTATGTGAATGACGTCAGTAGTGTGACTGTAGTTTATCATGTCAGTAGTCAGGCTGTATGTGAATGATGTCAGTAGTGTGACTGTAGTTTATCATGTCAGTAGTCAGGCTGTATGTGAATGACGTCAGTAGTGCGGCTGTAGTTTATCATGTCAGTAGTGCGGCTGTAGTTTATCATGTCAGTAGTCAGGCTGTCTGTGAATGATGTCAGTAGTGTGGCAGTAGTTTATCATGTCAGTAGTGCGGCTGTAGTTTATCATGTCAGTAGTCAGGCTGTATGTGAATGATGTCAGTAGTGTGACTGTAGTTTATCATGTCAGTAGTCAGGCTGTATGTGAATGATGTCAGTAGTGCGGCTGTAGTTTATCATGTCAGTAGTCAGGCTGTATGTGAATGACGTCAGTAGTGCGGCTGTAGTTTATCATGTCAGTAGTCAGGCTGTATGTGAATGATGTCAGTAGTGTGACTGTAGTTTATCATGTCAGTAGTCAGGCTGTATGTGAATGATGTCAGTAGTGCGGTTGTAGTTTATCATGTCAGTAGTCAGGCTGTATGTGAATGACATCAGTAGTGTGACTGTAGTTTATCATGTCAGTAGTCAGGCTGTATGTGAATGACATCAGTAGTGCGGCTGTAGTTTATCATGTCAGTAGTCAGGCTGTATGTGAATGACGTCAGTAGTGTGACTGTAGTTTATCATGTCAGTAGTCAGGCTGTATGTGAATGACGTCAGTAGTGCGGCTGTAGTTTATCATGTCAGTAGTCAGGCTGTATGTGAATGACGTCAGTAGTGTGACTGTAGTTTATCATGTCAGTAGTCAGGCTGTATGTGAATGATGTCAGTAGTGTGACTGTAGTTTATCATGTCAGTAGTCAGGCTGTATGTAAATGATGTCAGTAGTGCGGCTGTAGTTTATCATGTCAGTAGTCAGGCTGTATGTGAATGACGTCAGTAGTGCGGCTGTAGTTTATAATGTCAGTAGTGCAGCTGTAGTTTATCATGTCAGTAGTCAGGCTGTCTGTGAATGATGTCAGTAGTGTGGCAGTAGTTTATCATGTCAGTAGTGCAGCTGTAGTTTATCATGTCAGTAGTCAGGCTGTATGTGAATGATGTCAGTAGTGTGACTGTAGTTTATCATGTCAGTAGTCAGGCTGTATGTGAATGATGTCAGTAGTGCGGCTGTAGTTTATCATGTCAGTAGTCAGGCTGTATGTGAATGATGTCAGTAGTGCGGCTGTAGTTTATCATGTCAGTAGTCAGGCTGTATGTAAATTACATCAGTAGTGCGGCTGTAGTTTATCATGTCAGTAGTCAGGCTGTATGTGAATGATGTCAGTAGTGTGACTGTAGTTTATCATGTCAGTAGTCAGGCTGTATGTGAATGATGTCAGTAGTGCGGCTGTAGTTTATCATGTCAGTAGTCAGGCTGTATGTGAATGACGTCAGTAGTGCGGCTGTAGTTTATCATGTCAGTAGTCAGGCTGTATGTGAATGATGTCAGTAGTGTGACTGTAGTTTATCATGTCAGTAGTCAGGCTGTATGTGAATGATGTCAGTAGTGCGGTTGTAGTTTATCATGTCAGTAGTCAGGCTGTATGTGAATGACGTCAGTAGTGCGACTGTAGTTTATCATGTCAGTAGTCAGGCTGTATGTGAATGACGTCAGTAGTGCGGCTGTAGTTTATCATGTCAGTAGTCAGGCTGTATGTGAATGATGTCAGTAGTGTGACTGTAGTTTATCATGTCAGTAGTCAGGCTGTATGTGAATGACGTCAGTAGTGTGACTGTAGTTTATCATGTCAGTAGTCAGGCTGTATGTGAATGACGTCAGTAGTGCGGCTGTAGTTTATCATGTCAGTAGTCAGGCTGTATGTGAATGATGTCAGTAGTGTGACTGTAGTTTATCATGTCAGTAGTCAGGCTGTATGTGAATGACGTCAGTAGTGCGGCTGTAGTTTATCATGTCAGTAGTCAGGCTGTATGTGAATGATGTCAGTAGTGTGACTGTAGTTTATCATGTCAGTAGTCAGGCTGTATGTGAATGACGTCAGTAGTGCGGCTGTAGTTTATCATGTCAGTAGTCAGGCTGTATGTGAATGATGTCAGTAGTGTGACTGTAGTTTATCATGTCAGTAGTCAGGCTGTATGTGAATGACGTCAGTAGTGTGACTGTAGTTTATCATGTCAGTAGTCAGGCTGTATGTGAATGACGTCAGTAGTGCGGCTGTAGTTTATCATGTCAGTAGTCAGGCTGTATGTGAATGATGTCAGTAGTGTGACTGTAGTTTATCATGTCAGTAGTCAGGCTGTATGTGAATGACGTCAGTAGTGCGGCTGTAGTTTATCATGTCAGTAGTCAGGCTGTATGTGAATGACGTCAGTAGTGTGACTGTAGTTTATCATGTCAGTAGTCAGGCTGTATGTGAATGACGTCAGTAGTGCGGCTGTAGTTTATCATGTCAGTAGTCAGGCTGTATGTGAATGACGTCAGTAGTGTGACTGTAGTTTATCATGTCAGTAGTCAGGCTGTATGTGAATGATGTCAGTAGTGTGACTGTAGTTTATCATGTCAGTAGTCAGGCTGTATGTGAATGACGTCAGTAGTGTGGCTGTAGTTTATCATGTCAGTAGTCAGGCTGTATGTGAATGATGTCAGTAGTGCGACTGTAGTTTATCATGTCAGTAGTCAGGCTGTATGTGAATGATGTCAGTAGTGCGGCTGTAGTTTATCATGTCAGTAGTCAGGCTGTATGTGAATGACGTCAGTAGTGTGACTGTAGTTTATCATGTCAGTAGTCAGGCTGTATGTGAATGACGTCAGTAGTGTGACTGTAGTTTATAATGTCAGTAGTCAGGCTGTATGTGAATGACGTCAGTAGTGCGGCTGTAGTTTATCATGTCAGTAGTCAGGCTGTATGTGAATGATGTCAGTAGTGTGACTGTAGTTCACAACCTGGTCTCATTGTGAAAATGTACCTCTGGCAACGTTTTTGCAAACCGCCAAAATACATACCAATAAGTACATATCTCTGCAGTTTCAAAGTGAAATGAACACTAGAGGCAGTAAAACAGCAAGCACTTTTTATCGTTTTTTTTTCCATGTAAATGAATACATTTTGGAGTTTGCGTCACTTAATCTGCTCCATATGCTCGGCTTTTTTTATATAATAAGTTTGCTCAGTAGCTCAGCTGGTACAGATTTGTACTTGTAATAATGAAAGCTCAGGTACGAATCCCGTGAAAGACAAGTCATGATAAAAGAGCTCAAAGATGAGTTCACACAAGCTAACAAGACATGGTTACTATTTTATTTTTGTCACATTTGCTTTTGTTAACACTATCGGTTAGGTTTAGGGTTTAGTGTAGGTGTACGTTAAAAAAACAATGTCACAAAACGTCAGATTGACGCTCATCTGTTCCGGGAAAAAAACGAAGCTTTTGGCGGCACCCAGTGTCTGGGTAGTGTAGTGTGGCTGTAGTTTATCATGTCAGTAGTCAGGCTGTACGTGAATGACGTCAGTAGTGCGGCTGTAGTTTATCATGTCACTAGTCAGGCTGTATGTGAATGACGTCAGTAGTGTGACTGTAGTTTATCATGTCAGTAGTCAGGCTGTATGTGAATGACGTCAGTAGTGCGGCTGTAGTTTATCATGTCAGTAGTCAGGCTGTATATGAATGATGTCAGTAGTGCGGCTGTAGTTTATCATGTCAGTAGTCAGGCTGTATGTGAATGACGTCAGTAGTGTGACTGTAGTTTATCATGTCAGTAGTCAGGCTGTATGTGAATGACATCAGTAGTGTGGCTGTAGTTTATCATGTCAGTAGTCAGGCTGTACGTGAATGACGTCAGTAGTGCGGCTGTAGTTTATCATGTCACTAGTCAGGCTGTATGTGAATGACGTCAGTAGTGTGACTGTAGTTTATCATGTCAGTAGTCAGGCTGTATGTGAATGACGTCAGTAGTGCGGCTGTAGTTTATCATGTCAGTAGTCAGGCTGTATATGAATGATGTCAGTAGTGCGGCTGTAGTTTATCATGTCAGTAGTCAGGCTGTATGTGAATGACGTCAGTAGTGTGACTGTAGTTTATCATGTCAGTAGTCAGGCTGTATGTGAATGACGTCAGTAGTGCGGCTGTAGTTTATCATGTCAGTAGTCAGGCTGTATGTGAATGACGTCAGTAGTGTGACTGTAGTTTATCATGTCAGTAGTCAGGCTGTATGTGAATGACGTCAGTAGTGTGACTGTAGCTTATCATGTCAGTAGTCAGGCTGTATATGAATGATGTCAGTAGTGTGACTGTAGTTTATCATGTCAGTAGTCAGGCTGTACGTGAATGACGTCAGTAGTGCGGCTGTAGTTTATCATGTCAGTAGTGCGGCTGTAGTTTATCATGTCAGTAGTCAGGCTGTATGTGAATGACGTCAGTAGTGCGGCTGTAGTTTATCATGTCAGTAGTCAGGCTGTATGTGAATGACGTCAGTAGTGCGGCTGTAGTTTATCATGTCAGTAGTCAGGCTGTACGTGAATGACGTCAGTAGTGCGGCTGTAGTTTATCATGTCAGTTGTGCGGCTGTAGTTTATCATGTCAGTAGTCAGGCTGTACGTGAATGACGTCAGTAGTGCGGCTGTAGTTTATCATGTCAGTAGTCAGGCTGTACGTGAATGACGTCAGTAGTGCGGCTGTAGTTTATCATGTCAGTAGTCAGGCTGTACGTGAATGACGTCAGTAGTGCGGCTGTAGTTTATCATGTCAGTAGTCAGGCTGTACGTGAATGACGTCAGTAGTGCGGCTGTAGTTTATCATGTCAGTAGTCAGGCTGTACGTGAATGACGTCAGTAGTGCGGCTGTAGTTTATCATGTCAGTTGTGCGGCTGTAGTTTATCATGTCAGTAGTCAGGCTGTATGTGAATGACGTCAGTAGTGCGGCTGTAGTTTATCATGTCAGTAGTCAGGCTGTACGTGAATGACGTCAGTAGTGCGGCTGTAGTTTATCATGTCAGTAGTCAGGCTGTACGTGAATGACGTCAGTAGTGCGGCTGTAGTTTATCATGTCAGTAGTCAGGCTGTACGTGAATGACATCAGTAGTGCGGCTGTAGTTTATCATGTCAGTAGTCAGGCTGTACGTGAATGACGTCAGTAGTGCGGCTGTAGTTTGGTCTGGCTGTATTCTACAGTGCATGTGTCTCCAGTGTTTCTATGGCGACTGGGGAGGCAGCGCTGTTGGAATAACAACCAGAACCTGTGAGCACCGGCCGGCCGCAGCGAACAACTAACAAACAACAACACAAGTCAAACTATGCCGTCAGAATAGAACGCTGATGCATAAGTGTGAAAATCACAGACTCTGAATATGTATGTGTGAAGTTAGTGATTGTTTTCATTATATTACTCTATTTTATATCTATTTTGAATGGTTATTTTGGGCTGTTAAACAACCAAACTAAAGCTCTCGCCGTGCAAAATGCTGATTTGAATATGTACCATACATGTAAACAAGGCTTCTTTGCTCTGCGCTTGTGTGTGAGTGTATTATTCTCATCTGAGTGTGTGGGTTGTGTAGGCACAAGAAACTGTGATTAGCACGCTCTCTCTCTCTCTGTGTCTGTCTATCTCTCTCGTTCTTCTCTGTTCGTTAGGGTATAAAAATACACTGTTGTCAGGTGTTTTATGAGAAATGTTGCACATGATTGGAGCAGCTGTACGCCACAGATTATAGACGTGAAATGTGATTCTGATGAAAAGCACTTTATATTTTTCTCTGAGCAATTACACACAAGCACATTTCCACGTTTCTTATCATTTTGCCTGGTCATTTCACAGGATAAAGAGAAAATAGGGACTTTCCTGTGTGTGTGGTCGCAGGTGTGATGTGATTGTCTGTGTTTGTTTGGTCTTTCCCTTGACATTTCTGTGATGTAAATGAGTTAGAAAGGTTAATGAACTCAGCTGGACTTAATAATGGACCTCCACTCACAAGCCTATGGCACTGATATCCTCATATTTACACATCAAGTGCAAGACAAATGTTAAACAGCATCATCTCAGCGGTCGTAATCGTCCACTCACTGCTTTATTTGCATGTGTCTTGCAATTCTCTCTCCCACCCTTTCATCTTGTTGTCCGTTTCATCCTTTACTTCTCTCCTCCTCTGGCCAGACTCCCCCTCACTCTCTCCTCCTGTCACAAACACCGTTAATCCGCCTCTTATGAGGGATTTTCCACAGCAGGGAATCTGGCAACCCGTGCCCTGTAATTGTGAAAAAGCGCTTTTCTCAGATCAGCTTCATTTTCTGACCTGCTTCAACTTAATGGCCACTTGAGTCTTGTGGAAATGATTTATTCTAGTTCTTTGTTTGTTTTGTTTGTTCCAGCTTGGTGAAATGTTGCCGTTAAAGCCAGAAGCGTTACTCTAGTGTAGATGGGAATGCTTGAGTCCTGTTGTTTTTGTGTTACTGTGTCAAGAGTTTCCTTCAGATGTCATTGTGTCATTATCAGTTAATTACAACTAAAAACAAAATACTTCAAATATATATTACCTAAAATACAATATATATAGCAATTTTTTGCATACAAATGTTTTCTCAGTTTCATTTAGTTTAACTTGATGTACTAAAATAACTAAAATTGTTACAAATATTTCATTAAAAATGACACAAACTAAATTTGTAAAACTAAAATATTAATAAACGCTATCTAACTTACAATAGCACTGGTCATTATATTAAGTAGTTATATATGAACATATTAACTAACTTTATTGTATTATTCATTTAATATTTATTTAAAATATTTATTTATACATTTGCTATATAATTAGCCTAGTATTTGTATATTTAGTTTATTCATTTTGTGATGTAACATTGTACTGTGTATTTAATATTTATTTTATATATTTATATTGTTATGGTATAATAATAAAATATGCATATTCATTTTTAGTTTCAGTATTGTACTACTTATGGTTGTTTGTTATGTTGTTGTCCAGTGTTGTGCAATTAGCAATAAAAAAGTACTACTTATTTAATATTTATTTATACATTTGATATAATAATGAGCCTATGCATGTAGTATAAAACTAATATATATATATATATATATATATATATATATATATATATATATATATATATATATATATATATATATATATATATATATATATATATATATATATATATATTAGCTTTAATATTGTACTATTTATTTAATATGTATTTATACATTTGATATGATAATTAGCCTATGTATGTAGAATAATAATAATTGTATTGTCTAATAAAAGCATTCATTTGAAATGAAATTATTATGTCTTTTTCCAGCCGGATGACAGATGTACATAAAAGGGGGTGTTTATGGGACCCCCAGGCTTTCAGTATCTTATGAGTCTCATATAAAATATAAAGTGTGAATCATGCTTTAATAACGTCTGGTTGACAAAGTGCTCGCTGAGAAAGAGAGTTAATAATGAGAGCAGCAAAGCAGACAGAACGAGAGCCGGCGTTTCTCACATCTCTCATGCTGTGCTCCAGAAAGAGAAAAATAAGAAGTGAAAACCTTCGACCAAACTCCCAACGCTTCTGATGATCGGTAAATGCTGACGGTGACCTTCATCTGCCGTCGCTCTGATTCATTTATCATCCGTGAGTCACGGCACGTTTAATATGCTCATATTAATCAGACCAATCAGACAAGCTCGAACCGTTTCACACAAACATCAGCTCATCAGAATCTACACAAAATAATCTTTCTGTTTTTAAAGTTAATTGGAAACGATTGAACAGTAACTCATCGTGTTTTGAGGTTCAGGTAGAAATATTCACTGTTTGATGCACGAGCGTAATATGTATGCTAATTTAATGTACATACACTTTATCATGTTTCATAATTTATTAATTCTCATTATGCATGACGAGCATTTCAAACAGATGTTGTAAAAATGTCTTTTTCTTTCTTAGAAATTAGATTATGGAGATATTAATTCAATGAAATATTGCATCCAGGACCTTCTGTTTTATATGACAGCATATAAAATTTGGTTTAAAGGTGAAACTATGAATAATACATGAAGTGTTACACCATAGACTTAAAGTCTTTCAAATATTATAATATTTTATTTATAATAAATATAATATAATATAATGAGACATAATAAATAATCATATATATTAATTTTTTATCTTAATTTGATCAATTCTCATGATTATAAGTGTTGTATTTCCCTCTGGCTGATGTTTAAGCGTCAGGATTTATGAAGCACTGCAGTATTTAAATGTTAAAGGTCCCTGATTTTGTTCTTTTGGTTAATTTGAAAAGCTAAAATAACACAACTTGACCTCGGTCCCAGAGGACTTGTGGGTAATAAAGCTCTGAGACCACACAGTGAGATCAGTGTCGTCTTAAACTCCCATCATGCTTTGCTGCCGGGCGTCTGTGGCGGAGAGATTTATCCCACTTCTGGAGGATAGGAAAGTTATTTCCACCGTCAGACAAAGGATTAAAGAGACAAGACGGGTTTATTTTAGAGAATATTTAAGTTTTTAAAAAAAATCAAATACCTTTTATAAGCATTCTTCATTTTTAGGAAAAACACACAAGGCAAGACCGAACAGATGAAAAACTTATAGATATCATAACCATACTTACCCAGTTTATTGCTAACATTAAGTATTACAATACCTAATGATTTTTTTTTTTAAATGCAAATAAGGCATTATCTAACTAAATATGCACTAATTTGCATATATTTCCTGCAGATAAATCTGCGCATTGGATAAAGCCAGGTTCAAAATTCTTCTTTGATTTTGTTGACATATTAGAGTTAAAGGTTTCTAGTGAAGGGATTTGAGATTTATCTTTTTATCACGTCATAAATCAGAAAATACTGTCAATAGATGGAAAAAACACATTTTCACCATGTTTTAAGGAATAAAAATGTTATAAAAACCAGGTGAAGGATCTTATGAACAAACCCTTCACTAGAATCCTTCAGAATATAGATATGAATAAAACTCGAAGTTTTGGTGTGTGTAAGTGATGCTGAAGTAGAGGAAGAACTCATTTTGAGAACACGGATTTTAAAAATATGTAGTGAAAATCTCTAGACGCAAATAGATAAAGTGCAATTAAAAGGGTGTTTTGGATGTTTTCTTTCCACTAGTCTGAAACAACACTTTATGAAAAGCTAGATAGCATAAAATCTAAAAAGAAAAAAATGTCCTGTGGTTTCTTGCCTCAAGTACATGAGCACGGACAATTACAGCTACACACACTCAATTTCACGTGCCATTGCATTACAAAATGCTGCATTACAAAACTGAGTGCAAATTCACAATGCAACGCATTCTCAGCATTGCTGCAAGCTCCATACAGCAGCATCTTTGAGTGTGTGTGTGTGTGTGTGTGTGTGTGTGTGTGTGTGTGTGTGTGTGTGTGTGTGTGTGTGTGTGTGTGTGTGTGTGTGTGTGTGTGTGTGTGTGTGTGTGTGTGTGTGTGTGTGTGTGTGTGTGTGTGTGTGTGTGTGTGTGTGTGTGAGAGAGAGAGAGAGAGAGAGAGAGAGAGGGAGAGAGAGAGAGAGAGAGAGTAGGATGACTGTCAGAATGATGCACCTGCATCTGAAAATCTCTTCACCTCTTCTTCCAAACCTATTTTTGTTCTATAATTGAGATTTTTTGGGTTATGTTTTGAAGATAATTGGCGATAATTATTTGTAATTATCTCTAAAACCCCGTCTGTAGTAAAGCCAACATCAGGGTTATTACAGATAACGAGTTTGTTTGCCCATATAATCTTAAGATATTAGGTTAATATGATATAGGTTAAACTTATTTAGCTTGCTGTCCTCTGATGAGGGGCTGATGAAGCAGCTTCACCTCCAGCTCTGATATACCCCACAGTGACTAAATATAGGACATGATTATGATTATGTAGGGCAAGGTACCTGAGATAAAGGTGGAGTTTGGGGAGGAGAGGTAAGCAGCTGTTTATATACTCTGGCTGTTGATTGGAAGATTAGATGGGCTCGGTCCTCCCTAAATTACGTTTAGGAACTTAACTGAAACTAAGATTAAAACCATAATACACTTTGTTGCTTCAACTAAAATAAATGTTAACTCAGTATCATTTAGTTTAACGAAGTCTCAAAAGAATCACTTTCATATTCATATATTTGAGCATTTGATGCTGATTAGGCAAGGCAAGGCAAGGCAAGGCAAGGCAAGGCAAGTTTATTTGTATAGCACATTTCATACACAGTGGCAATTCAAAGTGCTTTACACAGAAATGAAATAAAAATATTACAGTTATAATAGGAATTAAAAGAAATAAAAAATAAAGAAAATATTGAAAGATAAAAATAAAGCCGGTGTGTCATATTCAGCAAATTTGCTCTGGGACTTCCCCATATTGGCTGTCTGTTTCTGTGTTTTTTTTTTCCCCTCTAGCGTACGCTAATGAATCTGTCGGACGTCTCCGTACAGATCTGATCTCTTCACCCAAGACCAGACGGGCGGACACTCCCAGTAGCGTCCTCTCTTATTGGCTCCCAATAGCCCAAAACCGGCTCACAGCACGGTCTCCTCGCCCACGTGATATCTCAAAATTCTCTAAATTTTGTCACGTTGCATTTACCACAGAAACAGACATCCACCTATGGGTTATCCCCCCTTTTATTAAATCTTTAATCTAAAAGATTAAATCTTTAATAAATCTAAACAGATTCAACTTTCAATCTAAGTATAATTAAAAATAAAAATAAAAACAGGGTTAAATTTAAGCATATAAATTAAAATGTAAGCAGTTCGGACAAAGCACGTACAGTGGCACAGTGCTCATTCAGTAAATGCACAGCTGAACAGATGTGTTTTGAGTCTGGATTTGAAAGTGGCTACTGTTGGAGCACATCTGATCTGTTCAGGAAGCTGGTTCCAGCTACGGCTGGCATAATAGCTAAAAGCAGACTCTCCTTGCTTTGAGTGAACCCTTGGTATTTCTAACTGACTTGATCCTGATGATCTGAGTGATCTGTTGGGTTTGTATTTAATCAGCATATCTGCAATGTATTGAGAAAAAAATACATTTGTACAATACAAAAATACATGTTTTTTTGATTAAAAAAAACAAGGCAATTGACATGATATGCATAATTTAGATAAACTAGGGAAATGTGTGTTTGGGTGTGAGTGTAACATATGGAATCACTGATCAGTGTATGCTGGTAATTGTTATGTTCATGATCAAGTATGAAACTCACACACACACACACACACACACACATGTTTGTTTTTGTGAAATGTGAGGACATTCCATAGGCGTAATGGTTTTTATACCGTACAAACCGTATTTTCTATCCCCTTACACTGCCCCTAAACCTACCCATCACACACACACACACACACACACTGCCCCTGCCCCTAAACCTAACCCTCACAGGAGACTGTGCCGTTCACTTTCTGTGAAAAAAAACTTTCTTGTTCTGTGTGATTTATAAGCATTTTGAAAAGTGAGGACATGGGGAACGTCCTCATATTTCACCCTCTTTTTGTAATACCCATGTCATTATACATATATATATATATACATTATATATTTGTGTCCTGATATTTCACAAAAACATGCCCATACAAACACACACACACACACACACACACACACACACACACACACACACACACACACATGCACACTCAAGTTTGTCTGTGAGAGAAGAATGAGATGTTCTGGAGTTCATGAGAAATCTGAGACTAGTTGAGTTGTCTGTATACCAGCTGACATATGAACACAAGTGTGAATTGTCGAGTGTGTGTGTGTGTGTTTTACAAAGCTCTCTGCTGTTCCCTCTTCAGAAAATTGAAAGTGGGATCAGCGCTGCGGGATTGATCCCTGCTGCTTCCGTCAATGATGATCCAACAAGAGAGAAAAACTGCAGGGAAGCTCTGCTTCAACTTGAGTGTGTGTGTGTGTGTGTGTGTGCGCGCGCGTGTGTGTGTGTGTGTGTGTGTGTGGGAGAGAGAGAGAGAGGAAAAGTAGGATGAGTGTCAGAATGATGCACCTGATCTGAAAATCTCTTCACTTCTTCTTCCAAACATATTTTTGTCCTATTAATTGAGATTCTGATGTCGAGATGTCTCATTTTCTTTTTTTCTTTCTCTCTTTTGTTTTTGGAATGATCTGGACGTAATTGGCGATAATTGTTTGTAATTATCTATAAAAACCGGCTGTAGGAAAGCCAACACACACACACACACACACACACACAGAGTTTTAAAACCAGTGATATTTTAGTATCATTTGATATTTTATTGTTTTTAATGTTTTCAATTAGATGAAAATGTTCTCTACTTTCTGTTTCTGCACAATTTTAGTTTGTTTTATTAATTTTTTGGCATGTTTTTGTCTTTATTATTATTTTTGGTAATACTTTACACTAAGGTTGTATTAGTTAACATTAGTGAACATGAACTAACCATGACCAGCTCAGTTCAGCATTAGTTAATCTTTGTTAACGTTTATATAAATCCAGCTTTTCATGGTTTGTTCATGTTAGCTCGCAGTGCATTAACTAATGTTAGCAAGATTTTAATAATGCATTAGTAAATGCTGAAATTAACATTAACAAAGATAAATAAATGCTTTATAAGTGCAGCTCATTATTAGTTCTTGTTAACTAATGAACCGTATTGTAAAGTGTTACCTATATTTTTAAAGAATTTATGAATTTTTGTTGATATTAGTAATAATCAGAATCAGAATCAGAAATCCAGCTGTTCATTGTTCGTTCATGTTAGTTAACACTGCATTACCTAATGTTAACAGATTCAACTTTAGATTTTAATCATGTAATAATGTAATAATAAGTTAGTTTAGGCAGCATTATCTGTTCAAATAACCTGATTTTATACTGTTATTCACCGTAAACACGAGGATCTCAGTTTGATTGAGTCTTTTAGAGGGAAGATTCAAATTAATCTGTGAGTCAGTTAATTTGAATCAGTTCGTTTCAGTCAGTTCGTTTCAGTCAGTTTGTTTCAGTCAGTTTGTTTCAGTCAGTTAATTTGAGTCAGTTTGTTTCAGTCAGTTCCTTTGAGTCAGTTCATTTGAATCAGTTAATTTGAGTCAGTTAATTTGAGTCAGTTACGTTTAAGTCAGTTCGTTTCAGTCAGTTTCTTTGAGTGAGTTCATTTGAGTCAGTTTGTTTCAGTCAGTTCCTTTGAGTCAGTTCATTTGAGTCAGTTACGTTTAAGTCAGTTCGTTTCAGTCAGTTTGTTTAAGTCAGTTTGTTTGAGTCAGTTCCTTTGAGTCAGTTTGTTTGAGTCAGTTCCTTTGAGTCAGTTTGTTGCAGTCAGTTTGTTTCAGTCAGTTTGTTTGAGTCAGTTCATTTGAGTCAGTTCCTTTGAGTCCGTTTGTTTCAGTCAGTTTGTTTGAGTCAGTTCGTTTGAGTCAGTTCCTTTGAGTCAGTTTGTTTCAGTCAGTTTGTTTCAGTCAGTTTCTTTGAGTCAGTTTGTTTCAGTCAGTTTGTTTCAGTCAGTTCCTTTGAGTCAGTTTGTTTCAGTCAGTTCCTTTGAGTCAGTTCATTTGAGTCAGTTACGTTTAAGTCAGTTCGTTTCAGTCAGTTTGTTTCAGTCTGTTTGTTTGAGTCAGTTCGTTTGAGTCAGTTTGTTTCAGTCAGTTACGTTTAAGTCAGTTTGTTTAGTCAGTTTGTTTTAGTCAGTTTGTTTGAGTCAGTTCCTTTGAGTCAGTTCATTTCAGTCAGTTCGTTTCAGTTTCAGTCCATTCCTTTGAGTCAGTTCGTTTCAGTCAGTTTGTTTCAGTCAGTTTGTTTCAGTTTCAGTCAGTTCCTTTGAGTCCGTTTGTTTCAGTCAGTTCCTTTGAGTCAATTCCTTTGAATCAGTTCCTTTGAGTCAGTTCCTTTGAGTCAGTTCCTTTGAGTCAGTTCCTTTGAGTCAGTTACGTTTAAGTCAGTTTGTTTTTGTCAGTTTGTTTCAGTCAGTTTGTTTCAGTCAGTTACGTTTAAGTCAGTTCGTTTAGTCAGTTCGTTTTAGTCAGTTTGTTTGAGTCAGTTCATTTGAGTCAGTTATATTTAAGTCAGTTCCTTTGAGTCAATTCATTTCAGTCAGTTTGTTTCAGTTTGAGTCAGTTCCTTTGAATCGGTTTGTTTCAGTCAGTTCGTTTCAGTCAGTTCCTTTGAATCAGTTCCTTTGAGTCAGTTCCTTGTAGTCAGTTCCTTTTAGTCAGTTCCTTTTAGTCAGTTCCTTTGAGTCAGTTCGTTTGAGTCAGTTCGTTTGAGTCAGTTCCTTTGAGTCAGTTCATTTGAGTCAGTTCATTTGAGTCAGTTCCTTTGAGTCAGTTCCTTTAGGTCAGTTCCTTGTAGTCAGTTCCTTTGAGTCAGTTCCTTTGAGTCAGTTCCTTTGAGTCAGTTCCTTTGAGTCAGTGCCTTTGAGTCAGTTCCTTTGAGTCAGTGCCTTTGAGTCAGTTCCTTTGAGTCAGTTTGTTTCAGTCAGTTTGTTTTAGTCAGTTTGTTTGAGTCAGTTCATTTGAGTCAGTTACGTTTAAGTCAGTTCGTTTCAGTCAGTTTGTTTCATTTTGAGTCAGTTCCTTTGAGTCGGTTTGTTTCAGTCAGTTCGTTTGAGTCAGTTCCTTTGAGTCAGTTCGTTTGAGTCAGTTCCTTTGAGTCAGTTCCTTTGAATCAGTTCCTTGTAGTCATTTCCTTGTAGTCAGTTCCTTGTAGTCAGTTCCTTTGAGTCAGTTCCTTTGAGTCAGTTCCTTTGAGTCAGTTCCTTTGAGTCAGTTCCTTGTAGTAAGTTCCTTTGAGTCAGTTCGTTTCAGTCAGTTTGTTTCAGTTTGAGTCAGTTCCTTTGAGTCAGTTCCTTTGAGTCAGTTCCTTTGAGTCAGTTCCTTGTAGTAAGTTCCTTTGAGTCAGTTTGTTTCAGTCAGTTTGTTTCAGTTTGAGTCAGTTCCTTTGAGTCAGTTCGTTAAAATCAACTGAATGATTTGCTGAAATGAATCTGACTTTCTTCTGAGGTTTTTTGGGGGGAAATATATTTTGAAGCTTGTAAAGTGACCGTAATGTCTGAGTGCTCTGAATCCAGCGACGCGTTCACTGATCATTTGCTGAAAGCGTTTGTCTGTCTGCGCCGCGCTCTCGCCACTGCTCATTAGCTCTTTCCTTTATCGATTTCCTGGGGTTAAGTGGATGCGCTAATGAGCCATGCTGACGAGGTCAGTGTGCTGGAGGTCAAAGGTCAAACCCCCTAACAGCTTCAAAGAGAGATGAGTTCCGGAATCATCAAAGTGAGAAAGCGGGAAACGACAACATTAATTTCCTTAATGGCGTGACATTTCCTGAGGCTCGGGGTTAAACTCATCATAGCTATATTTCCAGAGGATTCATTAACCTTTGACCTTTCAGATGCTGTGCAGACAGCTTAAGCGATTCGTGTATTTGTGTTTATTAATCTGCGGTTCTGTGTTTTTATTTTCCCAGGATGCATTGCTGCAGTTGGCCTCCATTGTTGATGTCAGCAGCCTTCAGACGACCATCAAAGATGTGCTCAGAGTCGTCCTGCCAAACGTGGTGCGAACACACACACACACACACACACACACACACACACACACACACACACACACACACACACACACACACACACACACACACACACACACTCACACACACACACACACACACACATACGCAGACACACACACACACACACACACACATACGCAGACACACACATACACACACACACACACACACACACATACGCAGACACACACACACACACACACACATACGCAGACACACACACACACACACACATGCACACACACATTCGCACACATACAAACACACACATACTCTCACACACACTCACACATTCTCTCTCTCACACACACACACACACACACACACATACGCAGACACACACACACACACACACACACACATACGCAGACACACACATACACACACACACACACACACACATACGCAGACACACACACACACACACACACATACGCAGACACACACACACACATGCACACACACATTCGCACACATACAAACACACACATACTCTCACACACACTCACACATTCTCTCTCTCACACACACACACACACACGCACATACGCACGCACGCACACACACACATACGCACACATACAAACACACACACACACACTCTCACACTCACACACACTCACACATTTTCTCTCTCACACACACTCACAAACACACACAGACACTGACACACACTCTCAAAACTGTGCAATATTAAAATATGTAAATTTGACATTAAAAGCTGAAGCCGAGCATCTTTAAGCCGCTCTTCTCCGCTCAAACACACGAGTCAGTCGTCACATGTAGTGTGTGTTGAGTAAAGAAACGCTGCCCATTGCATTGCAAAAAAGCACAAACGCTTCAACCTGTGTGTGTGTGTGTGTGTGAGATATATAATCATTGATATCGACTCATCCCTGATCTTAAAAACATGTTTTAAAGGCTGAACTGTGAGGTTTATAACAGTTAAAATCTGTATTTGAAATGTAAAGTAGTTTTTTACGGTTTAACTCTTTAAACGCCGCTCACACACTGCTCATTTCTTTAGAAAGGTCTCACGATGTGTGTTCAAATGCTGCAGATATGAGATCTGCTGAAACACGAGAGGATTTGACAGTGTTTGACAGTAAAGAAGTCACTCAGCGCCATGAGTGTGTGTACGGTGAGACAGGAGGGTCAAATCTCATTCAGATTCAGCCGCAGATCTTCATCAGCATTCTGAGTGTCTTCTGAGAGAGAACACACTTTCTCCTGGAGGCTTTATTGATGTTGCATTTGCAGCAGTCTCAGGAGTGCTTTTGCTGGGAGTGCTGAGAAAACACACACACACACACACACACACACACACACACACACACACACACACACACACACACTGACGCAGTCATATCTGAGTGCTGTTTCTTTTATTGATTATTTTTCCAACAGCAATACACACTTAAGGATGCTTCAAACAGATGACAGCATCTCTCTCTATCTCACACACACACACACACACACACACACACACACACACACACACACACACACACACACACACACACACACACACACACATTTCATCCTGCATTTGTGTTTCATATTTTTGGAAGCCCTTTCTGCCACATCATGCTCTGGTAAGTCATAATTATGAGATGAAAATTCAAAATTATGACTTTACAACTCATAATTATGGCATACTAAGTGGAAATTATGACAAAAAGTGGAAATTATGAAACACTATATTAATATATGAGGTTATAGTCAAACGTGTGATTTAAAAAGTTTAAATTATATAAAAAAAGCCATAATTATGAGATAAAATGTCAAAATTATGAAAAGTCCATTTTTATGTCATAATTATGACTTAGAAATAATTTCAACTTTTTATCTCATAATTATAACAGCATGAAAAAGTCGAAATTATGAAATACTATTTTGATATAGTAGATTAAAGTCAAACGCATGACTTAAAAAGTTTAAATTACTTTGACTTCTCCTTAGGATGTTATAACTTTTCATCTAATAATTTTATTTCATAATTATGTATTATATCGTAATGTACATTTTTATTTCATAATTATGGCTTAGTATGTCATAATTTAATATTTTTCTCTCATAATTATAAAAACCGTCAAAATGTCTTATCTTTATTTCATAATTATGACAGTATATCATAATTTCAAAATGTAGTATTAGTATGTCATCATTTCACATTTTTATCTCATAATTATGACTTAGTAGGTCATAATTTAGTTTTTTTTCTCAGAATTATAAAACTGTTAAAATTTCTAATCTTTATTTCATAATTATGACAGTATATCATCATTTCAAAATTTATCTCAGAATTATGACCATCATAATTTAACATATTTATCTCATAAGTATGTAATAATTATGACTTTTTTCTCATAATTATGACAGCATGAAAAAAAGCATACATTACTTTGACTTTTAAGTAATACATTTGGCTTTTTGTTGAAATTAAGCCTTAGTATGTTATAATTTCAATTTTTCATCTCATAATTTTGACATTTTATCTCATTATTATGATAGTATATCGGAATGTATTTTTTTATGATTATGACTTAGTATGTCATAATTTCAAATTATTAACTAATAATTATGACATAATTTCACATTTTTATCTCATTGGCTTAGTATGTCATAATTTATACATTTCTATCTCATAATTATTACGTCATCATTTAATTTTTTTCTCTCATTATTATAAAACTGTCAAAATTTCTAATTTAGTATGAGTATGTCAGTATGTCATCATTTCACATTTTTATCTCATAATTATGACAGTATGTCATAATTTCAAGTAATTAACTAATAATTATGACTTAGTATGTCATAATTTCAATTTTTTTATGTCATATGCCAGAGCATGATTTATTGGGGGGCTTCCGTACATATTTAATGTTACATTTATGAATATTTCATGTTTAATTCAAGCACATTTTCCGGTTTTTAAGGTCATCAATAAATGAGTACGGTTCATTAGAGCACTCTTTAGCGTGTGTAGCGTGATCAGACATGTTCTGATTTATCCACGTTTATTGTGGCTTTGCAAAAATAGCATTATGACAAGCATTCATATTTGCACATGCAGACATGCGTTCTGGTCAACAGTGTTATATTTTCCAGACTAAATATACATCATACCACCCTTAATAAACAGAAGAGATGCAGAAAAATAACACTGTATTTATGGGGATCATTTTAATAGAGCACTAAACTCAATTCATATAAGGCTTTTTCAGAGAAATAACTACATTTCTGTTTGTAGTATACATTGTCTTTTTGTAGAAAACACAGTCCCAGAATGAAAAGGGCAGATGAAGTGAAAGAAATATTGAGATATATATATATATATATATAGTATATTTTTATAAGTTATAAGACATACTAAATCATAATTATGAGATTAAAATGAAAAAGTATGACATTAAAAGTCATAATTATGACAAAATGTAAAAATCATGACATACTAAATCATAATTATGAGAGGAAAAGGAAAAATTATCACATTAAAAGTCATAATTATGACAAAATGTTAAAATTGTGTCATACTAAATCATAACTATGAGAAGAAAAGGAAAAATGATGACATTAAAAGTCATAATTATGACAATTTTAAAATTATGACATACTAAATCATAATTATGAGATGAAAATGAAAAAGGATGACATTAAAAGTCATAATTATGACAAAATGTAAAAATCATGACATACTAAATCATAATTATGAGATGAAAAGGAAAAATTATGACATTGTCATAATTATGACATCATTTTTTATTTTCATCTCATAATTATGATTTAGTATGTCACAATTTTTACATTATGACATTGAAAGTCATAATTATGACAAAATGTAAAATTGTGTCATACTAAATCATAACTATGAGAAGAAAAGGAAAAATTATGACATTAAAAGTCATAATTATAACAAAATGACAATTGATTTATGACAATTTTAAAATTATGACATACTAAATAATAATTATGAGATTAAAAGGAAATATTATGACATTGAAAGTCATAATTATGACAAAATGTAAAAATTATGACATACTAAATCATAATTATGAGATGAAAATGAAAAATTATGACATTGAAAGTCATAATTATAACAAAATGTAAAAATTGACATACTAAATCATAATTCTGAGATGAAAAGGAAAAAGGATGACATTAAGTCATAATTTTGACAAAATGTAAAAATCATGATATACTAAATCATAATTATGAGATGAAAAGGAAAAATTATGACATTGAAAGTCATAATTATGACATAACGTTAAAATTGTGACATACAAAATCATAATTGAGATGAAAATGAAAAATGATGATATTAAGTCATAATTATGACATAATGTAAAAATCATGACATATTAAATCATAATTATGAGATGAAAATGAAAATGGATGACATTAAAAGTCATAATTATGACAAAATGTAATAATTATGACATACTAAATCATAATTATGAGATGAAAAGGAAAAATTATCACATTAAAAGTCATAATTATGACAAAATGTTAAAATTTTGTCATACTAAATCATAATTATGAGATGAAAATGAAAAATTATGACATTAAAAGTCATAATTATGACAATTTTAAAATGATGACATACTAAATCATAATTATGAGATGAAAATGAAAAAGGATGACATTAAAAGTTATAATTATGACAAAATGTAAAAATCATGACATACAAAATCATAATTATGAGATGAAAAGGAAATATTATGACATTGATAATTATGACAAAATGTAAAAATGATGACATACTAAATCATAATTATGAGATGAAAATGAAAAATTATGACATTGAAAGTCATAATTATAACAAAATGTAAAAAATTATGACATACTAAATCATAATTATGAGATGAAAAGGAAATATTGACATTGAAAGTCATAATTATGACAAATGTAAAAATGATGACATACTAAATCATAATTATGAGATGAAAATGAAAAATTATGACATTGAAAGTCATAATTATAACAAAATGTAAAAGTTATGACATACTAAATCATAATTATGAGATGAAAAGGAAATATTATGACATTGAAAGTCATAATTATGACAAAATGTTAAAATCGTGACATACTACATCTTTATTATGAGATGAAAATTTAAAAAGGATGACATTAAGTCATAATTATGACTAAAGTGATTGTACTTCAGAATTGAAGGCAGCCACTTTTACAGTGTAGTCAGTAATTAGACATGGACTGTTGTATTATTGGATGTATTTTCTGTTGAATTGTGAGTGGAGCAGTCCTGAAGAGCCGTGTATAGAGCGTGACGTGGCTCATGTAGACAGCCAGACGCTTTAGAGCCAATCATGTCCAAAACTTCCCTTGACATTTGTGCCAAATGAGCAGGGCTAATCCCGCTCCGGTCGCCTCTGAATCCGGTGTGGCGTTCTGTGAGAGCCGCTGAAGTCTCGTTAGGCTGCCCTACTCCACACTGAATAACTCACGGAGGCCAGAGATCATCCAGCCGTGTGTGAACTCCATCATGATGGCTCTGACGTGCTCTCTCATCTGTCTCTCTGTGTTTGGCAGGAGAGTGTGTCCGTGTACCTGTTGGAGGCGGAGTCTCGGCTGCGGTGTGAAGATCCGCCCCATGAGGTGCCGACGGAGGGGAAGCTCAGGTAAGGGGCGGGGCTTATGCTAATCACCTGTGGCTGGATTCAGTCATCCAGCGGTTTTTAATATCACTATATATTGTGTTAAATTACATTGGCATTTAATAAATTCTTTTGAGTAATTTTGAGTGATAAAAGTAATGAAATGTATTTTTATGGTTTTAGTTTTAGTTAATGATTTCAGAAAATACTTTTGTAGAAAAATGTATCCCACACAATATGATTTTAAGTCATAATTATGACATACTAAATCATAACTTATACTAAATCAAAAATGATGACATTAAAAGTTATGATTATAAAATAAAAGTCGAAATGTAACATACTAAATCATAATTATGAGATGAAAATCCAAAATTACGACATTAAAAGTTGACATTTGAAAAATTGAAATGATGACACTGAATCATAATTATGTGTGTGTACAGTAGCCTGCATTAGCCGGTCAGAAGCCGTTCAAAAGTCGATCAGTAGCCGAACATTAGCCGTTCAAAAGTCGATCAGTAGCCGTTCAAAAGTCGATCAGTAGCCGGTCAAAAGTCGATCAGTAGCCGGTCAATAGTCGATCAGTAGCCGGTCAATAGTTGATCAGTAGCCGGTCAATAGCCGATCAGTAGCCGGTCAATAGACGATCAGTAGCCGGTCAGTAGTTGATCAGTAGCCGGTCAGTAGTTGATCAGTAGCCGGTCAATAGTTGATCAGTAGCCGGTCAATAGCCGATCAGTAGCCGGTCAATAGACGATCAGTAGCCGGTCAGTAGTTGATCAGTAGCCGGTCAGTAGTTGATCAGTAGCCGGTCAATAGTCGATCAGTAGCCGGTCAATAGTTGATCAGTAGCCGGTCAATAGTTGATCAGTAGCCGGTCAGTAGTTGATCAGTAGCCAGTCAATAGTCGATCAGTAGCCGGTCAATAGTCGATCAGTAGCCGGTCAATAGCCGATCAGTAGCCGGTCAATAGTCGATCAGTAGCCGGTCAATAGTCGATCAGTAGCCGGTCAATAGTTGATCAGTAGCCGGTCAGTAGTTGATCAGTAGCCAGTCAATAGTCGATCAGTAGCCGGTCAATAGTCGATCAGTAGCCGGTCAATAGCCGTTCAGTAGCCGGTCAATAGTCGATCAGTAGCCGGTCAATAGCCGATCAGTAGCCGGTCAATAGTCGATCAGTAGCCGGTCAATAGCCGGTCAATAGTCGATCAGTAGCCGGTCAATAGTCGATCAGTAGCCGGTCAGTAGCCGGTCAAAAGTCGATCAGTAGTCGAACATTAGCCGTTCAAAAGTCGATCAGTAGCCGTTCAAAAGTCGATCAGTAGCCGGTCAAAAGTCGATCAGTAGCCGGTCAATAGTCGATCAGTAGCCGGTCAATAGTTGATCAGTAGCCGGTCAATAGCCGATCAGTAGCCGGTCAATAGTCGATCAGTAGCCGGTCAGTAGTTGATCAGTAGCCGGTCAGTAGTTGATCAGTAGCCGGTCAATAGTCGATCAGTAGCCGGTCAATAGTTGATCAGTAGCCGGTCAATAGTTGATCAGTAGCCGGTCAGTAGTTGATCAGTAGCCAGTCAATAGTCGATCAGTAGCCGGTCAATAGTCGATCAGTAGCCGGTCAATAGCCAACCAGTAGCCGGTCAATAGTCGATCAGTAGCCGGTCAATAGTCGATCAGTAGCCGGTCAATAGTTGATCAGTAGCCGGTCAGTAGTTGATCAGTAGCCGGTCAATAGTCGATCAGTAGCCGGTCAATAGTCGATCAGTAGCCGGTCAATAGCCGATCAGTAGCCGGTCAATAGTCGATCAGTAGCCGGTCAATAGCCGATCAGTAGCCGGTCAATAGTCGATCAGTAGCCGGTCAATAGCCGGTCAATAGTCGATCAGTAGCCGGTCAATAGTCGATCAGTAGCCGGTCAGTAGCCGGTCAGTAGCCGGTCAATAGTCGATCAGTAGCCGGTCAGTAGCCGGTCAATAGTCGATCAGTAGCCGGTCAATAGTCGATCAGTAGCCGGTCAGTAGCCGGTCAATAGTCGATCAGTAGCCGGTCAATAGTCGATCAGTAGCCGGTCAGTAGTTGATCAGTAGCCGGTCAATAGTCGATCAGTAGCCGGTCAATAGTCGATCAGTAGCCGGTCAGTAGCCGGTCAGTAGCCAGTCAATAGTCGATCAGTAGCCGGTCAATAGTCGATCAGTAGCCAGTCAATAGTCGATCAGTAGCCGGTCAATAGTCGATCAGTAGCCGGTCAATAGTCGATCAGTAGCCGGTCAATAGTCGATCAGTAGCTGGTCAATAGTCGATCAGTAGCCGGTCAATAGTCGATCAGTAGCCGGTCAATAGTTGATCAGTAGCCGGTCAATAGTCGATCAGTAGCCGGTCAATAGTCGATCAGTAGCCGGTCAATAGCCGGTCAATAGTCGATCAGTAGCTGGTCAATAGTCGATCAGTAGCCGGTCAATAGTTGATCAGTAGCCGGTCAATAGTCGATCAGTAGCCGGTCAATAGTCGATCAGTAGCCGGTCAATAGCCGGTCAATAGTCGATCAGTAGCCGGTCAATAGTCGATCAGTAGCCGGTCAATAGTCGATCAGTAGCCGGTCAATAGTTGATCAGTAGCTGGTCAATAGTCGATCAGTAGCCGGTCAATAGTCGATCAGTAGCCGGTCAATAGCCGGTCAATAGTCGATCAGTAGCCGGTCAATAGTCGATCAGTAGCCGGTCAATAGTCGATCAGTAGCCGGTCAATAGTCGTTCAGTAGCCGGTCAATAGTTGATCAGTAGCCGGTCAATAGTCGATCAGTGTTTGTACAGTATTTGTGTGAGTTTTGATGTGGTTTGCTCTCCTCCAGATGAAGCGATGTTGTGCTGTCGTAGACTTCACTCTCACCCCTGATGAACTCACTGATTCCAGTTGTGTGAGAAATGTCAGAATCGAGCGCTCGCCGTTTCTCTCTTCTCTCTAAATAATGACACGCGTCAATCACGTCTGACCTCTGACCTCTCGTGTGTTTGTATCATAAAAGTTTCCAGGATCAATCAGATCGAAGCGGCTTCTTACGCACATAATATCATTGACTGACATTTCTCTTTCATCTGACCTCACCATGACTCTTTTTCATTCTGCTAATGCTTCTGACTTCAAGCTGTCAATCAAACAATCAAACCCCCCCAAAAGTGAGATCCGCCCACTTCTCTCCCTCTCTAATTAATTGGCTTCTTGCAGTGATTGACAGTTATATTCCTGGTTGCCCGGGGAAACCAGATCCGAGTGTCAGTCGGTTTGAAAGTGCTGAGCATTACATCAGATATATATAGAGCTGGAACTTATTAGACCCAAACGGCCACACAACCACATCTTGTGCAATTCCATGACATTTCTATTGAGAATGGAGAAATATGTAGTTATTTTTACTTTTCCGTTGGGAGCTGCTCACAGAAACGACACGCACACACACACACGCGCGCATACACTCTTCTATAGATAAACAGCTGTTGTGGGGGGGGGGGGGGTAAATTGAGCCGATATCTCAGAGAGAGATGACTCGATTCCCAGCAAACGGAGGGATTATCCCCCATCCGTCTTCAGCCCCATGTGTGTGATGTTTGATGGGAAGAGCGTTTCTCCAGATCTTCACACTAGAGACACAGAGACTGTGGAATCTTCATCTTAAATGTGTTTTTATACATGCACGCAAATAAAAACATATCATTGTTTTTAAGCCATATTAAAGGCCATTGTTCGCTTAGGTCTATTTGTTTATCGCAAATCAGATTACTTGATCAATCATCAAAAATAATAACTCAATTATCAAAGTAATTGTTAGTTACAGCCCTAATTTATTCATTTGAAAATGCATTTTGATCCATTTGTTAATAATCCATGACATTTAACAATAAAACGTATCACTTTAAAAAGATGTAACCTGCAATTGTTAACTTAAAAAGCCAGTTTTGTTGGTATAAATGAATGTGTTTAGGTTGATTCAGCCACAATCATATTATTTCTTCAATAAAAAATTGTGATAATTTTTTTCACTGTATTTCTAAAATATTTGTAAGTATTGTATTACTTATAGTATTACAGTTTATATAATTATATTTATATTTTTTATAATTTCCCCGATCAGATTATGGAACGCTCTGGATTGTGTGCAAAAATGTTGAGGACATTGAAAAAAAAAAAGAAGCTTTTTATGAAATGTAAATAAAGATTATTAGAGTGCACTGTTAAAATAATTTTACAAAGTTGTAAATCAAGATTATTTGAGTACGTTTTACTAGAAAATATATTTCAGAAATTCATGTTTAATTCAATATGTCACTTGAGTTTCTTTGCAATTTTCTAGCAATTTCTGAGTGAAAGTTTTGTTACTTGAGTTTTATTGTAATTATTTAAAAAAGGAAAATTGTTTTAAAAGAAAATTCTACACCACATTTTAGGAGTTTTTTCAAAAAATATAATTTCAGTCTTTTTTACTTCAAAATTATATTGTGTTACTTGAGTTTCATTGTAATTATTTTTAAAAAATTGCTATTTCTTTGCAATATTCTAGCATTTCTGAATGAAAGCTGTTTCAAAGGAAATTCATCACCAATTTTTTTGCGTGAACATTATTTCAGTCTTTTTACCTAAATATTCCATTGTGTCACTTGAGTTTTAATGTAATTATTTTTTTAAATTTTGCAAATGTCTGAGTGAAAATTGTTTTAAAAGAAAATTCTATTCCAATTTTTTTAGGATGCTTAAAAAAACAAAGAAACCTATTTCAGTATTTCTACTTCAAAATTCCATTTTGTTACTTTAGTTTATTTGTAATTATTTGTCAAAAAATTTTGCAAATTCGAAATGAATTTTTTTTTAAGGAAATTCGAAACCATTTTTTTTCAGTGTACGTTTTCCAAGAAAATATTATTTCAGTCTTTTTACTTCAATATTCCACTGTTACTTGAGTAGCTTTGTAAATATTTGTCAAATTTAGCAATTTCCGACCGAGAATACTTTCATTGTGCATTTAAAAAAACTCTTTCAGTCTTTCTACTTCAAAACTCCATTGTGTTACTTGAGTTACATTGTAATTATTTAAAAAGTTGAAAGTTGATTAAAAGAAAATTCTACACATTTTTAGTGTGTTTTTCAAAAACCATTTAAGTCTTTTTTACTTCAAAATTATATTGTGTTACTTGAGTTTTATTGTAATTATTTACAAAATTTGCCATTTTTGAGTGAAAATTGTTTCAAAGAGAATTCTACACCAATTATTTTCCAAGAAAATATAATTTCAGTCTTTCCACTTCAAATGGAATATCATTATGACTTCATTATGAATGCATTCATAATGTTCGCGCGTGAAACTAGACGCGGTAGACGCGATTTTGACGCTCAATTCGCGTTTGGTGTGAACGCAGCATCAGTGTGTTTTTCAAAGGCCATTTCAGTGTTTTTTACTTCAAAATTCTATTGTGTTACTTGAGTTTCTTTGTAAATATGTGCAAAAATGTGTAAGTTCTTAGTGAAAGTTTGGTTACTTGAGTTTTATTTCAGTTATTTGCGAAATTTGCAATTTTTGAAGAAAATTCTAAAGCAATTTTTTTCCAAGAAATATTATTTCAGTCTTTCCACTTCAATATTCCATTGTGTCTCTTGAGTTTCTTTGTAATTATTTGCGAAATTTAGCAATTTCTGAGTGAAAATGGTTTCAAAGGAAATTCTACACCAAATTGTTTTGGAGTTTTTTCAAAAAATACTATTTCAGTCTTTTTTACCTCAAAATTCTGTTGTGTTACTTGAGTTTCTTTGTTATTATTTGCGAAATTTTGCATTATCTAAGTGAAAATGGTTTCAAAGAAAATTCTACACCAAATAGTTTTAATGTGTTTTTAAAAAAAAAAGCTATTTCAGTCTTTTTTACTTCAAAATTCAGTTGTGTTACTTGAGTTTCTTTGTAATTATTTTTCATAAAAATAGCAAAATTCTAAATGAAAAATGTTTTAAAGAAAATTCTACACCAAATTGTTTTAGTGTGTTTTTCAAAAGTCATTTCAGTCTTTTTTACTTCAAAATTTGGTTGTGTTATTTGCGTTTTATTGTAATTATTTGCGAAATTTTGCAATTTCTGAGTGACAGTGGTTTTAAAAGAAATTCTACACTAAATTGTTTTGGTGAGTTTTTTTCCAAAAATACTATTTCAGTCTTTTTACTTCAAAATTCAGTTGTGTTACTTGAGTTTCTTTGTAATTATTTGTCAAAAAATAGCAAATTCTAAATGAAAAATGTTTTAAAGAAAATTCTACAACAATTTTTTCCCCAAAAAATGTTATTTCAGTCTTTCTACTTCAATATTCCACTGTCGCTTGAGTTTCATTGTAAATATTTGTGAAATTTTGCAATTTCTGAGTGACAATGGTTTTAAAGGAAACTCTACACCAAATTGTTTTGGAGTTTTTTCAAAAAATACTATTTCAGTCTTTTTTACTTCCAAATTCCATTGTGTCTCTTGAGTTTCTTTGTAAATATTTGCAAAAAATTTTAAGTTCTTAGTGAAAGTTTTGTTACTTGAGTTTTATTGTAATTATTTGCGAAATTTGCAAATTTTGAGTGAAAATTGTTTCAAAGAAAATTCTACACCAATTTTTTTCCAAGAAATATTATTTCAGTCTTTCCACTTCAATATTCCATTGTGCCTCTTGAGTTTCATTGTAAATATTTGCGAAATTTTGCCATTTCTGAGTGATAATGGTTTCAAAGGATATTCTATACCAAATTGTTTTTGGAGATTTAAAAAAAAAAATACAATTTCAGTTTTTTACTTCAAAATTCGGTTGTGTTATTTGAGTTTCTTTGTAAATATTTGCGAAATTTTGCAATTTCTGAGTGAAAATGGTTTCAAAGGAAATTCTACAACAATTTTTCCCCAAAAAATATTATTTCAATCTTTCTACTTCAATATTCCACCATAACTTGAGTTTCATTGTAAATGTTGTTAGCAATTTCTGAGTGAAAATAGTTTCAGAGTCAATTCTACACCAATTTCTTTAGTGTAGTTTTATTTTCAACCTGCGCTGAACCGTCCTGCTTATCTCAACATGCCGATATTCAACAGTAGATGAGTTTCTCTTGTAAAGGAGGAGGTTTTGTGAGTCATTCAGAAACTCAATCTATAGTTTCCGAACAGCCTGAAATAGTCGTCAGTTACCGTGGTAACACTGAGAAAATGGCATGAATATTTGCACTTTTCCACAGATGATCTGTCGCACTTCAACTGAACAGTGTAGAAAAGAGCGACAAACACGCGTGGACTCGCTTTATTCAGTGTGTGTTTGTGTGTTAATTCAGTTTAAAACTCTATGGGTTATTCACACACTTTCTGCTCATGATTCAGACCTCACACACACGCATTGAAATGCATCTGTGATGATAATGCGACACCTTTGATTGCGGTTATTGTGTGTGCTGTAGCATTCAGAGAGGAAAAACACATTTAACCCCCACTGATCAGAGCGACAGGTCAGTGTGTGTGTGTGTGTGTGTGTGTTATCAGAGAAGCACGGAATAATAGAGACGTGAGCGTTTGAATGCCATTAGATGTGTGTTGAGTGCAGGTGTGCAGCGTAAAGCCATTTATCAGAAACACAATGCTTTCATCAGCCATTAGCATGAGAAAACACACATTCACTGAGAGAGAAAGAGCGGGAACATGAAAGAGACACACACACACCAAACTAACGTCAGCCGAGAGATTCTGCACATCGTCATCCGTCAATGATCCCAGCAGATATTACAGCACTCGTTCACTCACACTCACTATCGCAAAGTTCAACTTCTGTCTCTGAAGTCGAGCATCAGCTGCTTACAAACCCAGAAGCTGTCAGATCTGGAGGAAACACCAGCAGACGAGAGACGCTGACCACTAGAGACACACACACACACACACACACACACACACACACACACACACACACACACACAGGCTGTCCGGCTTCTTGATGGACAGGCTCGTCAAGATTCTGTCATAATCGATTATTATCCATCACTTTAGTTTCCATGACTGATCATTAGACTTTTAAAAGCGTTCACATGTACATCTTTAATCGTGATTATGCGTTGATTTATTTATGATGTGTGTTTGTGTGTGTGTGTGTGTGTGTGTGTGTGTGTGAGAGAGAGAGAGAAAGAGAGAGAGAGAGAGAGAGAGAGAGAGAGAGTGTGTGTTTGTGTGTGAGTGAGAGAGAGAGAGAGAGAGAGAGAGTGTGTGTGTGTGTGTGTGTGTGTTTGTGTGTGTGTTTGTGTGTGTGTGTGTTTGTGTGTGTGTGTGTGTGTGTGTGTGTGTGTGTGGTGTGTGTGTGTGTGTGTGTGTGTGTGTGTGTGTGTGTGTGTGTGTGACAGAGTGTGTGAGAGAGAGAGAGAGTGTGTGTGTGTGTGTGTGTGTGTGTGTGTGTGTGTGTGTGTGTGTGTGTGTGTGTGTGTGTGTGTGTGTGTGTGTGTGTGTGTGTGTGTGTGTGTGTGTGTG
>NC_137114.1:57391842-57394342 GCF_949357685.1 Gobio gobio
TCTGTGAGCCTCCCGGCTGAACCACCCTTAGGGGAATGTTGCTAGGTTTCTTCTCGATTTAGAGAGTCCTCATTCTGAGACCTCCACTCCCCAGAGCTCCGCATTAGATAACCGGTCCAAGTTGTGTGGCTCCCTGTGAGCCTCCTTGGTGAGGTGGTCTTTTAGCGTAGAGTGTAGTTAGGTTTCCTCTACCTTTAGAGGGTCGTCATACTGAGACCTCCACTCCACATTAGATAACGTCCAAGTTGTGTGGCTCTCTGTGAGCCTCCTTGGTAAGGTGGTCTTTTAGTGTAGAGTGTAGTTAGGTTTCCTCTTGTTATAGAGGGTCGTTATGCTGAAGCCTCCGCTCTGAGAGCTCGATGGAGGCATTGGATTGGGTTGTAGGCTCTTTTTAGAGCATCCCTAGTTAACTGTCTTCAAGGTTGTGTTGGTAGGCTTCCTCTCGCTTTAGAGAGCTGTCCTGATGAGGCCTCCACCCCCAGAGCTCCACCTGGATAGCACTATTCGAGTGTTAGACTACTTTCGAGTCTTCTTGGTTAGCAGTCCTTGGCATAGAACGTAGCTAGGTCTCTTCTTGCTTTAGAGAGTCATCCTGCTGATGCCTCCGCTCTTAGAGCTCCCATAAGTGTTGCTAGGTCTTCCCTCCTGAGACCTCCACTCAACAGGGGTGGATATATTTTTATCCTTGGCCATATTCACTTTGATGTATTCGTTGAATACCAGGCCCTGAGCTAAGCTGCCCTATGTACCCATGGTTTCTGGCTCTAGGGAATCGAGTCGAGAATGAGGAACTGTGACTCCGGATCAGTTCTATATGTCAGCCATACGGCACTCATTCAGAGAGCATGTGTTCCCCATTAGCGTCCTATAGGACACAGTGCGTGTTCCCATTCGTAAGGAAACGCCTTGGGTTACGAATGTTACCTTGGTTCCCTGAGAAGGGGAACGAGACACTGCGTCCTTAGGTTTGTAACCCAAGACGTTTTTAGTAATAAGTTAAACTTACACTGTCAGAAAAAAAGGTACATTGCTGTCACTGGGGTGGTACCCTAAGGTACAAATCCGAAAAGGTACTAATATGTACCTTTAAAGTACTAATATGCACTCTTAAAGTACTTATATGTAGGGGTGAGTAAGGTACAAAGATGTACCTTTTCACTTTTGTACCTTTGGGTACCGCCCCAGTGACAGCACTGTTCCTTTTTTTCTGAGAGTGTATTTCAATCAGGTTCCAAGGCAAAATGTTTACGTTTTGTTTATTTTTAGTTTTCCAGATAATATTAAGATTTATTGTTTTATTTCAAATAAAAATATTTGTAATAGTTTTAGTTTGTTAATATTTATATTCTATTTTATTTATATTCTATTTGTTTTATTTAAATGTATAAAAATATTTTTTAAATGTTGTTTTAGTTGAATTTTTCATGCAATATTGTATTTATATTTCAATTAATAATTTTTTTGTTAAGTTTTAATCTAATATTTATATTTATATAGTTGTATAATATTTGTATATTTTTATTTCAATTAACGGTTTTAGTAAATGACTTTATCCCTGGAAATACGTCACACAACTGTGAAGGTGCTGATTTTAATGAAGATGTTCACTCGAGTGTGTGTTCAACCTTTTAGGAATCCTCCGTGTTGAAAGGCTCTGTCCCGTTTGATGTGGTCAGGCTGAAATCGGAGGGCTTTGATTGTAAGATTAGACGTCACACACCTTTATGAGACTTCAAACACACGTCCTGAGAAAGAGAGAGAGAGAGACGCAACTAAAGCAACAGCATCTCTGGACGTCCTCGTCTGAACACGCACACACACACACACACACACACACACACACACACACAGAGAGAGAATGAGTGTAAAAAGCTCTTTAAAAGGCGGCGGTCAGCCTGTAATCAGACTTTTGGACCTTTAGCTTCTCAACACAAACTTCAGGTTGAGGCCAGATACGGGACACACACACACACACACACACACACACACACACACAGACAGGGTGCAAATTGGTTTTCGCCAGCTGAATAGCTCCGGCTGTAAGGCAGCAGTGCATGATGGGATAGCCGTCAGTGTGGAGCTGTGCTTGCTTTCTTTGTAAAGCCCTTTAAAGTGGAACAGATCAAACTTTACTGATTCTTTCTTTAATTCCCTGCAGAGGCCGTGTTGAGAATCAAATACCGGCGCACTGCGACAACACTGGAGCGTTTACAGTAAACCAGCTCAGTTCTGGAGCGCCATGTTTTGAGTCAAGTCAACTTTATTGATATAGCGCTTTTAACACTGCAGATTGTTTCAAAGCAGCTTTACAGTGTTAAACAGGAAAATAATGCAGCATAATTTGATTCAGCCGTATAGCCATTCTGGAGAAAACGCTGATGTCATCAGTTCATTTCAATTATCATCATTATCAATAGATCAGTAATTTAGTTTATATGGTTAATTTAGTTTAATAATTAGATTTATTTGGATATTTAGTTGAAAATTTTATAAAAATGTA
>NC_137114.1:57404342-57414342 GCF_949357685.1 Gobio gobio
GCCCCGGATTGCCAATGACCACACTAATGAACGAACTGGATAATCACATCCACCAGGTGTGGAAGCACACATTTGTTGAAAACGCAGCACTCAGGCTTTTACAGTAGCTTTTCTTCAGAGTAAAAGTTTATGTACATCATGCAGTAATTTTTATTTGTCTACAGATTTTATTTGTTTCATTGATTTCATTGTTGGTTGATTACTGTAACTGATTATGGTAAGAAATACTCTTAGTAAGTATTGAAATAAATGCTTGACATCTTCAGTCTGCAGCATCAGTGTTGTGCAGTGCAGTAAGGTTATAGTAGGCCTACAGTATGTGTCTACATTCTCCTATCTCAAAACAAATCAGGAATAATGTTGTGAGTTTCTCACTATTTTTTGTCACCTAAATTATCTCTTACATACAGTAAGAATGTCTTGCTAAAAATCTATTTTTTTTTTTTTTTTTACAAATGTGTTTTTTATTTATCACAGCAGTGTGAAACTGGCTGCAATAGTGTATGATCATTGATGACTGTGTTGGTTAAATGAAAACAAATAGCATTTTCACAAATATGTGTATATGTTTTGACTGAAGTGTGTCATTTTGCAAACAATCTAGGAATTTTGCTAATTGAGTGTGGTGTTTGGATAATTGTGATTATATTTTGACAAAAAGAACTCTGTTTTCAAAATTGCGTGTAAACAATTGAAAAAAACTGTAACATGTCAGACTTTATATGGATGTTTTTTCTTAGCACTTTTAATGATAACGGCGTTAAACGTTACTTGATTCAGTCTGCCTATCTGTGACATCATCGCAACGCACCAGCAGCAGCAGCGCTGAGAAAACAAAACATAGCATGGCGGATGGCAGAGGAGAAGCCAACGAGCGAGAAATGATCAAGCCACCAGGAGAAAGAGCTAACGCTACCTGTACTTTCAACCCTTGCTAAATGTGACCTGTGCATTCCAGCAGCAGTGTGTTTTAGCACTGCTGGAGACATAGTGAACGCACAGAGAAGTGTTCTGCGCTCAGATCATGTGGATATTTTTGAAAAAGAAATCTGTAGAGTCATTGAAGAGTAGTTGGTTACATTTGATCTTTTGTTAAATATTGTTTGTTTATTAAACCGAGAGTAGTAGCAGGTTCAGCCAGTTTATTCAACCTGAAGAAATGTTGGTTGCACATTATTTTTGATAATAATATTGTATTTGTATTATTTTAATGTTGTAAAACAACAGCAAAAGTAGCAGGTAAACCTACTATTAATTAAACCTGAAGAGAAATTAGTTGCACTTTATTTTTGATATTAATATTGTAATATTTTTATGTTGGAAAACAAAAGCAGAAGTAGCAGGTTAACCTACTGTTGAAATGTTGGTTGCACTTACTGTGCTTTTATTGAAAATGTACTTCACCTGCACTGACCAGTGTCCAGATATTTATTTCAGTCACACAATTTTTGGCCAAAAAGTTACTGAATCGTTTCGGATCGTATCGTTCTAAATTAACCAATATCGTCCTTGAATCGTATCGACAACCTCAAATCATGATACGAATCGAATCGTTGTTAAAACGAATCGTTACACCCCTAGTACAAACCGTATTTTCTATCCCCTTACACTGCCCCTAAACCTACCCATCACACACACACACACACACACACACACACACATGTTTGTTTTTGTGAAATGTGAGGACATTCCATAGGCGTAATGGTTTTTATACTGTACAAACCGTATTTTCTATCCCCTTACACTGACCCTGCCCCTAAACCTAGCCCTCACAGGAGACTGTGCAGTTCACTTTCTGTGAAAAAAAACTTGTTCTGTATGATTTATAAGCATTTTGAAAAGTGAGGACATGGGGAACGTCCTCATATTTCACCCTCTTTTTGTAATACCTATGTCATACCCATGTCATTATACACATTTGTGTCCTGATATTTCACGAAAACATGCCCACTCACACACACACACACACACACACACACACACACACACACACACACACACACACACACACACACACACACACACACACTCACTCACTCACTCACTCACTCACACACTCACACACACACACACACACACACACTCACACACTCACACACACACACACACACACACACACACTCACACACACACACACACACACACACTGCAGTGATGATGAGTGAACATCAGGTAGACGTCTCTATATTGACTCTCATGTCGTGTCGTTCTGTTAATTAAACATCTGAAGAACGTCTCGGTTACGTATGGTAACCCTCGTTCCCTGAAGGAGGGAACGGAGACGTACGTCGGTAATAACCGACGAATTGGGATCACTTTAGAGAGCCCCTATCAGCTTCGAGATTTAGAGAACAGGCCAATGGGCCACTGGCGTGCGAGATTTGCATCTCGCGCTCCGCCCCGCGCCGCGGGTATAAACAGGAAGCGAGAGCATCGCACTGACGTTTTTCACTGAGGAGCCGAACTAGTGACTCGGCCATGCAGTGATGGTAAGGAACTGTGGCGACGGGACGTACGTCTCCGTTCCCTCCTTCAGGGAATGAGGGTTACCATACGTAACCGAGACGTTCCCTTTCAGTCGGTCACTACGACGTACGTCGGTAATAACCGACGAATTGGGATCCCTATGGAAAACGCCACAGTTACTACCACTTCCAGCGCCCAGCGAGAGCCCCTCAGACCCCGTTCTGAAGCGGGCGGGAAGATTCACGCCAGGAGAGTCACACTGCTGTTCCGCAAGACCCATTCAGCAGACTTGATTGGATAACGCTGGGAAGCGTGCCCGAAGGACGCTGCAGGAGCCACATCATGCCCGGAGGGAGTTACCATGTGGAGAACACGTATGGGCTGGCCGTGGGCAGCACAACATACGGAGTCCCAGGGGAGGCCCCGGCCTAATGCAGGCGGGGGACGACACCGTAATGAGACGGCAGAGAACTCTGCCAAGGGAAAGAGACGAGCTCGCCGTAGGGAGCTGTACCGTGGAAATACACGTATGGGACCGCCGTAGGGGTCACGACATACGGAACCCAGCCTGACACAAGTTCCACCAATGCATACGAGTGCCAGACCTGGCGTCGGACGCTCCGCAACATCCGACTGCCGAGGGGTGCGGAGGACTCAACAGGGTTCGCCAATCCTGGGGAACTCGACTGGAGAAAATAAGCGCACGTATCCGTTCCAGGGGAAGGGAATGGCGCAGCAAGCCGACACTAGAACGGGCACTTCAGTGAAGCTGACTATGGGAAGCGAGCACACGAGAAGCCACCGGCTCTACACGCAGGCTATAAAATCTAGCGAACGTGTTGGGTGTCGCCCAGCCCGCAGCTCTACAAATGTCTGTCAGCGAGGCGCCACGAGCCAGCGCCCAGGAAGAAGCAACACCCCTGGTGGAGTGAGCTCTAACCCCGAGCGGGCAGGGCACGTCTTGGGACTGATAAGCCAAGACGATGGCATCCACTATCCAGTGGGCCATCCTCTGCTTGGAGACAGCCTTTCCCTTCTGCTGTCCTCCGTAACAGACGAAGAGCTGCTCTGAGGTCCTGAAGCTTTGCGTTCTGTCCACGTAAGTCCGGAGAGCACGGACGGGACAGAGCAAAGCTAGGGCTGGGTCTGCCTCCTCCGAAGGCAGCGCTTGCAGGCTCACCACTTGGTCCCGGAAGGGAGTAGTGGGAACCTTGGGCACGTATCCAGGCCGGGGTCTCAGGATCACCTGAGAATCACCCGGCCCGAATTCCAGGCACGATTCGTCGACCGAAAATGCCTGCAGGTCCCCTACCCTCTTAACTGAGGCCAATGCAATCAGGAGTACTGTCTTTAGAGACAAGATCTTAAGCTCTACTGACTGTAAAGGCTCGAAGGGCGCCCTCTGAAGTGCGGTCAGCACCAGAGTCAAGTCCCAAGAGGGTATAGAAGAAGGGCGAGGAGGATTTAGTCTCCTCGCTCCCCTTAGGAACCTGACGATCAGATCATGCTTGCCTAAGGACTCACCATTAATGAGGTCATGGCTTGCGGCGATGGCGGCAACATATACCTTGAGGGTGGAGGGAGACAGCCTTCGCTCCAACCCGTCTTGAAGAAAAGATAGCACAGATCCGATCGAACACTTCCGGGGGTCTTCTCGGCGAGAAGAGCACCAGTCGACGAACAGGTTCCACTTCAACGCATATAGCCGTCTCGTAGAGGGGGCTCTGGCGGAAGCGATGGTGTCGACTACCGCTTGCGGTAGGTCACCTAGAACCTCCGCGTCCCGTCCAGGGACCAGACATGGAGTTTCCAGAGGTCTGGACGCGGGTGCCATAGGGTGCCCCGTCTCTGAGACAGAAGGTCCTGCCTCAGAGGAATGGGCCAAGGAGGTGCTGTCGCGAGGAGCACTAGTTCCGGGAACCACGTCCTGTTGGGCCAGTACAGAGCTACCAAGAGGAGATGCTCCTCGTCCTCCCTGACCTTGCACAGTGTCTGTGCAAGAAGGCTCACTGGGGGAAACGCATATTTGCGCAGAGCCCGGGGCCTGCTGTGTGCCAGTGCATCCGTGCCGAGGGTCCCCTCGGACAGGGAATAAAACAACTGGCAGTGGGTCGTGTCGTGGGCGGCAAACAGATCGATCTGTGCGGCCCCAAAGCGACTCCAAATCAGCTGGACCACCTGGGGGTGGAGTCGCCACTCTCCGGGAAGCACTGGCAACCGTGACAGCTCGTCGGCCGCACGATTGAGCAGGCCCGGAATGTGGATAGCACGAAGGGACCTCAGATGCTTCTGACTCCACAGGAGGAGATGGCGGGCGAGTTGGGACAAACGGCGGGAGCGTAGACCACCTTGTTTGTTGATGTACGCAACGGCCGTCGTGCTGTCCGTCTGGACCAGAACGTGCTTGTCTTTGAGCGACCCTTTGAGGCGGCTGAGAGCAAGACGAACTGCCAGCAACTCTAGGCAATTGATATGCCATTGCAGTTGGGGCCCCGTCCACAGACCCGATACTGCAAGCCCGTTGTATGTGGCCCCCCAACCCGTGGGTGAGGCATCCGTGCAGACAACATGATGCCTGGACACTTGTTCTAGAGGCACTCCTGCCCGTAGAAATGAAGGGTCCGACCACGGGGTGAGGGTTTGGCGGCATCTCGGCGTCACTTGGACACGGAGGGACCCGCTGTGCCACGCCCATCTCGGGACTCGGTCGTGTAGCCAGTGCTGAAGCGGTCTCATATGGAGCAGCCCTAGCGGCGTTACTGCGGCTGCTGCTGCCATATGCCCCAGGAGCCTCTGAAAATGTTTCAGTGGAACCGCTGTACTGCTTTTGAGCGAACTCAAGCAGCTCAGCACCGACTGGACGCACTCCTCTGTGAGGCGCGCAGTCATGGCGACCGAGTCGATCTCCATCCCGAGAAAAGAGATCCTCTGTACGGGACAGAGTTTGCTCTTCTCCCAGTTGACCCGAAGACCCAACTGGCTGAGGTGCCGGAGCACCATGTCCCTGTGTTCGCACAACTGCTCCCGTGACTGGGCAAGAATCAGCCAGTCGTCGAGATAGTTGAGGATGCGAACACCACGCTCTCTCATGGGAGCAATGGCCGCCTCCGCGACTTTCGTGAAGACACGGGGCGACAGGGACAGCCCGAAGGGCAGGACTTTGTACTGGTATGCCCGTCCGTCGAAAGCAAAGCGTAGAAACGGTCTGTGTCGAGGGAGAATCGAGACATGAAAGTACACGTCCTTCAGGTCGATCGCTGCAAACCAATCCTGGGAACGGATGCATCTGAAGATGCGTTTCTGGGTTAACATTCGGAACGGCATCCTGTGGAGGCAGCGGTTCAGGTAACGCAGGTCCAGGATCGGTCATAACCCGCCACCTTTCTTGGGTACAATGAAGTACGGGCTGTAGAACCCGGACTTCATATCGGCTGGAGGGACCGGCTTTATCGCGTCCTTCGCCAGTAGGACAGCGATCTCCGCCCGAAGCATGGGGGCATCCACCCACGCAATAGACGTGAAGTGAACGCCCCCGAACTTGGGCGGACGCCGGGCGAACTGAATCGCAAGCCGAGTCTGATGGTACAGATGACCCAGCGAGACGGGCTGGGGAGCGCTAGCCAGGCCCCCAGAGACCGAACAAGCGGGGTCATCGGTACCACAGACGTACCCGCAGCAGGGCAGCGAGGCGGAATGCAGGGACCCCAGGACGACATAGGAGTGGTCCGTGTAGGGGTCTGGGTCTGACACACGACCTGCATCCGCTGAGGGGGTGCGCGAGTGTGGGAAGGCCGCTTGAGTGCGTTCCCACAGCCGGCACCCCCTGCTGGCGATTTGGAGAGGCACCAGAGGCTGACAAGGCATGGGAGCGTTGTACACCGCCCAGCGCGCTCTCCAAATGAAGGAGGGGCTGAGCGTGGCAAGGCTTTGCGGCGTTGCACACGGTCTGCCTCACCTCCTTCCTCAGCGGGGAACAAGAGCGGCGAGGCATAGCGTCGCGCACTGTCGTCCACACACCGCTGAGAAGAGGGGAATGAGAGTGGCGAGGCTTGTAGCGTCACACACTGCCATTCTCGCCCTCTTGTGGGGAGGGGAATGAGGGCGGCGAGGCTTGTAGCGTCACACGCTGCCATTCCTGAACTCCCGAGACCCAGAGATATTGGAACTGTTCTTCTCTTTTTTTTTCTTTTTTTTTATATATATATATTTGGGTACCACTGGCTGTTTTTAACCCCAGTGGCGGAACAGAATTACTAATGGTTTTTACCCGGCCCTCCTCCGGGGGAAGAACAGTCCCGAACCAAATCCGGGTCAATGGTGTTTCTGGACATCGTCTAGCCAAGGGCCAGCGCTGTGCGCAGCTCAACCTCGGCTGAGAACTACCCTCATGCCCTAAGCAGGGCGGAGGTGGCCTGCCAGTGGCACTGCCACCCCACCGATGAGGGTAGTGAGAGAGAGGAAAACTTTATACAGATTATGGCCCTATTGGTGTTCCATATTTTGGCACCAATAGTTCCATTATGCAAAAGCCTTCCAACGCACATCCGGGAAAGGCAAGGGGCAGGCAAGGCGATTTATGCGTTGCACTAGCCTCAGCCACCCAGGAAAGCATGGCTGTCGAGCATGAATCGGATTCAGCACGAGCGCCCACTATTATAGTGGGAATCTCAGCATCATCTTCATTTTCAACACATAACAGCCCTCTCTCCGATGCAGCGACTGACATCTGTCCTCTGCTAGAGCCCCAAACGAAACGCTAGGTCCTTTTTTTTGTTTTTTTTTTTTGTTATTTTATTTATTTATTTATTTTTTAGGACCAGCAATCCCATCTGTAAGCTACCAGCAGACATGTGAGACCACCGGCACACGGCGCGCTGAACACTCAAGCCCTTATGAAAAAGGCAAGACGAACAGCGCGCCGACGTGGCTATGCTCTCATCAGAGAGCATAGACCACCCACAAACACAGTCTCAACATGCGTAGCCGCCGAGTGACGCGCGCTGAGCTGCCGTGGCAACCCGCGCTGTCACTCGGCAGCTAGACGGCACACGGCGCGCTGAACACTCAAACACTCAAACCCTCACGTGGAAGGCGAGATGACCAGCGCGTCGACGTGATCCCGTTCCCCTGAGAGAACATGGATCACCCACGAACACAGTCTCAACATGTTTATGCGAGAGGGATCGTGGCCGTCAGGACAGGAAACAACCGCATCCAGAAACGCACGAGTGGAATGACGTCTTGAAAAAGACGCAGTGTCACACCCGTGTTGCTCTTTTGTGAGGAAACGCTCTTTAAACAGTGCTGAAGCACCCAGGGGAAGACCGCGGCAACACACAGGTGGTAAGTGCAGTCCTGTGGTGCACTCACTGAAACAAACGCCCTCACCAAACCGACAGATGCTGTGAGAACAGCAGTTTGTTATGCTGATGCAGCGGTGAACATGCGGTCGCACTGATTGTGCCTTTTTGCCAACACAGAGCATCCTTCTCGTTCTCTGGAGCATCTCTCTTGCAGATAGGCTTTCTTTTAGAAAAGCAGGCTTGCTTCATCAACGCCGTTCGGCTCCGAAGTGAATGACGTCAGTGCGATGCTCTCGCTTCCTGTTTATACCCGCGGCGCGGGGCGGAGCGTGAGATGCAAATCTCGCACGCCAATGGCCCATTGGCCTGTTCTCTAAATCTCGAAGCTGATAGGGGCTCTCTAAAGTGATCCCAATTCGTCGGTTATTACCGACGTACGTCGTAGTGACCGACTGAAAGGGAACAGAAGCAGAGGAATGAAAGAGACTGTCGTCCTCCATTAGCTGTGTTTGAGAGAGAGAGAGAGAGAGAGAGAGAGAGAGAGAGAGAGAGAGAGAGAGAGAGAGAGAGAGAGAGAGAGAGAGAGAGAGCCGTGGTCAGAGTTATTTGCCCTTCTATGAATATAGATGTGAAGATTGAGATCCCATTGCTGTCCTATCAGATCAAAGGACTGAGAAGAGCAGAGGAAATGTCCTCCACCCCTCCATCCCTACATCCCTCCACCCCTCCATCCCTACATCCCTCCACCCCTCCATCCCTCCATCCCTCCACCCCTCCATCCCTACATCCCTCCACCCCTCCATCCCTACATCCCTCCACCCCTCCATCCCTCCACCCCTCCATCCCTCCATCCCTACATCCCTCCACCCCTCCATCCCTACATCCCTCCACCCCTACATCCCTACATCCCTCCACCCCTCCATCCCTCCATCCCTCCACCCCTCCATCCCTCCATCCCTCCACCCCTCCATCCCTACATCCCTACATCCCTCCACCCCTCCATCCCTCCATCCCTACATCCCTCCACCCCTCCATCCCTCCACCCCTACATCCCTCTATCCCTCCACCCCTACATCCCTCCACCCCTCCACCCCTCCATCCCTCCACCCCTCCATCCCTACATCCCTCCACCCCTCCATCCCTACATCCCTACATCCCTCCACCCCTCCATCCCTCCACCCCTCCACCACTCCATCCCTCCACCCCTCCATCCCTCCACCCCTCCATCCCTCCACCCCTCCATCCCTACATCCCTCCACCCCTCCACCCCATCCACCCCTCCATCCCTACATACCTCCACCCCTCCATCCCTACATCCCTCCACCCCTCCATCCCTCCACCCCTCCACCCCTCCATCCCTCCACCCCTCCACCCCTCCATCCCTACATCCCTCCACCCCTCCATTCCTCCACCCCTCCATCCCTCCACCCCTCCATCCCTACATCCCTCCACCCCTCCATCCCTACATCCCTCCATCCCTAAATCCCTCCACCCCTCCATCCCTACATCCCTCCACCCCTCCATCCCTCCACCCCTCCATAGATGGAGGGGAGGATAGATAGATAAATATATATATATATATAGATGGATGGATAGATAGATGAATGGATAGATAGATAGATAGATAGATAGATAGTAGGGGTGTAACGATTCGTTTTAACAACGATTCGATTCGTATCACGATTTGAGGTTGTCGATACGATTCAAGGACGATTTTGGTTCATTTAGAACGATACGATCCGAAACGATTCAGTGACTTGAAATCGATTCAGTAACTTTTTAGCCAAAAATTGTGTGACTGAAATAAATATCTGGATACTGGTCAGTGCAGGTGAAGTTTCCTAGATTCCTGTTGTTTCTTGTAAGGGAATCAGGTATCCATATCCATATATTATGGATATAAACAAACAAGTAAACAACAATTAATGGCAAATGCATTTTGAATAAAGTGCAACCAACAGTTTAGGTTGAATTAACAGGAAGTTAACCTTTTCTGCTCTCATTTTCAATATTCAATACATTTTCAATAAAAGCACAGTAAGTGCAACCAAAATTTCAACAGTAGGTTAACCTGCTACTTCTGCTTTTGTTATCCAACATAATAATATTACAATATTAATATCAAAAATAAAGTGCAACTAACTTCTCTTCAGGTTTAATTAATAGTAGGTGTACCTGTTACTTTTGCTGTTGTTTTTCAACATTAAAATAATACAAATACAATATTAATA
>NC_137114.1:57424342-57441842 GCF_949357685.1 Gobio gobio
TCTGGCACCAACAACCATGCCACGCTCAAAATTGCTTAAATCTCCTTTCTTTCCCATTCCGACATTCAGTGTGGAGTTCAGGAGATTGTCTTGACCAGGACCACACCCCTAAATGCATTGAAGACACTGCCATGTGATTGGTTGATTAGATAATTGCATTAATGAGAAATTGAACAGGTGTTCCTAATAATCCTTTAGGTGAGTGTAATATGTATAAAAGAAAGAAGAAATATGCAGAAATATTGCTCCTATAAATCAAAATTAGAAATACTCCTGAAACCATTGCTCAATGGTGAGGTGAAAGGTTAGTCCCGCCCCCTGCAAAAACTTTGCGCACAAGCAGGCAGAACGAGAGTGAGCTTGAACGAGAGAAGACACAGTTGCGCAATGTATGATGAGAATCCTCTGTTTAGTAATCCAGCAATCGATTATTGGCAAGTTGAAACTTAAATCTGTGATCTATAACTTCTAGAAGGTCAAGTTTTGAGAAGAGTAGTGTACGCATGACGAAGTTTGAACAGGATGTGACGAGACAGACGCAAGAAAAACGTTAATCAACATCTCTTTCGGGGAGAAACATCTGTATTTTTGTTTCTGATTTATATTTCTCCTTGGCCGGGTCTTCCTTTACTGAGAATTGTGTTCCTGAATCCTGTCCTTGCTGAATCTCCGTATTCCGTTCAGACTGGCGAGCCATTTCATCATCTTGTGCCTGGAAACAGAAAAGAGTGTGAAATTTGTCAAAGTGGTTGGATCAAACTATGTTTGCCTTGAGTTTTTTTTTCCTCTCTCAACCCGGATCTTCAGTGGGTCGAACATTGTGTTTTTATCCTGGATTGAACCTTTTTCCAGTTTTGCTGGACATTGCTTTCATATTCTTGAAATTGAGACCCTGAACTCAAACTGAACTGGACATTACGTTTGAACAAAAAACCTGAAGTTTATTGTGAAACTGATTTCAAGCCTTACAAACTGAATGTTTTTGAGAAACGGACACTGATTTTGAAATTCAATGTGTGAAATTCAGTATTCTGAATCTTTATTGGGTGTTTGAATAGTCATATTTTTTGTTTAAATATATTTTGGGTCTTTACTATTCAATTCATTTGTTGTTTCTGTTTTGATTTTATTTCATTGCGGATTTAAAAGAGACTGACTGAAGTCAAAGAATCAGTCAAACCGTTATAATACAATTTTTTCCCTACTTGATTGACTCTATTATTTATTATACTTTATCCTGTGTGATAAATTGATTAGAGACATTTAATAGATTATACTATTACACTTATTACTTACCTTTGCTCCAGTGAGACGATCCAAATCTTCTGATTCTGGTCCAAAGATCCCCACGTTTAGCGTTGCTCCATAGTTGTTGCTGCTATAGTGACCCAGTTACAGCGAGAGTAGTGCTATCCATCGTGCGTTACATCTATTCTAGACTTAAATCACTTGCGCGAAACGCTTCATTTGCATTCATTGACTGTTATTATTTATCTCAGTTCAGCAGGGAAAAGCACTTTAGTTGCTAGTAATGTTGAAATGAAGTGCAGATTTAGAGATGAAGGCATTTTTAGTTCATCATATTTTTGTCAAACATGGTTACTGGTTGAATTTAGATATTTTGTATCAAAGCAACTTAAAGGACATAACAGAACAACAACAAAATGAGATACATTTTGTGAAGGATTACCTATGTTTGCTTTAACAATATGAACAGACATGTTTTGTCCACATGAGGACATATTACATTTTGTTCAATTAAGAACAAATGCTATCTACATTAATTTCTTTAGTCTGGCAATAAACATAAATTATTGTTTTTAGAGGGTTCATTTACTGGACCTCAAGCAATTTTAGTTGAAGACCCCTGGGGTACATCAACCGTCAGGGTAGTCAACGTTCACATCGCTTGTCGCAACTCAATCGTGTCGCTCACAACATTCTTCTGGGAGAATGGAGACTCCACCCCAAGGGGGTCCAGCTGATATGGAGATATGGAGATTCCTCCTGTTGCCAGTTGTTTTATTCCCTGACAGGGGGAACCCTCGGCACAGATGCTGACCCCGGGGCCCACGCAATGCATTATACCTATGCGATTCCCCTAGTGATCCTGCTTGCACCAATACTGTGCAAGGTCAGGGAGGATGAGGAGCAGGTCTTGATGGTTCCTTTCTCAGACCTGGTGCTCCTCACAATAGCCTCTCCCGAGCGGATTCCCCTGAGGAAGGACCTGCTTTCCCAGGGAGGGAGAATTTCTTGGACTACCACTAGCAGTCACAATCACTAAAGCCAGGACCCCCTTTACGAGGCGAGCTTATGCCTTGAAGAGGAGTCTGTTTGTTGCTTGGTGTCTTTCGTGTCCGGAAGGCCCCCAGTCAGCGCCATGCTTTCTTTCCTGCAAGAAGGGTTGGAGCAAAGCCTGTCTCCCTTTAACCTTGAAAGTGTATGTTGCGTCTATTGCGGCACATAACGACGCAGTAGATGGTAAGGCCCTGTCCCAAGGCCCTGTATTGCTTTCCTCCCGTAGAGCGTCGCGCTAACAACGCCAAGGTCCTGGGTTCGATTCCCAGGGAAAGCAAGAACAGACGAAATGTAAAATGTGTACCTTGAATGCAATGTAAGTCGCTTTGGATAAAAGCGTCTGCCAAATGGATAAATGCATAAATGTAAATGGCACCCTAAACCCTCACAGTCTTCCTCTGAGTCCGCACTTTCATGTCGTAATGCCGCTTTGACTGCCGGGAAGAAGTCCGCTGTGTAGCTCGCACCAGTGTGGGCTCGGCTGAAGTGCGCATCGAGGGCGCATATCGATCTCAAAGGGGGCGCTTGCAAGCACCTTCTGAGACCTAAAATGACAAATGGGACACCCTGCAGCCTCGTGGACTTAACGGCCATTGTAAGTCCACAGGACCGAAAGTGCACATTTGGGACAGGGCCTAAGACTTTGGGAAATCATGACCTGATCATCAGGTTCCTGAGAGGCGCGAGGAGTCGCCTCATCCCCTCTTGGGACCTCTACAGCAGGGGTCTCTAACTCATTTTACCTGAGGGCCGCTGGAGGCAGACTCTGGGTCAGGCTGGGCCGCATCAAGTATTCCACATAAAAAGTGTTTCAAGTATTCCAAAAAAATGTAGCACAACTGATCCGATCTTCTCAATCTTTATTATTCAACATGAATGTTTCTTCTGAACATGAACTGTTCCTCTGAATTTGAACTAAATATAGCTTATAGAAATTAAATCATGTAATTAGTAACCTAACCCTAACGCAGGCCACAAGAAGTAATTAAGTGGGTTTTGTTTTTTTTTGGATCACTTTTACTCAGGACATGCTAGCTGGCAACATAGGATTCCATTCATTATGCTAAGCTAAGCTAGCGGCGACCCTGCCGAACTAAAACAATGCATGCACTGAGACAAAAATGCATTTGCCCACATATCTAAATGTAGGAAAGAAGTTGAATAAGCCCTATTTCTAAAAACGCTGGAGTGTTCCTTTAATACACTTTTAACTTTTAATAAATACTTATAATTGTAATATTTTTTTTGTTGTAATTATTGTACTGCCAGTTTTTGTTGTGTGATGCATGAATGGCATCCGTGACCTACACCTGCCGTACACACACACACACACACACACACACACACACACACACACACACACACACACACACACACACACACACACACACACGTGTTTGAGTCATAACCCCTTACTGACTTATTGCCGAACACAATTTAATCTCCAGAATGCAATAATCCCTGAAATGATATGATTACATTACGCCGTTCAATCTGAATTACGGAAAAACATTTTACGAATTGCTGGTTTGAAAAATGAATGTTGTCTGTGGCCTTTCCGAATAAATCACTCCAGAAGGTAAAGAGGCTCTCGTTCAGCGCTCAGCTCCGCCTGATTTGTTTTTATTAATGTCTGATTTAATATCTCTGTCTGATCTTTCTGCAGTTTACTTTCCTTTCTGTGCTCGCTTTTGTTTCCTGGTGTAAATCTATTATACCTAGATCCATCTATCTGGAGTATTTATCATGTCACAAGGGGAATGTTTTGAGTTATGAAAATTAATGCTTTTTGAATACTTTGTTCATAGTTACAGCTAGTTAACTGTATTTACAGGCAATATTGAAAATGGATTGTATTCTTATAGTCAATATGTATTTTTATAGTTATGCTAAGCATTTCATATATTTTTTGTGCAAGGTTTCTGTAAAAAATAAATAGATTCCAACAATTAATAGTTTTATACAATTTAATACAATTAACACATGTTTTGTGTCTGTGTGACTGACTGTGTCTGAGATTGTGTGTAATCTGATCGAGAGTGTTAAATGAGTAAACACACACACACACACAAACCAATTTCTGATGTGTGTGAATTTCTATTTCAGTTGCAGAAAGAAACTCAGTCGCAGTGCTGCTGTTTACTGTTGGTGTCTGAAGACAATCACCAACTCTTCTGTCAGGTGACACACACACACACACACTCACGCACACACATACAGAGAAACACACACACACTCACTCACGCACACACATACAGAGAAACACACACACACACACTCACTCACGCACACACATACAGAGAAACACACACACACTCACTCACGCACAAACATACAGAGAAACACACACACACACACACACACACACACTCACTCACGCACACACATACAGAGAAACACACACACACACACACTCACGCACACAGATACAGAGAAACACACACACACTCACTCACGCACACACATACAGAGAAACACACAAACACACACACACACACACTCACTCACGCACACGCATACAGAGAAACACACACACACACACACACACACACACTCACTCACGCACACACATACAGACAGGGGCGCGGGAAGATGTTTTAGGTTGGGGGTGCTGTGATTTTTGACCGGGGGGGGGGGGGTTACAGGAAATACAAATTGATGCAAAAAAACTGCCTACCTTACCAGAGCATGTAAGCAACCGCTCACCGGTAAAATGACGTGCGCTCAAATCCCGCTCCGATATGACATTTCTCTGTAGCCTACTAGGCCTACTTGTAGCCAGTGTTGGGTAAGTTACTCTAAAAAAGTTATGAATTACTAGTTACTAATTACATCTTCAATAGTGTAATTTGATTAGCCTACTGTAGCTACAAATTACTCTCTACAAAATGTATTTAATTACTTATTACTAATTAGGCTACTTCCCAAATCTATATCAACCTCGACTAGTTAAGCGATTCAAGGATAGACTTGAAACGGTTCTTTTAATTCATTAAAATAAATAATATAAAACTACATCAATTATTCTGACCAAAGCATTACAAATGTTAGAAGGATACATAAAAACATGCATTTTAAAGTTAGACTTTAAATGTTGATGTTAATTCCATTATTTTATTATATATAGGCCTAATTGTATTTAGTATTTAGTTCAATTTCTTCAGAAGTAGCCTAACTGTAATTAAATTACAGAAAAAATAAGAGTAATCCCTTTTCTTTACTTTTTCAAGGGAAAATTACAGTAACTAATTACTTAGTTACTAGTTACACCCACCACTGCTTGTAGCCATTAAAACACGTATTTAGTTTCAGTTTAAATATTATAATGTTATTTTTTTTATTAAATGTAGGCTACGTTGAAAAGTGAACAGGACACATAAGATGCATAATAGCCTTTATCAGAAGACGGGGGTCTTCAATAAGTTAAATAATACTGCAATAAGTTTTGTTTTGTTGAAAGCCTTACATTGAATTTCGTTTTGTATACATTGTATCTTAATTTTAATAAATATTTGATCAACCAAATTGCCCGGATTTAATAAATAATAAGCAAATAGCCTATAACAGACAATGACATGGAGGCGGCGCGCTGCGTGAACAACGGCTTAAATGAACAACTACTAGAAAAAAAAGAAAAAAAAAGAAAAGAAAAAAACCTAGTCTGGGGCAGCCCTATTTCAGATAGGCCTATATTTGATCAAGAATGTCACAAAGGGAGTTCTGGGTTGAGCGCGCGGTGCTGAGCGGAATGAGCTTCAGAAATCAACGGAATCTCCAGAAAGGCGCGCTCCACTGGAGGAAATATTCCCGCTCTTTCTATACGCACACATCGCTACGGTCACAATATGACCTCATGTAGGCTATGTTTTAAAAACATAATTCAACATATAAATAATACTTTTGAATGGGCCACTTAAAATGTTTATTACAAATAAATGATTAAATCCTAAAAATGAATAAATGTAAATGAACAAAAATGTGCATTGCAATCCTTTGAAACCAGGGGGTGCTGCAGCACCCTCAGCACCCCCACTTCCCGCGCCCCTGCATACAGAGAAACACACGCACACACACACAAACACACACACACACACACACACACTCACTCACGCACACACATACAGAGAAACACACACACACACACAGAGAAACACACGCACACACACACACACGCACACACACACACACACACACAATCTCTCACACACACACGCACACACACACACATGTTTGTTTTTGTGAAATGTGAGGACATTCCATAGGCGTAACGGTTTTTATACCGTACAAACCGTATTTTCTATCCCCTTACACACACACACACACACACACACTGCCCCTAAACCTACCCATCACACACACACACACACACACACACACACACACACTGCCCCTGCCCCTAAACCTAGCCCTCACAGGAGACTGTGCAGTTCACTTTCTGTGAAAAAAAACTTGTTCTGTGTGATTTATAAGCATTTTGAAAAGTGAGGACATGGGGAACGTCCTCATATTTCTCCCTCTTTTTGTAATACCTATGTCATTATACACATTTGTGTCCTGATATTTCACAAAAACATGCCCACACACACACACACACACACACACAGACAGACACACACACACACACACACACACACACTCAGAGACACACACACACACACACACACACACACACACACACACACACACACTCAGAGACACACACACACACACACAGACACACACACACACACACACACACACACACAGACACACACACACACACACACACACACACAGAGACACACACACACACTCAGAGACACACACACACACTCAGACACACACACACACACACACACACACACAGACACACACACAGAGACACACACACACACACACAGAGACACACACACAGAGACACACACACACACACACACACACTCAGAGACACACACACACACACAGACACACACACACACACGCACACACACACAGCTAAACAGTGTATTGTCTCTGCAGGTTGTTGGCGATAAACTTTTGGAAGAGGAAATCAGTTTTCCAGTAAGTTTCTCTTTTCTGTTAACTTCTAAATAAAACTCATATTATAATGCAATACAAGTTGCTTTGGATAAATGCATCTGCCAAATACATAAATGTACGTGTGTGTGTGTGAAAATCGTCTCTCTTTGTGTAGCTCATGTTCGGTCGCTTCGGACAGGTGGTGGAGACAAAGAAATCCATTACATTACAGGACGTCAGCCAGGTCGGTCCACACACACACACACACACACACACACACACACACACACACACACACACACACACACACACACACACACACACACACACACACACACACACACACACAGCTGCTGCTAGTAATAATGCTTCTTCATTCATTCCCAGCTGACAGCTCTCCAAAACCAGCTAATTATGAGCACAGACAGATCATCTGTGTTAAATGGGCTCAGCTGGCACAGAAACTGTCACTATCCTTCACTTTAATCAGGATCAAACACACACACACACATGTTGCTCTGCGGCGTGTGTTTGCAGAGGCTGCTGATCTTGAGTGAAGGCTGTGTGTCTCTGCAGGAGGAGCGCGGGTTATTGAGCAGTTTGCTGGGGCTGGAGCCGAACTCGATGCTCTGCGTTCCTGTCATCAGTCAAGCCACCGGACACGTGGTGGCGCTAGCGTGCACATTCAACAAGCTCAGAGGACAGAGGTGTGCTACTGAGCATCACACACACACACACACACACACACACACACACACACACACACACACACACACACACACACTCTAAACAGAGTGAGATACTCCTCCAGTGTAGATCAGCTGTTCACACACACACACACACAAACGCTCTCTCACTCCAGTGTAGATCAGCTGTTCTCTGTGTCAATATATAGTAAAGTGTCATTCATTCCTGTGATTTATCATCATTACTCCAGTCTTCAGTGTCACATGACCCTTCACAATCATTCTCATATGAGGATTTATGATCAACACACACTTATGATTATCATCAGTGTTGAACACAGTTCAGATTTTTGAGGAAACCGTGATTTTTTTTCCAGGATTCTTTTATGAAGTTCAAAAGAACAGCATTTATTTGAGCTCTTTTTATAAGTGTCTTTTCTGTCACTTTTGATCAGTTTAATGCTCCTTTGCTGAATAAAATTAAAAAAATCTGACTGGCCACAAACTATGAAAATGAAGTGACTGTTTATGAATGATATCAGCAAGTACACCATTATAAACACTGGAGACGATCTGAATATAGTGCTGTGTAAAGTCTCACCCAACCTGTTCATCTTGTGTTGATCTCATATTAGTCTTGTGTTCATCTCGTATTAGTCTTGTGTTCATCTCGTATTAGTCTTGTGTTCATCTCGTATTAGTCTTGTGTTCATCTCGTATTAGTCTCGTGTTCATCTCGTATTAGTCTTGTGTTGATCTCGTATTAGTCTTGTGTTCATCTCGTATTAGTCTTGTGTTCGTCTCGTATTAGTCTTGTGTTGATCTCGTATTAGTCTTGTGTTCATCTCGTATTAGTCTTGTGTTCATCTCGTGTTAGTCTTGTGTTCATCTCGTATTAGTCTTGTGTTCATCTCAAATTAGTCTTGTGTTGATCTCGTATTAGTCTTGTGTTGATCTCGTATTAGTCTTGTGATCATCTCGTATTAGTCTTGTGTTCATCTCATGTTAGTCTTGTGTTCATCTCGTGTTAGTCTTGTGTTCATCTCGTATTAGTCTTGTGTTGATCTCGTATTAGTCTTGGGTTGATCTCATATTAGTCTTATGTTCATCTCAAATTAGTCTTGTGTTCATCTCAAATTAGTCTTGTGTTGATCTCGTATTAGTCTTGTGTTGATCTCGTATTAGTCTTGTGATCATCTCGTATTAGTCTTGTGTTCATCTCGTATTAGTCTTGTGTTCATCTCGTGTTAGTCTTGTGTTCATCTCGTATTAGTCTTGTGTTGATCTCGTATTAGTCTTGGGTTGATCTCATATTAGTCTTATGTTCATCTCAAATTAGTCTTGTGTTCATCTCAAATTAGTCTTGTGTTGATCTCGTATTAGTCTTGTGTTGATCTCGTATTAGTCTTGTGATCATCTCGTATTAGTCTTGTGTTCATCTCATATTAGTCTTGTGTTGATCTCATATTAGTCTTATGTTCATCTCAAATTAGTCTTGTGTTCATCTCGTATTAGTCTTGTGTTCATCTCATAATAGTCTTGTGTTGATCTCGTATTAGTCTTGTGTTGATCTCGTATTAGTCTTGTGTTGATCTCATATTAGTCTTATGTTCATCTCAAATTAGTCTTGTGTTGATCTCGTATTAGTCTTTTGTTCATCTCGTATTAGTCTTGTGTTGATCTCGTATTAGTCTTGTATTCATCTCGTATTAGTCTTGTGTTCATCTCATATTAGTCTTGTGTTGATCTTGTGTTCATCTCGTATTAGTCTTGTGTTAATCTTGTGTTCATCTCGTATTAGTCTTGTGTTGATCTTGTGTTCATCTCGTATTAGTCTTGTGTTGATCTTGTGTTCATCTCGTATTAGTCTTGTGTTGATGTCGTATTAGTCTTGTGTTCATCTCGTATTAGTCTTGTGTTCATCTCGTATTAGTCTTGTGTTGATCTCGCATTATTCTTGTGTTCATCTGGTATTAGTCTTGTGTTGATCTCGTATTAGTCTTGTGTTCATCTCGTATTAGTCTCGTGTTCATCTCGTATTAGTCTTGTGTTGATCTCGTGTTAGTCTTGTGTTCATCTCGTATTAGTCTTGTGTTCATCTCGTATTAGTCTTGTGTTCATCTCGTGTTAGTCTTGTGTTCATCTCGTATTAGTCTTGTGTTGATCTCGTATTAGTCTTGTGTTCATCTCGTATTAGTCTTGTGTTCATCTTGTATTAGTCTTGTGTTGATCTCGTATTAGTCTTGTGTTCATCTCGTATTAGTCTTGTATTCATCTCGTATTAGTCTTGTGTTGATCTCGTATTAGTCTTGTGTTCATCTCGTATTAATCTTGTGTTCATCTCATATTAGTCTTGTGTTCATCTCGTATTAATCTTGTGTTGATCTCGTATTAGTCTTGTGTTCATCTCGTATTAATCTTGTGTTCATCTCGTATTAGTCTTGTGTTCATCTAGTATTAGTCTTGTGTTCATCTCGTATTAGTCTTGTGTTCATCTCATATTAGTCTTGTGTTCATCTCATATTAGTCTTGTGTTGATCTTGTGTTCATCTCGTAGTAGTCTTGTGTTGATCTCGTATTAGTCTTGTGTTCATCTCATATTAGTCTTGTGTTCATCTCGTATTAGTCTTGTGTTGATCTTGTGTTGATCTCGTATTAGTCTTGTGTTGATCTCGTATTAGTCTTGTGTTCATCTCGTATTAGTCTTGTGTTCATCTCGTATTAGTCTTCTGTTGATGTCGTATTAGTCTTGCGTTGATCTCGTATTAGTCTTGTGTTCATCTCGTATTAGTCTTGTGTTGATCTCGTATTAGTCTTGTGTTCATCTCGTATTAGTCTTGTGTTAATCTCGTATTAGTCTTGTGTTCATCTCGTATTAGTCTTGTGATCCTCTCATATTAGTCTTATGTTCATCTCAAATTAGTCTTGTGTTCATCTCGTATTAGTCTTGTGTTGATCTTGTGTTGATCTCGTATTAGTCTTGTGTTGATCTCGTATTAGTCTTGTGTTCATCTCCTATTAGTCTTGTGTTGATCTCGTGTTAGTCTTGTGTTCATCTCGTATTAGTCTTGTGTTGATCTCGTATTAGTCTTGTGTTGATCTCGTGTTAGTCTTGTGTTCATCTCGTATTAGTCTTGTGTTGATCTCGTATTAGTCTTGTGTTGATCTCGTATTAGTCTTGTGTTGATCTCGTATTAGTCTTGTGTTGATCTTGTATTAGTCTTGTGTTGATCTCGTATTAGTCTTGTGTTGATCTTTTATTAGACTTGTGTTCATCTCGTATTAGTCTTGTATTAGTCTTGTGTTGATCTCATATTAGTCTTGTGTTGATCTCGTATTAGTCTTGTGTTCATCTCGTATTAGTCTTGTGTTGATCTCGTGTTAGTCTTGTGTTCATCTCGTATTAGTCTTGTGTTGATCTCGTGTTAGTCTTGTGTTCATCTCGTATTAGTCTTGTGTTGATCTCGTATTAGTCTTGTGTTGATCTCATGTTAGTCTTATGTTCATCTCGTATTAGTCTTGTGTTGATCTCGTGTTAGTCTTGTGTTGATCTCGTATTAGTCTTGTGTTGATCTCGTATTAGTCTTGTGTTGATCTCGTGTTAGTCTTGTGTTGATCTTTTGTTAGTCCTGTGTTGATCTCGTATTAGTCTTGTGTTGATCTCGTATTAGTCTTGTGTTCATCTTGTATTAGTCTTGTGTTGATCTCGTATTAGTCTTGTGTTGATCTCGTATTAGTCTTGTGTTGATCTCGTATTAGTCTTGTGTTGATCTTGTATTAGTCTTGTGTTCATCTTGTATTAGTCTTGTGTTGATCTTTTATTAGTCTTGTGTTCATCTCGTATTAGTCTTGTGTTGATCTTGTGTTGATCTCGTATTAGTCTTGTGTTGATCTCGTATTAGTCTTGTGTTCATCTCGTAGTAGTCTTGTGTTCACCTCGTATTAGTCTTCTGTTCATCTCGTATTAGTCTTGTGTTGATCTCGTATGAGTCTTTTGTTCATCTCGTATTAATCTTGTGTTGATCTCGTATTAGTCTTGTGTTCATGTCGTATTAATCTTGTGTTCATCTCATATTAGTCTTGTGTTCATCTCGTATTAATCTTGTGTTGATCTCGTATTAGTCTTGTGTTCATCTCGTATTAATCTTGTGTTCATCTCGTATTAGTCTTGTGTTGATCTTGTGTTCATCTCGTATTAATCTTGTGTTCATCTAGTATTAGTCTTGTGTTCATCTCGTATTAGTCTTGTGTTCATCTCATATTAGTCTTGTGTTCATCTCATATTAGTCTTGTGTTTATCTTGTGTTCATCTCGTAGTAGTCTTGTGTTGATCTCGTATTAGTCTTGTGTTCATCTCATATTAGTCTTGTGTTCATCTCATATTAGTCTTGTGTTCATCTCGTATTAGTCTTGTGTTGATCTCGTATTAGTCTTGTGTTCATCTCATATTAGTCTTGTGTTCATCTCGTATTAGTCTTGTGTTCATCTTGTGTTCATCTCGTATTAGTCTTGTGTTGATCTTGTGTTCATCTCGTATTAGTCTTGTGTTGATCTCGTATTAGTCTTGTGTTGATCTCGTATTAGTCTTGTGTTCATCTCGTATTAGTCTTGTGTTCATATCGTGTTAGTCTTGTGTTCATCTCGTATTAGTCTTGTGTTGATCTCGTATTAGTCTTGTGTTCATCTCGTATTAGTCTTGTGTTGATGTCGTATTAGTCTTGCGTTGATCTCGTATTAGTCTTGTGTTGATCTCGTATTAGTCTTGTTTTCATCTCGTATTAGTCTTTTGTTAATCTCGTATTAGTCTTGTGTTCATCTCGTATTAGTCTTGTGATCCTCTCATATTAGTCTTATGTTCATCTCAAATTAGTCTTGTGTTCATCTCGTATTAGTCTTGTGTTCATCTCGTATTAGTCTTGTGTTCATCTCATATTAGTCTTGTGTTGATCTTGCGTTCATCTCGTGTTAGTCTTGTGTCCATCTCGTATTAGTCTTGTGATCATCTCATATTAGTCTTGTGTTCATCTCATATTAGTCTTGTGTTCTTCTCGTATAAGTCTTGTGTTAATGTCGTTTTAGTCTTGTGTTCATCTCATATTAGTCTTGTGTTCATCTCGTATTAGTCTTGTGTTCATCTCGTATTAGTCTTGTGTTCATCTCGTATTAGTCTTGTGTTGATCTTGTGTTCTTCTCGTATTAGTCTTGTGTTGATGTCGTATTAGTCTTGTGTTCATCTCGTATTAGTCCTGTGTTCATCTCATATTAGTCTTGTGTTCATCTCGTATTAGTCTTGTGTTCATCTCATATTCGTCCTGTGTTCATCTCATATTAGTCTTGTGTTCATCTCGTATTAGTCGTGTGTTCATCTCGCATTAGTCTTGTGTTGATCTCGTATTAGTCTTGTGTTGATCTCGTATTAGTCTTGTGTTCATCTCGTATTAGTCTTGTGTTCATCTCGTATTAGTTTTGTGATCATCTCGTATTAGTCTTGTGTTCATCTTGTGTTCATCTCGTATTAGTCTTGTGTTGATCTCGTATTAGTCTTGTGTTGATCTCGTATTAGTCTTGTGTTCATCTCGTATTAGTCTTGTGTTCATCTCGTATTAGTCTTGTGTTCATCTCGTATTAGTCTTGTGTTGATCTTGTGTTCATCTCGTATTAGTCTTGTGTTCATCTCGTATTAGTCTTGTGTTGATCTCGTATTAGTCTTGTGTTGATCTCGTATTAGTCTTGTGTTCATCTCGTATTAGTCTTGTGTTGATCTCGTATTAGTCTTGTGTTGATCTTGTATTAGTCTTGTGTTGATCTTGTATTAGTCTTGTGTTGATCTCGTATTAGTCTTGTGTTCATCTTGCATTAGTCTTGTGTTGATCTCGTATTAGTCTTGTGTTCATCTTGCATTAGTCTTGTGTTGATCTCGTGTTAGTCTTGTGTTTATCTCGTATTAGTCTTGTGTTCATCTCGTATTAGTCTTGTGTTGATCTCGTGTTAGTCTTGTGTTGATCTCGTGTTAGTCTTGTGTTCATCTCGTATTAGTCTTGTGTTGATCTCGTATTAGTCTTGTGTTGATCTCGTGTTAGTCTTGTGTTGATCTCGTGTTAGTCTTGTGTTCATCTCGTGTTAGTCTTGTGTTCATCTCGTGTTAGTCTTGTGTTGATCTCGTGTTAGTCTTGTGTTGATCTCGTGTTAGTCTTGTGTTCATCTCGTATTAGTCTTGTGTTGATCTCGTATTAGTCTTGTGTTGATCTCGTGTTAGTCTTGTGTTCATCTCATGTTAGTCTTGTGTTGATCTCGTGTTAGTCTTGTGTTCATCTCGTATTAGTCTTGTGTTGATCTCGTATTAGTCTTGCGTTGATCTCGTATTAGTCTTGTGTTGATCTCGTATTAGTCTTGTGTTGATCTCGTATTAGTCTTGTGTTCATCTCGTGTTAGTCTTGTGTTCATCTCGTATTAGTCTTGTGTTCATCTCGTATTAGTCTTGTGTTCATCTCGTATTAGTCTTGTGTTCATCTCATGTTAGTCTTGTGTTGATCTCGTATTAGTCTTGTGTTCATCTCGTATTAGTCTTGTGTTCATCTCGTATTAGTCTTCTGTTGATGTCGTATTAGTCTTGCGTTGATCTCGTATTAGTCTTGTGTTCATCTCGTATTAGTCTTGTGTTGATCTCGTATTAGTCTTGTGTTCATCTCGTATTAGTCTTGTGTTAATCTCGTATTAGTCTTGTGTTCATCTCGTATTAGTCTTGTGATCCTCTCATATTAGTCTTATGTTCATCTCAAATTAGTCTTGTGTTCATCTCGTATTAGTCTTGTGTTGATCTTGTGTTGATCTCGTATTAGTCTTGTGTTGATCTCGTATTAGTCTTGTGTTCATCTCCTATTAGTCTTGTGTTGATCTCGTGTTAGTCTTGTGTTCATCTCGTATTAGTCTTGTGTTGATCTCGTATTAGTCTTGTGTTGATCTCGTGTTAGTCTTGTGTTCATCTCGTATTAGTCTTGTGTTGATCTCGTATTAGTCTTGTGTTGATCTCGTATTAGTCTTGTGTTGATCTCGTATTAGTCTTGTGTTGATCTTGTATTAGTCTTGTGTTGATCTCGTATTAGTCTTGTGTTGATCTTTTATTAGACTTGTGTTCATCTCGTATTAGTCTTGTATTAGTCTTGTGTTGATCTCATATTAGTCTTGTGTTGATCTCGTATTAGTCTTGTGTTCATCTCGTATTAGTCTTGTGTTGATCTCGTGTTAGTCTTGTGTTCATCTCGTATTAGTCTTGTGTTGATCTCGTGTTAGTCTTGTGTTCATCTCGTATTAGTCTTGTGTTGATCTCGTATTAGTCTTGTGTTGATCTCATGTTAGTCTTATGTTCATCTCGTATTAGTCTTGTGTTGATCTCGTGTTAGTCTTGTGTTGATCTCGTATTAGTCTTGTGTTGATCTCGTATTAGTCTTGTGTTGATCTCGTGTTAGTCTTGTGTTGATCTTTTGTTAGTCCTGTGTTGATCTCGTATTAGTCTTGTGTTGATCTCGTATTAGTCTTGTGTTCATCTTGTATTAGTCTTGTGTTGATCTCGTATTAGTCTTGTGTTGATCTCGTATTAGTCTTGTGTTGATCTCGTATTAGTCTTGTGTTGATCTTGTATTAGTCTTGTGTTCATCTTGTATTAGTCTTGTGTTGATCTTTTATTAGTCTTGTGTTCATCTCGTATTAGTCTTGTGTTGATCTTGTGTTGATCTCGTATTAGTCTTGTGTTGATCTCGTATTAGTCTTGTGTTCATCTCGTAGTAGTCTTGTGTTCACCTCGTATTAGTCTTCTGTTCATCTCGTATTAGTCTTGTGTTGATCTCGTATGAGTCTTTTGTTCATCTCGTATTAATCTTGTGTTGATCTCGTATTAGTCTTGTGTTCATGTCGTATTAATCTTGTGTTCATCTCATATTAGTCTTGTGTTCATCTCGTATTAATCTTGTGTTGATCTCGTATTAGTCTTGTGTTCATCTCGTATTAATCTTGTGTTCATCTCGTATTAGTCTTGTGTTGATCTTGTGTTCATCTCGTATTAATCTTGTGTTCATCTAGTATTAGTCTTGTGTTCATCTCGTATTAGTCTTGTGTTCATCTCATATTAGTCTTGTGTTCATCTCATATTAGTCTTGTGTTTATCTTGTGTTCATCTCGTAGTAGTCTTGTGTTGATCTCGTATTAGTCTTGTGTTCATCTCATATTAGTCTTGTGTTCATCTCATATTAGTCTTGTGTTCATCTCGTATTAGTCTTGTGTTGATCTCGTATTAGTCTTGTGTTCATCTCATATTAGTCTTGTGTTCATCTCGTATTAGTCTTGTGTTGATCTTGTGTTCATCTCGTATTAGTCTTGTGTTGATCTTGTGTTCATCTCGTATTAGTCTTGTGTTGATCTCGTATTAGTCTTGTGTTGATCTCGTATTAGTCTTGTGTTCATCTCGTATTAGTCTTGTGTTCATATCGTGTTAGTCTTGTGTTCATCTCGTATTAGTCTTGTGTTGATCTCGTATTAGTCTTGTGTTCATCTCGTATTAGTCTTGTGTTGATGTCGTATTAGTCTTGCGTTGATCTCGTATTAGTCTTGTGTTGATCTCGTATTAGTCTTGTTTTCATCTCGTATTAGTCTTTTGTTAATCTCGTATTAGTCTTGTGTTCATCTCGTATTAGTCTTGTGATCCTCTCATATTAGTCTTATGTTCATCTCAAATTAGTCTTGTGTTCATCTCGTATTAGTCTTGTGTTCATCTCGTATTAGTCTTGTGTTCATCTCATATTAGTCTTGTGTTGATCTTGCGTTCATCTCGTGTTAGTCTTGTGTCCATCTCGTATTAGTCTTGTGATCATCTCATATTAGTCTTGTGTTCATCTCATATTAGTCTTGTGTTCTTCTCGTATTAGTCTTGTGTTAATGTCGTTTTAGTCTTGTGTTCATCTCATATTAGTCTTGTGTTCATCTCGTATTAGTCTTGTGTTCATCTCGTATTAGTCTTGTGTTCATCTCGTATTAGTCTTGTGTTGATCTTGTGTTCTTCTCGTATTAGTCTTGTGTTGATGTCGTATTAGTCTTGTGTTCATCTCGTATTAGTCCTGTGTTCATCTCATATTAGTCTTGTGTTCATCTCGTATTAGTCTTGTGTTCATCTCATATTCGTCCTGTGTTCATCTCATATTAGTCTTGTGTTCATCTCGTATTAGTCGTGTGTTCATCTCGCATTAGTCTTGTGTTGATCTCGTATTAGTCTTGTGTTGATCTCGTATTAGTCTTGTGTTCATCTCGTATTAGTCTTGTGTTCATCTCGTATTAGTTTTGTGATCATCTCGTATTAGTCTTGTGTTCATCTTGTGTTCATCTCGTATTAGTCTTGTGTTGATCTCGTATTAGTCTTGTGTTGATCTCGTATTAGTCTTGTGTTCATCTCGTATTAGTCTTGTGTTCATCTCGTATTAGTCTTGTGTTCATCTCGTATTAGTCTTGTGTTGATCTTGTGTTCATCT
>NC_137114.1:57454342-57589342 GCF_949357685.1 Gobio gobio
GTTTTATTGTTACAACAGAACAGAGGAACATAAAATATATTAAAGTTCTGATAAATAAAATGTATAAAAATACAAACTTAAGATATGAAACTTAAAGTCGTTTGGACGAAAACACAATAGGCTAACAAAAACAAAAAATCAAAGTTACCAGTATTAATAGATGTGGTAAGCTTTATAAATATAACTTTTAGCAAGACTGGAAAAAAAAATATTCAGTTAAGTTCTAGAAGTTCTGATAAATAACAACAACAGCAAAACATAAACTATATACAGTATAAATATGAGCCACCTTATAATTACAATGTCAACTTGCTTATCCCTTTACATGCACTTTTAATTCTATCCATCAAGCTACCACAAACCATTTTCAATCATCATTTGCTGCCTGCCTTCTAAAATCTACTAACGTTACTGATGATGACTCGTGTAATCCATTATTTGACTCGTTAATGCGGCGTCTGAACGAAGTCACGCACTTTCGTTCACTCTGCACGAGCCTAACTTACGATTTACAATGCAGAGACTGGAACTACAAATATACTAGTTATAAATACAGTAATCATTACTTTATTTAGGCAGAATAAGTTTGTTGTGTTTTCCAAGGCGCATTAATGTTAGCGGTCTCCCACTGATAGCCATGGCATTAGCTAGCTTTGTGGTTAGCGTCTATGATAAGTTAAAATTTAGAAATATGTATACTTTTTCAAAATAACGGGCAGGGGAGAGATGATACGTCTCATGATGTCAAACTGTCAGACTATTAAAGAAATACATTTTATTCAGTCACATTGTCCGAGGTAAAATAAGTCAGTCAACTGTAACCTAGCGTAATTACCAGCTCTCTTGGCTTACATGTAACAGCAAAACTGGACTTGGCAGTTACAAATTGTGTCATGTTATTTGAGTTAAGAGAACTGATGGGGATGTTCTTTTAACTGTTATTCAATTCAAGCAATGTATGTCTCGTTGCCAACTTACATGCATTTCGCGGATGATCTGTGTTGTGAATGCAGCGCTCAGAGCGCTGAAGCTCAGCATGACTCTGCTGGATCAGCTGGTGGTGTTGCCAGCCGGCACGTTGTAGAGCGCCCTCTGGTGGACAAACTATGAAACGCCAACACTCAATGTGTTTGAGAGGTGTTTCGTCCGGTTTTTTTATTTTTTAAAAAATATTCATTTATCGGCCATCATAAATGCCGATACCGATAGTTTGGAAAAAGCCTAATATCGGCCGATAATATCGGCCCGCCGATATATCGGTCGGGCTCTAGTCCTGACCTCTGTCCATCTGTCTGTCTGTCCTGACCTCTGTCCATCTGTCTGTCTGTGTGTCTGTCTGTCCTGACCTCTGTCCATCTGTGTGTCTGTCTGTCTGTCCTGACCTCTGTCCATCTGTCTGTCTGTCTGTCTGTCTGTCTGTCTGTCTGTCTGTCTGTCCTGACCTCTGTCCATCTGTCTGTCTGTCTGTCTGTCTGTCTGTCCTGACCTCTGTCCATCTGTGTGTCTGTCTGTCTGTCTGTATGTCCTGACCTCTGTCCATCTGTGTGTCTGTCTGTCTGTCTGTCTGTCCTGACCTCTGTCCATCTGTGTGTCTGTCTGTCTGTCTCTATATCCTGACCTCTGTCCATCTGTCTGTCTGTCTGTCTGTCTGTATGTCCTGACCTCTGTCCATCTGTCTGTCTGTCTGTCTGTCTGTCTGTCTGTCTGTCCTGACCTCTGTCCATCTGTCTGTCTGTCTGTCTGTCCTGACCTCTGTCCATCTGTCTCTCTGTCTGTCTGTCTGTCCTGACCTCTGTCCTGACCTCTGTCCATCTGTCTGTCTGTCTGTCTGTCTGTCCTGACCTCTGTCCATCTGCCTGTCTCTCTGTCTGTCTGTCTCTCTGTCTGTCTGTCTGTCCTGACCTCTGTCCATCTGTCTGCCTGTCTGTCTGACTGTTGTCTTCTTCTCAGAGGTGATTGGAGTGGCAGAGCTGTCTGTCTGCCTGTCTGTCTGACTGTTGTCTTCTCCTCAGAGGTGATTGGAGTGGCAGAGCTGGTGAATAAGACGAACGGGCCGTGGTTTAACCGCTTTGATGAGGATCTGGCGACGGCTTTCTCCATCTACTGTGGCATCAGCATCGCTCATGTACGTCCACATCACTTCACAGCACAGACATGTGTACAACCCCAAATCAGAAAAAGTTGGGACAGTATGGAAAACGCAAATAAAAAAAAGAAGTGATTTCTAAATTTACTTTGACTTGTATTTCATTGCAGACAATATGAACACAAAATATTTCATGTTTTGTCTGGTCAACTTCATGTCATTTGTAAATATGCATCCTTTCCTGTCATTCAGACCTGCAACACATTTCAAAAAAAGTTGGGACAGGAGCAATTTAGGGCTAGTAATGAGGTAAAATGGTTAAATAATGATGTGATTTGAAACAGGTGATGTCAACAGGTGATTGTAATTATGATTTGGTACAAAAGCAGCATCCAAGAAAGGTCTAATCCTTTAGGAGCAAAGATGGGCCGAGGATCGCCAGTTTGCCAACAAATACGTGAGAAAATTATATAAATAATTAAAAACAATGTTCCTCAAAGAAAGATAGGAAGAGATTTGGATATTTCACATTCAACAGTGCATAACATAATTAAAAGATTCAAGGAATCTGGAGGAATTTCAGTGCGTAAAGGACAAGGGTGCAAGCCTAAGCTGAACAACCGTGATCTCCGATCCCTCAGGCGGCACTGCATCAAGAATCGTCATCATCTATAAGCGATATCACCACATGGGCTCAGGACTACTTTGGCAAACCTTTGTCAAGTACCACAATACGTAGTTACATCCACAAATGCCAGTTAAAACTGTCCTGTGCCAAAAGGAAGCCCTATGTTAACAGTGTCCAGAAGCGCCGTCGACTTCTCTGGGCTCGGAGGCATCTGGGATGGACCATCCCACAGTGGAAACGTGTACTGTGGTCAGATGAAGCAGTATTTGAGGTATTTTTTGGGAGGAATGGACGCCGTGTGCTCCGGACCAAAGAAGAAAAGGATCATCCAGACTGTTACCAGCAACAAGTCCAGAAGCCAGGGTCTGTCATGGTATGGGGTTGTGTCAGTGCCCTTGGCAAAGGTAACTTGCACTTCTGTGAAGGCACCATTAATGCTGAAAAGTACATAGAGATTTTGGAGCATAATATGCTGCCTTCAAGAAGACATCTTTTCCAGGGACGTCCATGCATATTTCAACAAGACAATGCAAAACCACATTCTGCACACATTACAAAGTCCTGTCTGCGGAGGAAGAGGGTTCAAGTACTTGACTGGCCTGCCTCAGTCCCGACCTGTCTCCAATAGAGAATGTGTGGAAGACCCCGAGCTGTTGCCCACCTTAAGACTTGTTTGCAGGAAGAATGGGACAAAATTACACCTGAAACACTTCATCACTTGGTGTCTTCAGTCCCTAAACGTCTTTTAAGTGTTGTGAAAAGGAATGGCAACATTACAAAGTGGTAAATGCTTTACTGTCCCAACTTTTTTTGAAATGTGTTGCAGGTCTGAATGACAGGAAAGGATGCATATTTACAAATGACATGAAGTTGACCAGACATGAAATATTTTGTGTTCATATTGTCTGCAATGAAATACAAGTCAAAGTAAATTTAGAAATCCCTTTTTTTTTTTTTTTTTTTGCGTTTTCCATACTGTCCCAACTTTTTCTGATTTGGGGTTGTATATTATAATGTGTTATTGACTGTGTGTGTGTGTGTGTGTGTGTGTCAGTCTCTCCTGTATAAGAAGGTCCACGAGGCTCAGTTCCGCAGTCATCTGGCCAATGAGATGATGATGTACCATATGAAGGTTTCCGAGGAAGAGGTCTCCAAACTCCTGTACACCGGCCTGGAGCCGGTCCAGAACATCCACCCCAGCTTCGCAGAGTTCACCTACACACCGCGATCTCTGCCGGACGACAGCACGCCGATGGTACGACACACACCGCGGGATTCACACGGGCCGGGTGACGGGAAACACTCATCATGTCTGCTTGTCTGTTGCAGGGCGTTCTGAGCATGTTTGAAGACATGGGCTTCATAAACACCTATAAGATCGACATGCACACGCTAGCCAGGTACAGACACACACCTGGATTCACCTGGTCATAATGTTATGCCTGATCGGTGTACACTCCCCTAAAGGATTATTAGGAACACCATACTAATACTGTGTCTACTGTTAACTGCCTTAATTCTGCGTGGCATTGATTCAACAAGGTGCTGAAAGCATTCTTTAGAAATGTTGGCCCATATTGATAGGAGAGCATCTTGCAGTTGATGGAGATTTGTGGGATGCACATCCAGGGCACGAAGCTCCTGTTCCACCACATCCAAAAGATGCTCTATTGGGTTGAGATCTGGAGACTGTGGGGCCATTTTAGTCCAGTGAACTCATTGTCATGTTCAAGAAACCAATTTGAAATGATTGGAGCTTTGTGACGGTGCATTATCCTGCTGGAAGTAGCCATCAGAGGATGGGGACATGGTGCTCATAAAGGGATGGACATGGGCAGAAACAATGCTCAGGTAGGCCGTGGCATTTAAACCATGCCCAATTGGCACTAAGAGGCCTAAAGTGTGCCAAGAAAACATCCCCCACACCATTACACCACCACCACCAGCCTGCACAGTGGTAACAAGGCATGATGGATCCATGTTCTCATTCTGTTTACGCCAAATTCTGACTCTACCATCTGAATGTTTCAACAGAAATCCAGACTCATCAGACCAGGCAACATTTTTCCAGTCTTCAACTGCTCAATTTTGGTGAGCTGGTGCAAATTGTAGCCTCTTTTTCCTATTTGTAGTGGAGATGAGTGGTACCCGGTGGGGTCTTCTGCTGTTGTAGCCCATCCGCCTCAAGGTTGTGTGTGTTGTGGCTTCACAAATGCTTTGCTGCAGACCTCGGTTGTAACGAGTGGTTATTTCAGTCAAAGTTGCTCTTCTATCAGCTTGAATCAGTCGGCCCATTCTCCTCTGACCTCTAGCATCAACAAGGCATTTTCTCCCACAGGACTGCCGCATACTGGATGCTTTTCCCTTTTTACACCATTCTTTGTAAACCCTAGAAATGGTTGTGTGTGAAAATCCCAGTAACTGAGCAGATTGTGAAATACTCAGACTGGCCCGTTCGGCACCAACAACCATGCCACGCTCAAAATTGCTTAAATCTCCTTTCTTTCCCATTCCGACATTCAGTGTGGAGTTCAGGAGATTGTCTTGACCAGAACCACACCCCTAAATGCATTGAAGACACTGCCATGTGATTGGTTGATTAGATAAACGCATTCATGAAAAATTGAACAGGTGTTCCTAATAATCCTTTAGGTGAGTGTATGTATTAATACAAAGTTTTTGATGGTAAAAAATTGAAATCTGAGACCGTGACACACACTGATGTATATTTGATCAGTATCTCACCTGAGCAAAGACTCACTGATGCTGATGCTGATGCTGATGCTGATGCTGTTGCCAGGCAACCGAGCACCTCATCTATAAGTCATAGAGGGATGAGTGTCAATCAAACGAGATGAAGTGGTGTTTTCCTGCTGTAGGTTTTGTCTGATGGTGAAGAAGGGCTACAGAGACCCTCCCTATCACAACTGGATGCACGCCTTCTCCGTCTCACACTTCTGCTACCTGCTTTACAAGAACCTGGAACTGGCCAACTACCTCGAGTAAGTCAAGTCAACTTTATTTATATATCGCTTTTAACAATGCAGATTGTTTCAAAGCAGCTTTACAGTGTTAAACAGGAAAAAAATGCAGCATAATTTTATTCAGCTGTATAGCCATTCTGGAGAAAAAATGTCATCAGTTCATTTCAATTATCATACAGTGACAGTGTGGGCTTTAGATCAATAATTACATCAGTAATTTAGTTTAATAATTAGATTTATTACGATATTTAGTTGAAAAATTTAGAAAATTGTTGTATCTGAGTAAAAACACACACACACACACACACACACACACACACACACACACACACACACACATGTTTGTTTTTGTGAAATGTGAGGACATTCCATAGGCGTAATGGTTTTTATACCGTACAAACGGTATTTTCTATCCCCTTACACTGCCCCTAAACCTACCCATCACACACACACACTGCCCCTGCCCCTAAACCTACCCATCACACACACACACACACACACTGCCCCTGCCCCTAAACCTAGCCCTCACAGGAGACTGCTCAGTTCACTTTCTGTGAAAAAAAACTTGTTCTGTGATTTATAAGCATTTTGAAAAGTGAGGACATGGGGAACGTCCTCATATTTCACCCTCTTTTTGTAATACCTGTGTCATACCCATGTCATTATACACATTTGTGTCCTGATATTTCACAAAAACATGCCCACACACACACACTGGTGTAGTGTATCACTGCTGTTTGTGATGGATGTGTGTTTCTGCCAGAGATATAGAGATTCTGGCGCTCTTTGTGTCCTGCATGTGTCACGATCTGGACCATCGAGGAACCAACAACTCCTTTCAAGTGGACTCGGTAAACCTACTTATCACACACACACACACACACACACACACACACACACACACACACACACACACACACACACACACACACACACACACACACACACACACACACACACACACACATACACACACACACACACACACACACACACACACACTACCCCTAAACTTCTTCCTCTCTTGTTTCCTCAGCAATCCGTCCTGGCTGCTCTTTACAGCTCAGAGGGCTCCGTGATGGAGGTACTCGTCCCTCAGTCAGACTCTGAACACTGGTGGCTCTGCTGCCCTCTGCTGCCCCACTGACGCAAACACACTCAGTGACTCAGTGTGTGTGTGTGTGTGTGTGTGTTTCAGAGACATCACTTTGCTCAGGCCATCGCCATCCTCAACACACACGGCTGCAACATCTTTGAGAAGTTCTCCAGAAAGGACTATCAGCGGATGCTGGATCTGATCCGGGACATCATCCTGGCCACAGATCTGGCCCATCACCTGAGGATCTTCAAGGACCTGCAGAAGATGGCCGACGGTGAGACGCCTTTTCAGGGCTTAAATGTCGAAGCATTCACCGAATATCAAAAATGCTCATTTTTAATGGTAAAAAATAATTTACCAGGTCTCGTTCATTAACTAACATTAAATAATGTTTGTTAATTAAAATACAGATGTGTTTACAGTGCATGAACTAATATTAACAAATACAACTTGTGATTTTAATAATGTATTAGGAAGTGTTACCAGATAGTTTGACTTTGTGATTTATAAATTATAAAAATTAAAAATAAAAGTTTGAAAAAATACAATATATTTGTATTTTTAATCATAATAAAATAAAAGTAAAAAAAAAATATATAGAATAGAAAAGAAAACTTTATTGTCATTATATGTTTTATATGTATATTTCTTATATTTATTTAAAAAATAATTAAATAAAAGGTACAAAAAATGTTTTAATTGTTTTTTAATAATAATAAAATAAATGTTGAAAAAAAAAATTAATAACAAAATATAAATTTTAATTTTAATATTTCTTTTAAATAATACAAATAAAAAAGTTGATAAATACATTTTATATATTTAAAAAAATATATAGTTTTTTGTTTTGTTATTGTTAATTAATTTTTTTTAAATAAAACTTTTTTCAACTTTTATTTTACTATTATTCTTTTTTAAATAGAAGTTTATATAAATTTAATAAAAGTAAAAATACAACATTAAAAAATAATGTTTTATATTTATAAAAAATAACAATAATAGAATAAAAGTAAAAATAATAAACATTTGGTTTTTATTATTAAATATAATAATAAAATACAAGTTGAATTTTTTTTTTAACTTCATTATCATTTTTTTAAATAAATATACAACATATTTTTTTACTTTTATTTGATTATTATTAAAAATAAAAATAAATTGCATTTTTTCAACTTTTATTTTTTTTAAATAATTACAAAGTCAAACTATTTTTTTGTTTGTTTTAATTACACAAATTAAATTAAAAAAGATTATGTAATTGTACAAATACATTAAGAAAAAAGTTAATTTTTTAAAATAACAATAATGCAAATAAACAAGTAATACTGACTAATAAAATATAATATCAGTACTATAAATATACAGAGAAATAAAAGAACAGTGAGAATGACTCATTTAATAAACGAGAAGTAAAGACTAAATCCCGTCTCTTCATCATTTGTGTGTTTGTAGTTGGTTATAACTCGAGGAATCAAACACACCGCAGTCTCTTACTGTGTCTGCTCATGACCTCCTGTGACCTCTCAGACCAGACCAAGGGCTGGAAAACCACCAGGAAGATTGCGGTAACACACACACACACACACACAAACACACACACACACACGTTTGTTTTTGTGAAATGTGAGGACATTCCATAGGCGTAATGGTTTTATACCGTACAAACCGTATTCTCTATCCCCTTACACTGACCCTGCCCCTAAACCTACCCCTCACACACACACACACACACACACACACACTGCCCCTGCCCCTAAACCTACCCATCACAGGAGACTGTGCAGTTTACTTTCTGTGAAAAAACCTCATTCTGTGATTTATAAGCATTTTGAAAAGTGAGGACATAGGGAACGTCCTCATATTTCTCCCTCTTTTTGTAATACCCATGTCATTATACACATTTGTGTCCTGATATTTCACAAAAACATGCCCATACACACACACAAACACACACACACCTGAGCCAACACACACACACACACACTCACTCTTCTGTGGTTGTTTTGCAGGAGTTGATCTATAAGGAGTTTTTCTCTCAGGGTGATTTGGTGAGTTAAACTTTAGCTCATGTTTTCTTGAATGAGAATGTCATTTATTTATGCTCACATAATTTCAACTCATTATTATGGTTGAAATAATGTCTGATGTTGTTTCAACATTGAAGAGAAACATTTAAAGAACATATAAAGCTACAAAGGGTTCAATACTTCAATACATTTCAGCAAGATGTTGAAACGGTGTCGCGATATCAACATTGATTTGCAAAATTAAAATCTTGATTCACTGAATACATTTTGATCTCTAATAGATTTGAAAGCAGAATCTCAATCCATATTCAAACAAAAATATGAAATTTGCTGCAGATGCTGATATTTATATGAAATGGCTTTAAAACATGCAATACAATGATGATTGCGAGATGAGAAGAACCCTATAGGATTGATATGGCTAGATGATGAGGAGAGATTGAAAGCAGTTGTGTTTGCAGGAGAAGGCGATGGGAAACAGACCCAGCGAGATGATGGACCGTGAGAAGGCCTACATCCCTGAACTCCAGATCAGCTTCATGGAGCACATCGCCATGCCCATATACAAGTGAGAGCTACGTCCTTTCATATGCATGTGACGCATGTTTAAAGCTCTTATTCATCGAGATGTGAAGCTTTTTATTGCCTTTTTCCCTTTCAAACATTTTAGAAATCATCATAAACTAGGTGTCATTTGAAAGCTTAAACTGGGTTAATATAGTGAACTAAGACTTAAACTAAAACCATATAAATATGTACAGTTCTAAGATAATAACTGGAGTGCAAGCCCCGCGTTGTGTGATCTTAAAGAGTGAGATTTCTTTCTAAAAAGGAGCATAGTTGTGAAGACACTGCCTTTTCTAGTTTTTCTGACAGAAAGGGTAGATTTGAGATTGGCCTATAATTGACTAATTCTGTAGGATCAAGTTGTGTTTTTTTAATAAGTGGTTTAATAATAGCTAACTTAAATGTTTTCGCAACATATCCTAATGACAAAGATTAATTAATGATATTAAGAAGAGGATCTATGACCTCTGGTAGCATCTCTTTTAATAGCCTAGTCGGTACAGGGTTGAGCATACATGTTGTTGATTTAGATGATTTAACGAGTTTAGCCAATTCTTCTTCTCCTATAGCAGTGAATGAGTGTGTGTGTGTGTGTGTGTGTGTGTGTGTGTGTGTGTGTGTGTGTGTGTGTGTGTGTGTGTGTGTGTGTGTGTGTGTGTGTGTGTGTGTGTGTGTGTGTGTGTGTGTGTGTGTGTGTGTGTGTGTGTGTGTGTGTGTGTGTGTGTGAGTTTGTGTGTGTGTGTCTTCTCCTATAGCAGTGAATGAGTGTGAGTGTGTGTGTGAGTGTGTGTCCTCTCCTATAGAAGTGAATGAGTGTGTGTGTGTGTGTGTGTTCTCCTATAGCAGTGAATGAGTGTAATTTTTCCTCAGTGACGCTACAATGCTCTGTCTGATGTGATACTGTAGTCGACGCTGCATAGATATAATTTTCTCTTTAATATTATCAATCTTGCAAGTAAAGAAGTTCATAAAGGGGGGGTTGAAGCTTTGTTTCTTGTTAATTTATCCACAGTATCAAATAAATACCTAGGGTTGTGTTTGTTTTCTTCTAATGGTGCCTTCACACCAGACGTGAATGAAGCATTTCGCGCTAGTGATTTAGATGTTAAGTCAATGCAAAGGCGTGAAAAGACTTTCTGCTGCGCAACTCGTGCGAATGACAAGGCGCGAATTGAGTGTTTGTGCCGCGTTAACCAATAAGGAGCTTGCTCTAGTAGTGACAACAATGAGGACAGAATCCCGGAGCTGTACGATACATCTTCATACCTTATAGAAACAGGAATAAAAAGGATATTGCTTGGAAGAAAGTGAGTGAGGAGGTCGGACAGTCTAAAGCGCTCTTTACTCAATTTCAGCTCTACATAGAGTGATCTCAGGGCGATTGGGGCACTTTTTGCCATTGAGATGACTTTGAAAATGTGTCCCAATCCCTTCAAGCTAGCTAAAGTTGGCAAATTGAGCTTATTCGCCGTATTTTAAAACAATCATTTCAGCCATTTCTCAACAAGACGAGCCGGCTGGCAGAAGCCCCTTCCATGATGCGAATTTGCGTCTGTTGTAAAGTGAATGTCACTCGCGAGTAAACTCAAAATTTTCAAGCGTCCAGCTTTGTGCGAATAGTGCGATTTATTCGCTTCATTGGCGTCTGGTGTGAACACACCATAAGAGGGTTGAAAAATGTCCTTTCTGTATGCAATAATGCTATCTTTCCACAAATGCGAAAAACCTCTAGTTTTGCTTTCTTCCAGCTCTATCTATCTATCTATCTATCTATCTATCTATCTATCTATCTATCTATCTATCTATCTATCTATCTATCTATCTATCTATCTATCTATCTATCTATCTATCTATCTATCTATCTATCTATCTATCTATCTATCTATCTATCTATCTATCTATCTATCTATCTATCTATCTATCTATCTATCTATCTATGGACCCACTTTATATTAGGTGGCCTTAACTACTATGTACTAACATTTCAATTCATAATTTGAAACAATGAACTTATTGTGTACATACATGTTTTTACATTGTACTTACATTTTTAAAAATACCTGCATGTAATTACGTCTGTAAATAATTTCTGTAGTTACATTTGTAATTACACAGTTGACACTTCCATTACACCTAACCCTACCCTTAAACTTACCCATACCACCACACCTGTCCCTAACCCTACCCTTAAACTTACCCATACCACCACACCTGTCCCTAACCCTACCCTTAAACTTACCCATACCACCACACCTGTCCCGAACTTTACCCTTAAACTTACCCACACCACCACACCTGTCCCTAACTCTACCTTTAAACTGACCCATACCACCACACCTGTCCCTAACCCTACCCTTAAACTTACCCATACCACCACACCTGTCCCTAACTTTACCCTTAAACTTACCCACACCACCACACCTGTCCCTAACTCTACCCTTAAACTTACCCATACCACCACACCTGTCCCTAACTCTACCCTTAAACTGACCCATACCACCACACCTGTCCCTAACCCTACCCTTAAACTTACCCACACCACCACACCTGTCCCTAACCCTACCCTTAAACTTACCCATACCACAACACCTGTCCCTAACCCTTCCCTTAAACTTACCCATACCACCACACCTGTCCCTAACTCTACCCTTAAACTGACCCATACCACCACACCTGTCCCTAACCCTACCCTTAAACTTACCCATACCACCACACCTGTCCCTAACTTTACCCTTAAACTTACCCACACCACCACACCTGTCCCTAACTCTACCCTTAAACTTACCCATACCACCACACCTGTCCCTAACTCTACCCTTAAACTGACCCATACCACCACACCTGTCCCTAACCCTACCCTTAAACTTACCCACACCACCACACCTGTCCCTAACCCTACCCTTAAACTTACCCATACCACAACACCTGTCCCTAACCCTTCCCTTAAACTTACCCATACCACCACACCTGTCCCTAACTCTACCCTTAAACTGACCCATACCACCACACCTGTCCCTAACCCTACCCTTAAACTTACCCATACCACCACACCTGTCCCTAACTCTACCCTTAAACTGACCCATACCACCACACCTGTCCCTAACCCTACCCTTAAACTTACCCATACCACCACACCTGTCCCTAACCCTACCCTTAAACTGACCCATACCACCACACCTGTCCCTAACCCTACCCTTAAACTTACCCATACCACCACACCTGTCCCTAACCCTACCCTTAAACTTACCCACACCACCACACCTGTCCCTAACCCTACCCTTAAACTTACCCATACCACCACACCTGCCCCTAACCCTACCCTTAAACTTACCCACACCACCACACCTGTCCCTAACCCTACCCTTAAACTTACCAATACCACCACACCTGTCCCTAACTTTACCCTTAAACTTACCCACACCACCACATCTGTCCCTAACTCTACCCTTAAACTTACCCATACCACCACACCTGTCCCTAACTCTACCCTTAAACTTACCCATACCACCACACCTGTCCCTAACTCTACCCTTAAACTTACCCATACCACCACACCTGTCCCTAACTTTACCCTTAAACTTACCCACACCACCACACCTGTCCCTAACTCTACCCTTAAACTTACCCATACCACCACACCTGCCCCTAACCCTACCCATATCCCACCCCAATATCAGCAAAAGTGTTTTGCAATACAATTTGAACACAGTAAGTACATTGTACTTATTTTTGGATGTAAGTACATAGTACTTAAGGCCACCTAATATAAAGTGGGGCCCTATCTATCATCTATCTATCTATCTATCTATCTATCTATCTATCTATCTATCTATCTATCTATCTATCTATCTATCTATCTATCTATCTATCTATCCATCCATCCATCCATCCATCCATCCATCCATCCATCCATCCATCCATCCATCCATCCATCCATCCATCCATCCATCCATCCATCCATCCATCCATCCATCCATCCATCCATCCATCCATCCATCCATCCATCCACCCAGCTACATTTACATTTACATTTGGCAGATGCTTTTATCCAAAGCGACTTACATTGCATTCAAGGTACACATTTTACATTTTGTCAATTCTTGCTTTCCCTGGGAATCGAACCCATGACCTTGGCGTTGCTAGCGCCATGCTCTACTCTTTGACCTATAGAGGGTGATGATGTCTATCTACCCATCTATCTACCCATCTATCCATCCATCCATCCATCCATCTCCTGTCTGTCTGAAAAATGTTCAGATCTGCGGTTGACAGTTCACAGGTTGCCGTAACTCTGATTTTAACGCATCTCTGATGATTGTTCTCAGGCTCCTGCAGGAACTGTTTCCGCGCGCGGCCGAGCTGTACGAGCGTGTGGCCGCCAACCGTGAGCAGTGGGCCAAAGTCTCCAACAAGTTCACCATCCGCGGGCTGCCGAGCAACAACTCACTGGACTTCCTGGATGAGGAGTTCGAGCTTCTTCAGTCGCAGGGTGCCTTCGGGGACGACTCGCACCGCATGAACGGATGCCTGGACGACGACTGCGAAAAAAACGACCTGTGACCTCACCAGGGCAAAGGTCATGTGACGGAGTTCCGTCTCGCTAAAAATTCAGAGGAAAGGTTCGTTGTCACCTTTTAGCCGTCGCGTGATGGATGGCGTTGCGCAGTCTAACGTTTGGACAGAAAAATAGAGTGAATTTGCCTAAAACAGTTGCATCCTCAGTGGCCCCGAACTTATTTGATTGATTGAATACCTAAATCCTAAATGAAACATTGTGTCAGCTGAGAGTTCTAAAGTGAACAATTCCAGTGTTACAGTGTTACAATTTTTATTGTTTCAATGCAGCTTCACTAATATAACAGAATCACTAATGCAAACTTCATCGAAAGACAGAAAAGTCATTATTGAGCTCCAGTTTTCCCACTGTTTACCAGGAGAAGCTGAAGGAAAACTAGGATCTCTGGATAATTCATCTTTTGCTTTCAACTGATTTCGTCTCTCAGGCGTCAGTTCTCCCTGTTTACACAGGGAAACGCAAGATTTCTCCATTCCCAAAATCCCTAAACAATCATGTGAAATCTGAGCGAGGCAAACGGAGAGTGATGGGAGCGACAGGCGGGAGACACACGGAGCTCTGAGGCTCTGTACATACAGATGTGTGTTTTAAAGGGCTACGCGGCCCTCACACTTTTCTTTCTCAGGATGGCAGAATGTGTGCGTCAAATGGATCTTGCCTTACAAATGTTTGCGTTGCCTTCCTGAGGGACTTTAAACGAGATATACGTCTGTATAAAAACGCTCAGTCTGTCTGTGTACAGTTCTGAAGCTACATGGATATATGGGAATATCTATCTGCGGTGTGTAAATGTGTGTTTGCACAGGTGTGACTGTAAGTGCATTTGCCAAAATCTGCAAAGGAACAGAACGCAGAGAGGGTGATGATGTCTGTTTTATGAACAATGTGAGTTTGCTTGGGCTAGTTTTTCTCTCACGGGTCGCCAATATTAACCTGAGTGTGAATTCTGCAGACCTATTTCACCCTAAAATCAAAAGAATAACATAAACGATATTTTGCATAAGCCTTTTTTAGGACCATTAAGATTTTTCTCATAAACCCTGTCCTGTCTTTAATCTAATGAATCACACATCAAATTACCTCAAAAAGATAATTTTTAGTCATTATTGTGTCAAATGAGAACATTTTACACATAAAATGTCTTTTATGTTCATTTTAGTGAGATTTTTAGTAATTTCATTATGTGCTTTTGTCATATTATTAATTTTTTTTTTTAGTTTATTTTCATTTTAGTTTTTGTTTATTTAAAGCCAATAATGTTAGTGTTTCAACTTAAAGTCAAATATACACATTACTTGAAAAACTTACAAATGTTGCCTTGGCCATAAACTTGACTTTATTTCAGCTTTATTTCCATTGACAGGAATGTTTTTAATAATTGTAGCTTTAGATAATGTTTATAACCCTTGTATGTGTGTACGTTGGTAAAGCTACACACACACACACACACACAAACACACACACACACACACACACACTTTTGTCAAAATGTAAAATTAGTGCTATCTGATTGAAATAAATAAAATATGTCATACATAGTAAAACCACTAGATAAACAGGGTTGAGAAAACCTTGTACTAATTTTCAGGTATAATCACTTTTTTTAGGTATTGCATTTGGAGTTATATTTAGACATTATCAAAGACTAATTTCTGTCACGGTATGGATTTGATTTTTAAATGTTCTGGTTCAAATAACTGGTAAACAGTCTGAGCATTTGTTTGTGTGTGTGTGTGTGTGTGTGTGTGTGTGTGTGTGTGTGTGTGTGTGTGTGTGTGTGTGTGTGTGTGTGTGTGTGTGTGTGTGTGTGTGTGTGTGTGTGTGTGTGTGTGTGTGTGTGTGTGTGTGTGTGTGTGTGTGTGTGTGTGTGTGTGTGTGTGTGTGTGTGTGTGTGTGTGTGTGTGTCTGTAATTAATGCCATAGTGCAAAAATATTAATGGTCCTAAAAACATCTACATGCAAAACTTCTATTTTGGTCTTGATTTTAGATGAAATATGTCAGTTCCGGGGGGATTGTACTGATGTTTGACTGTAAGATTTCTGCGAGTCTGACGTTTCTCTCTTTGTGATCAGAGCTTAACGTAAAACACACGAGTAAAAACTACTGTTTCACTGAGCCAGAGATCCAAACACACACCTTCTGCTTCAAGATACACTAGCTGTGAAGATTTGTGTTTTAGATATTTATGAAAAATCATAACAGGTAAAAGTTCAATGTGACCATGTAAGGAAATGTTATGGATTTCTGGCTTTGAACATTTAATTTTTTCTAACGATTTCTGCTGTATTTCAAAGAAAAAAATACATATATTAAAAAAAAAAACATGCTGGCAGTCAACTTTAAATAATTTAAATGGTTTCTTATAGAGTTTCTTATTTCTCCATTGTATTTTAAGTTGATTATTACAGATATGATGCTATTGTTTTCTTGTGCAATAAGTGGTTTCCGCGTCGCCTCGTGTACATAACATCCATTTCTACAGGATTACTTTTTACACACACTTTGATTCTATTTTCTGGTATTTGTACACGTTTGTACTGTAGGTGACGGTAAATAACATTGTTTTTCTTTTATTTGGAATAAAAACGTTCTCTCGTGTCACTTCTGATGTGAAACGCTCTTTCTCATGACCGAATCTCTCACTGATGCTTTGGTTTCGGCTTCACTAAATCAAACAAGTTTATGAGTTTCATCAGATTAGAGGTTGAAGAATAGAATTAGTTCTTATTTTCTGATGGAAGACAGTAAAATTAGTTAACATGAACTAACGATGATCAATACATCTTGAGCATTCATTAGTTTTAACATTTTCTAATATTATTAAAACTAAACATTATGGCCTGGTTTCAGTTCCAAGAGAAATACATGTAAACGTCATAATAAAAGCCAACGGTAACACTTTACAATAAGGTGTCATTTGCATTAACTAACAATGAGCAATATATATATGGTAACACTTCAGTATGGGGAACACATATTCACTATTAATTACAACTTTTGCCTCAATAAACTCCTAATTTACTGCTTATTAAGGTAGTTTTTTCAGCATTTAAGTTTAGGTATTGGGTAGGATTAACGGATGTAGAATATGGTCATGCATTAATATGTGCTTTATAAGTACTAATAAACAGCCAATATCCTAGTAATATGCATGCTAATGAGAAAATAGTTAGTAGCAAGAATTGAACCCTAAAATAAAGTGTTACCCTATTTATTTCACATTTGCATTTATTAACCTTTGTTAATGTTAGTTAATACAAAATGTCCATGTTCATGTTCTTTCACAGTGCTGAAATATTGTTAACAGAGACAACTTTTGATCTTAGAAAGGTTTTAGTAAATCCTGTAGAAGTATCGCGTTAGTACATGTTAACTAATAAAACTAATGAGTTGTAAAGTGTTACCTGGCCAAATTTTATTGGTCATGTGATGTGACCCAGACAAGAATAAAATAAGAAATTATGTTCAATGTTCTCAGTCTTTCTTTCTCATGTAATTACAAATAAGCAGGAAATACAGCGGGACTCTTATTTTGAAATGTCCATCAAATAAACACTGTGGCTGACCGAAAGTTGGATTTTAACGCAGTTAAAAAACTAGAAGAAGAAGAGAAGAACACTGTGGCTGTGTCCGAAACCACACATACTCTTTGAGTAGGTACTTCATTTCAGTAAGTACGTACTTAACAAGGGCTAAAAGAGTATGTACTATATAGCATGAATGTTATCCGGACATGATACGCCATGATGCTTTGCTTTTATTGATATTTCTTTGTATGTAGTTTTGACAATTGTATTTTTGATACCTTGAGAAAAAAAAAAGAGCAACAGGTGCACTAAAATCAGTATCTCGACAGCCCTAAATTCAGCAGTGATACTAACTAACATTTTTGAGTTAACTTTACTTAATGTCTTAACTTAATTGTAAAAATCTAGTAATCTGTACTACTCACATACTATTCCTCGTTTACTCAGAAAACCCGTTAAGATTAATTGATTGGTTTGAGTGCCATTTTGTCGAGCAAAAAAAAAAAAAAAAAACCTTATGGAGATGTGTTCCCTTTGGTTGGCCTTTGGAACGTTTATATTATTCCTATTGATGCAGCGATATAAATCACAGTTATTTGGTTTCAAAGGAAGATAAGTAATAAATAGGTTGCTTTTAAAAGTTGACCTTCTGACTGAGTAAATTTAAGGATTTAGTCAGAAATTAGGTCACCTTTTAAAAAATACTTCCCTTTATGTTGTATAATGACCATTTACAATTTCATTGCTAACACTTACGTCATAAACACCTGTGAAAATTTGTATTGTGTTGATATAATCCCTCTATATTTGTGACAATATCATGCTGGAGTTACACACACACTTCAACATTCAGCATCAAAACACACCAGTGGTAACATCAATGGTAGCTTTACTAAGTCAAGAGTAAATCTAAAGTAAATTATCAAGTACTGTGTACAGTTCTTTTTTAGCTACTAGATTTCTTGTGTAAGTGAACTATACTAACTATGCATACTATTAGGCATTGTTATAAGGCAATCTGTTTCCATGCTTTATTTAAGTAAGTCTAATTAATGAGATTTTACAGAGTACGGTTTTCCTCAGTGTTTGCAAGGAGATGCCGGGCAACTGCTCGAAGACTGATGGAGGAGACTGATTTTATACTCAAAGAATGTAAGTATTACTACTTAAAAATCAAGATTACCCCAGAATGAACTGCACTGCTTGCCCACCCCAACACTTACACCATGTGTGGCTCGTTTCAACAGCAAGCATAGTAGAGCGAGCCTTTGGCATGCCGAAAACACGCCGATGCTCTATTTTCCTCAAGGCTTTAATGGTGAGCCCTGCCTTCATGCCTGAGGTTGTTGCGTCTCGCTGTACTTTTGTGGGGATTTTTACGCGGGTGGTGGGAGACGGACGGCAATAAAATCACTGACTAGCCCCTGTAAATGATAACAATACCTTCTGAATGCACGAGAAACAATTACCGTCCCAATAGGGCTTCATCAGCTCCTTCACCACTAACGGAACGAGCTGGAAAATCAAACTTTTCCCAGGACACAACATCATGGCCTCCAAAAAAACTCAGCAAAGATTGTTCCCTTTCAGTCGGTCATGTTCGACGTACATCGGAATTGACCGACGGATTGGGATCTGTTTTCAGAGACCGCTTCAGAGGAGATAAAGAGTTGGTTCTGTTGGTTGGCTGGGCGTTTCCGGTTCTGAGTGGGGAAAACTGAACTGCGTGAGCCGTGGCCATCTCCCTGAGTGCTTCAGCACTAAACAAGCAGTTTTCCTTTTATAAAAGAGCAACACGGTTTAACCCTGCGTCTTTTTCAAGATGTCATTCAAACCGTGTGTTTCTGGATGCGGTTGTTTCCTGTCCTCATTTGACGGCCACGATCTCTCTCACATATAAACATGTGAGATTGCGTTCGTGGGTGATCCGTGTTCTCTCAGGAGAGCGTGGTCACGTCGGCGCATTGTTCGTCTCACCTTTCTCGTAAGGGCTTGAGCGTTCAGCGCGCCGTGTGCCGTCAGGCGCCGGCTGACAGCGGGGCTTGTCACGGCAACCCAGCGCATCAATCGACGCTTTAGATGCGCGGTCCAGACTATGAAACCTCAAATGGGGTTGAGTCCCTTTGCCTATTCCCCGATCTAGTTTATTTTCTTGCACCAGAAAAGGGCTACTTCGGCTAATAAGCCTTGGTGACCTGAGGATTATAGTGGGGCTTCCCCGCCGGGTACATCTCTTCGGGCCCCCACTCCTCTATCGCATCACAAGCATGCTGAGACTGTTTGTGGGTTGTTCATGTTCTCTCATGAGTACATGACCACGTCGGTGCGTTGTTCGTCTTGCCTTTTTCATAGGGCTTGAGTGTTCAGCGCGCTGTGTGTCGTCGAGTTTGACGGCCACGTTCACTGTCTCACATGCCTGCTGGTAGCTTACAGATGGAATTGCTGATCCTTTTAAAAAACAAGGGGCATTTCATTTGGGGCTCTGGCAGAGGACAGATGTCAATTGCTGCATCGGAGAGAGGGCTGTTATGCGCTGGAAATGATGATGCTGAGTTTCCCACTATAATAGTGTGCGCTCTTGCTGAATCAGATTCAGAGTTGACAGCCATGCTTTCCCGGGTGGCTGAGGCGTAGTGCAACGCGTAAATCGCCTTGCCTGCCCCGTGCCTTTTTTCCCGGATGGGCATAGGAAAAATTAGCAGTATGGAACTATTTGGTGCCAAAATATGGAACAGCCAAAGGGCCAAAATCTGTATTTCTCTCTCTCACTACCCTCTATCCTGCATGCACGAGGGTAGTCCCAACCCAGGGGTTATGCAGGAACTGTGTGCGGTGATGCACCTCGCTCTCCAGGCGACGGAAGTCACTCCACGCTCTCTGGGTCAGGCGATGTCCACACTAGTGGTCCAGGAACCTGGGGCTAAACCTGGCAGATATGCGTGAGCCCGACTAAGTTTGGCCCCTGTCTGTCAGGCTGGCCTCTTTGGCGACGCCATCGAGAACTTCGCCCAGCAGTTCTAGGTGGCCCAGAAGCAGACATAGGTGGTTTAAAAAACAAAAAAACATCCTGATTCGCAGCGCCTCCGCCTGCTTGTCGCCAAGGGAAACCCAGCGAAACCCAGGCAGCAGCCTCCATCTGGGAAGCAGGGTGCCGGACGTAAGGGAGGCACCCAACCCGGTCAGGGCCTCGCTAAGTCTACAAGCAAGCGTAAGGGCAAGCGACCCTGAGACGGGCAGCCCAGGGAGAACAGGAGCTGCTGTGAGGGAGTGGGTGTCCGCACCTCTCCCCCAACCCCCTGGAAGAGGACTGGGGGTCTCCGACTGGTGTCAAAACTCTGCCGCTGGCTCTCCGGAGTCCAGCAGTACCCACATTTTCAGAGCAGCCCCACCCCGTGTACGTCTGTGATGCCGTTGGTCCCGCTTTTTCGGTCTCTGGGGGCTTGGCTACAGCTCCCCAAGCCGTCTCGCTGGCTCATCCGTACCATCAGACTCGGCTACAAGATACAGTTCACCTACCGGCCTCCCAAGTACAGGGGCATCCTCTTCACCTCCGTGCGAAGCAGCGATGCTTAGGTCTCGCGGTCAGAGATCGGAGGACGTGGTCGAGCCAGTTCCTCCAGCCGATATGAAGTCGGGGTTATACAGCCCCTACTTCATTGTACCCAAGAAAGGTGGTGGGTTATGGCCAATCTTGGACCTGCGTATCCTGAATCGGGCCCTGCACAAGCTCCCGTTCCAGATGCTAACGCAGAAACGCATTTTCTAATGCATCCGTCCCCAAGATTGGTTTGCAGCGATCGACCTAAAGGATGAGTACTTTCATGTCTCTATCCTTCCTCGACACAGACCGTTCCTATGCTTTGCGTTCGAGGGGAAGGCATATCAGTACAAAGTCCTGTTTTTTCAGGAGGCTCCTGGGGCATATGGCATCTGCAGCCGCGGTAACGCCGCTCGGATTGCTTCATATGAGACCGCTTCAGCACTGGCTTCACGCCCGAGTCCCGAGGTGGGCGTGGCAGAGCTGCAAGTACCTGGTCCCAGTGACTCCTTACTGCCGCCAAACTTTCAGCCCATGGTTGGACCCTTCGTGTCTACAGGCCGGAGTGCCCTTAGAACAGGTGTCCAGGCATGCTGTGGGTTTCACGGATGCCTCGTCCACGGGCTGGGGGGCCACGTACAATGGGCATGCAGTTCAGATCTGTGGACGGACCTCAATTACATTGGCATATCAATTGCCTCGAGTTGCTTGCGGTATATCTTGCACTGCGCCGCCTCAATGGGCCGCTATGTGGTAAGCATGTACTGGTCCGTACCGACAACACTGCGGCCATTGCGTACATCAACCGTCAGGGTGGTCTACGCTCCCGTCTCATGCTCCAACTCGCCCGCCACCTCCTCCTTTGGAGTCAGAAGCAGCTGAGGTCGCTTCGTGCCATTCACATCCCAGGTGCGCTGAACCAGACAGCCGACGAGCTCTCACGGCAGTGTCCACTTCCGGGAGAGTGGCGACTCCACCCCCGGAGCGTCCAGCTGATATGGGACCTCTTCGGAGCCGCACAGGTAGACCTTTTTGCCTCTCCGGACTTAACCCATAGCCAGTGGTACTATTCCCTGTCCTGGGGCACCCTCGGCACGGATGCACTGGCGCACAGCTGGTCCCAGGACATACGCAAGTATGCGTTTACCCCAGTGAGCCTTCTAGCACAGACCCTGTGCAAGGTCAGGAAGGACGAGGAGCAGGTCTTGTTAGATGCAACCTACTGGCCCAACCAGACCTGGTTCGCCGAACTCACTCTGCTCGCGACAGCCCCTCCTTGGCCGATTCCCCTGAGGAAGGACCTTCTTTCTCAGGAACGGGGCACTCTATGGCACCTGCGTCCAGACCTCTGGAAACTCCATGTCTGGTCGCTGGACGGGACGTGGAGGTTCTAGGTGACCCGCCACAAGCAGTGGTAGACACCGTCACTTCAGCTAGAGCCCCCTCTACAAGGCGCCTCTACACTTGAAGTGGAACCTGTTCGTTGACTGGTGTTCTTCACACTGTCTCTGGGTGTATTCTTTCCCCCTGGAACCAGGTTGGAACCACCCCAGAGACTGCCATATGTTGCACTACCCTGCTAGGTTAGTCCTTATGTGTATTCCGCCAGCAATCCTTCCACTGAAGGACGTGGCCCCACAGCGTACCATCTCCCTAGACGGGCACACTTTATCAGCGTTATCCAATAGTCACACTGAGTGGGTCTTGCAGAAACAGCAGTGACTGACCTCCCTGCTTGGAGCCATGACTTCTGTACCATCTAAGACGGTCCAGTGCATTCAAGCAGGGCGCTGGAAGGGCCAGCATCCTGGCGTTTTGGTAGGGATCCCAATTCGTCGTTCAGTTCCGACGTACGTCGAACGTGACCGACTGAAAGGGAACGTCTCGGTTACTTATGTAACCCTCGTTCCCTGAAGGAGGGAACGGAGACGTACGTCCCGTCGCCAGGTGCTGCGCTTCCGCTAGGGGGCCGAGTCCCTAGTTCGGCTCCTCAGCAGAAAGCAATGATGCAGTACGTAACCGAGACGTGCTTTAACTTCTGGATATTCGGCAGCAGTGCCACAATGGAATGAATGGCTTCGCTCGCATCTTTCTCCGCCGCCCTTACTGAACTACAACTCAAACTAGCGCACGACATCAACGTCATCATTCCCAGTCACTCCCTCTGTTCGCTGATTGGACCGGTTAAAATGTTTTCGGAGAAAACCTAAGACTACACAGCAGTCCCAGACGGAGTTCTAAAGGGAAATGAAAATTGAGCAGAAGTACGTAGGAGGGCGGAGCCAGGCTAGGCATATTCGGCTACAGCTTAAGTATATGCACATCTGAATCTCGTGAGAATTGGTACATTACCCCAGGTGATTCTTGCCTACTCTTTTATTAATTCTGAGGGTTCTGACATTCTTATTTGTTCGCCTACTGCTTTTTATAACCTATCATAATGCAACGTAAACATTACATTTTGTATACATAGCTCATTATTTGACTCACTGGAATCTTTAAAAAAAATAATAAATGGGGCCCGCTTAGAGCCAACCATGGACCCATCATGTACCCCTATGGGCTAACATACACAGGAGCCCTGAATGTTCCCTTCATGAGGAGCTGATGGACAAATTTCTCCAAACCCAATTTGGGTTGCCCATGCAGGGCCCAAGTTACAAACGCAGAGCTTGACAAGTGTTGCGTTATAATGAGAACAACAGTTTATTTGAGCTGAATGCAACAAGTTCACACTTCAGCTATTATTCCTCAGAAAACCACACACACACACACACACATTATAAGTGTTATAAAAGGCAACTTTAACCTCCTCATCTGTTTGTTTGAAGAGTCATTGTCGTCTGGCTGAAAACAAATTACTTTTCTGAGCTTCTCTTTTCTCAATCACTGAAAACAAGAAAAATCATAATCTGACAAAAACAGACAACAGTATTTCAGGTGAGTTTGGGGTTGAAGTACAGGGTCAAGTTCAGTGCACAAATCCATGCACAACATATCATGTTATAAATGTAGTATTTGTTTCTTGTCTTTCAGCATCTGTTCATCTCTGGATCATCTGAGGGATTTGACTGAATGAAGATGCTGCTGATCATTGAAGCTCTTCTTCTCATTTCAGCTGCTCTAGGACAGGTGAGCTTGTGTTCTGGTATGAATATTACAGATATGAATACTGATGATGGTGTGATCATTATGATTCCTGTTGCTACAGGATCGCAGAGCTGCTGTTGTGGGACTAAAATTGGATATGGCACCGGATTCAGTTGATGACTATTTTTACGGCTGTAGAGATTACATGGCAAACGAGGTGGATAAAAAATATCTCATAAAGGAACGCGATAACTCTGAATTTGGAAAAGCTTGGCTATTAGGTGAAAAGAATGCATTAAAAGATAACTTGAAACGTCATAACTCAATTGCCATTTATGTGTACACTGACACAGATTTTAAAATATATCAGAAATTCAACAATGACACTCATCATGGAAAAAAAAACTACACAGACGGGACATACACATGGTATTCACTTCAGTTTCTATTAACAGAAGCGATCGAGACTCTGAAGAAAACACAAAATAAATGCTTTAAAAGCTTTCGTGGCACAAAACTTATATTTAATGAGATTTATTTTCCAATCATTCGGTTCGGCTCATTTACATCCTCCTCTCTTGATCAGAACATAGCAAAGCGTTTCGGAAATACATCTTGTTTTGAAATCCACACATGTTTAGGTGCTGATGTGACAAAATATTCAAGGCTTTCTTATGAGAAAGAAGTGCTGATTCCTCCTTATGAGACGTTTCAAGTCATCGCTGTCAAGACTAGACAAGATCAGAAAGATCTCTGGTGTGAGACTGTGTTCACTTTGAGAAGCTTTGGAATGAAAAGTGAACTGAACTGTGCTTTATTCAAGAAGCCAAGACCATAAAAAAGTACAACGCTGAACAAAGTGCTTTGAAATGACATGATATAACCATCAGTTTAGATGTGATGTGCCTCTGATGTGACGCTGTGTTTACTGTGAAAAGCTATAGAAAAATAAGCGACCTGAACTGTGCAGTATAATCCAACAATGGAAATTGCTTTCTTTAACATTGTAAGAACTTGTTGTGTGTTAACCTGTAGATACTGCATGTTTCTCGCTATCAAACATTGATTGTCTTGCTTTGAGTCATTTTGTCTGATTGCACGATTAGATTCACAAGGTGAACTTCAGAAAATTATTGTGCTTAAGTTTTTTTTCAGTTTCAACTTTTGTCAACCAAATAAATCTCAATAAATCTCTTTGATAAACAAAACGTTTTGTGATTGCATGTTATGGTGGGAACATAAATCAAAGAGATCAACTGGGAACTTCTCCAAGTGGATGTGATGTTGAAAAATTCGAGATGGAAAATTTCCCTTATCTCTAAAACATTACACATGATTAGATTAGATTAGATTAGATTCAACTTTATTGTCATTACACAAGTACAAGTACAAGGCAACGAAATGTACAAGTACAAGTACAAGGCAACGAAATGATACATTTAATATATATTTTATATGTAGAATATGCAGAATATATATATATATATATATATATATATATATATATATATATATATATATATATATATATATATAAAAATAAAAGTTTTTGAATACACACACATACATGTATATATTTAAGAAATATTTGCATGTATATACTGTGTATATATATATATATATATATATATATATATATATATATATATATATATATATATATATATATATATATATATATATATATATATATATATATATATATATATAATTAATATTATATATAAATATTTTATATATAAATTTAACACCTTTTTCTTATATGTATGTATGTGATTATACACAGTAAACACACTAATATTATGTAAACACAAACTTTTATTTTGGATACGATTAATCTTGATTTTCACTTGATTTAGAGAGCACTAATATATGTGTATGTACAGGTGCTGGTCATATAATTAGAATATCATCAAAAAGTTGATTTATTTCACTAATTACATTCAAAAAGTGAAACTTGTATATTATATTCATTCATTACACACAGACTGATATATTTCAAATGTTTATTTCTTTTAATTTTGATGATTATAACTGACAACTAAGGAAAATCCCAAATTCAGTATCTCAGAAAATTAGAATATTACTTAAGACCAATACAAAGAAAGGATTTTTAGAAATCTTGGCCAACTGGACTGAGTGCCTCAGTCTTTCATGCTCAGACTTTCCAGTTGGCCAAGATTTCTAAAAATACTTTCTTTGTATTGGTCCTAAGTAATATTCTAATTTTCTGAGATACTGAATTTGGGATTTTCCTTAGTTGTCAGTTATAATCTTCAAAATTAAAAGAAATAAACATTTGAAATATATCAGTCTGTGTGTAATGAATGAATATAATATACAAGTTTCACTTTTTGAATGGAATTAGTGAAATAAATCAACTTTTTGATGATATTCTAATTATATGACTAGCACCTGTATATGTAACATGAATGCTCTGTCTGTTGTTTTTATTGTGTTTTAAGTTCAGTCCCTGTGACCTAGTTTTGCCCAGTCTGTCTAATTAGTTATTTCAATCACCTGTGTCTTGTTAATTATCTCATTTGCCCTGTGTATTTAGCCTTCAGTTCTCCCTCAGTGTCTGTCTGTTGTCGTCAATGTATACTTGTTATTTGAGAGTTTCCTGAGGTTTTTGTTATTAAAGTTCCTGTTTCAAGTTCTTCATCGTCTTCGTAAGTTTTGATCAACACATTACGTGAAAACACAAATGTTTTAGGAATCTGAAAACATTTATTTTCTAAACCTACCCAACTCCACCCCCTGAATCCAACCCTAAACCTACCCAACTCCACCCCCTGGAACCAACCCTAAACCTACCCAACTCCACCCCCTGAATCCAACCCTAAACCTACCCAACTCCACCCCCTGGAACCAACCCTAAACCTACCCAAATCCACCTCCTGGATCCAACCCTAAACTTACCAAACTCCACCCCCTGGATCCAACCCTAAACCTACCCAACTCCACCCCCTGAATCTGGATCCAACCCTAAACCTACCCAGCTCCACCCCCTGGATCCAACCCTAAACCTACCCAACTCCACCCCCTGGATCCAACCCTAATCTTACCAAACTCCACCCCCTGGATCCAACCCTAAACCTACCCAACTCCACCCCCTGAATCTGGATCCAACCCTAAACTTACCCAACTCCACCCCCTGGATCCAACCCTAAACCTACCCAACTCCACCCCCTGGATCCAACCCTAAACGTACCAAACTCCACCCCCTGGATCCAACCCTAAACCTACCCAACTCTACCCCCTGAATCTGGATCCAACCCTAAACTTACCCAACTCCACCCCCTGGATCTGGATCCAACCTTAAACCAGCTCCACACCCTGGATCTTGTGTTCTGCTGTGAGCTACTGAGCAGTTCTGTGAACACGCTTTGGATAATACTATTTAGTGAACTAACCCTTTAAATTGGGTCTTTTAGAAGTTTTAGAATTCCTTAGGCACACCTTACTCAGTAGCATAGCATGGGGAATGCAGCACTCCTTCAGTTTCTGCCATTCCAGAGTCTACAACGGGCAAGGCCGTCATGAAAGCCATCTCAAGGTGTTTGGGTCTGGCGTCCTAGGCCATTGAAACCACTTTCCGGTGGTCCCTGCACTCCTAATTCTAATTTAGCAAGATACGCGAATTCATTCGGCATGACCCTTACAATGCATGATGAGTATTCTCTAGCTGTTGAGTAACTGTACACTCAATATTGCAGTGTATTATGGGATTGAATGAAACTTTGATTTATCTTTAACTCTGTCATGGAAACTATCATGTAAATACCTTAATGTTAAAAATGTTAAATAATCCATTTAAAAATAATTTATACTGAAGAATTAATTTTTTATTTAAGAATTATTTAACTGTTTATATGTGTTTTACAGGAAATTCATGATCTTATACAAACTTTTTTATGGGATAGAGATAGTACAGATGAGACAATTAACAGGGGAGAAGAGGGCCGGGAAAAATTTCATTTATATTTATTTTGTTTAGTTTAGAATATGTCTTCCAACGGTAACTTTCATAGAGTCAGAGCTGCTCAAAGTAAAGCTTAGGCATGTAAAGGTGTTTTTTTAAGCCTTTTTTTAGCCAGTGTGAAACCACAAAGAGTTGCATTTATAAAGAGATCAACACTTTACTTGAGCTAAAAGCAACAAGATCACACTTCAGCTTTTATTCCTCAGAAAACCACACACGCGCACACACACACACACACACACACACACACACACACACACACACACACACACACACACACACACACACACGTGCACACACGCGCACACACACGCACACACAAGACGTTTAAAGTCATCGCTGTCAACCTACCCAACTCCAACCCCTGAATCTGGATCCAACACTAAACCCACCCAACTCTACCCCCTGGATCTGGATCCAACCCTAAACCTACCCAACTCCAGCCCCTGAATCTGGATCCAACCCTAAACTACCAAACTCTAGCCCCTGAATCTGGATCCAACCCTAAACCTACCCAACTCCAGCCCCTGAATCTGGATCCAACCCTAAACTACCAAACTCTAGCCCCTGAATCTGGATCCAATCCTAAACTTACCAAACTCCACCCCTTAAATGTGGATCCAATCCTAAACCTACCCAACTGTACCCCGTGAATTTGGATCCAACCCTAAACCTACTTAACTCCACCCCCTGAATGTGGATCCAAACCTAAACCTATCCAACTCTACCCCCTGAATCTGGATCCAACCCTAAACCTACCCAACTCCACCCCCTGAATCTGGATCCAACCCTAAACCTACCCAACTCCACGCCCTGAATCTGGATCTAATCCTAAACCTATCCAACTCCACCCTTTAAATGTGGATCCAACCCTAAACCTACCCAACTCCACCCCCTGAATCTGGATCCAATCCTAAACCTACCCAACTCCACCCCCTGAATCTGGATCCAACCCTAAACCTACCCAACTCCACGCCCTGAATCTGGATCTAATCCTAAACCTATCCAACTCCACCCTTTAAATGTGGATCCAACCCTAAACCTACCCAACTCCACCCCCTGGATCTGGATCCAACCCTGAACCTACCCAACTCCATCCCCTGGATCTGGATCCAACCCTAAACCTACCCAACCTCACCCCTTGGATCTGGATCCAACCCTAAACCTACCAAACTCCACCCCTTAAATGTGGATCCAACCCTAAACCTACCCAACTCCACCCCTTAAATGTGGATCCAACCCTAAACCTACCCAACTCCACCCCTTGGATCTGGATCCAACCCTAAACCTACCCAACTCCACCCCCTGAATCTGGATCCAATCCTAAACCTACCAAACTCCACCCCTTAAATGTGGATCCAACCCTAAACCTACCCAACTCCACCCCCTGGATCTGGATCCAACCCTAAACCTACCCAACTCCACCCCCTGGATCTGGATCCAACCCTAAACCTATCCAACCTCACCCCCTGGATCTTGATCCAACCCTTAACCAACTCCACATCCTGGATCTTGTGTTCTGCTGTGAGGAGCTACTGAGCAGTTCTTTGAACCCGCTTTGGATAATACTATTTTGTGAACCAACCCTTTAAATTTTGTCTTTTAGAAGTTTTAGAATTCCTTAGGCACACCTCACTCAGTAGCATAGCATGGGGAATGCAGCACTCCTGCAGTATCTGCCATTCAAGAGTCTACAACTGGTAGGCTGTCATGAAAGCCATCTCAAGGTGTTTGGGTCTGGCGTCCTAGGCCATTGAAACCACTTTCCGGTGGTCCCTGCACTCCTAATTCTAATTTGGCAAGATACGCGAATTCATTCGGCATGACCCTTACAATGCATGATGAGTATTCTCTAGCTGTTGAGTAATTGTACACTCAATATTACGGTGCATTATGGGATTGAATGAAACTTTGATTTATCTTTAACTCTGTAATGGAAATTAACATGTAAAAACCTTAAAATTAAAAATGTTAAATAATCAATTAAAAAAGAATTTATACCTGTAGTATATTATGCTGTACCCACAATGGACCAGCAGATTGGAAAGCAGATTGGTGGAAGAGTCAGGAGAGATTAGGGAATTAATTCGGCACAAACCTACCAGTGCATTATGAGTATTCTCTTGCTGGCTGTCCTGTCAAATAGTGTCCTATTTAAGGGTATAGGGGGCGATTTAGGATACATTGATTAGCTGGTTCAGGTGTGTTGGATTAGGGTTGGAGATCAATTCTGCAGGACAGCGGCCCTCCAGGAGCAAGGATGAAGACCATAACTGTTTACATGTGTTTTACAGGAAATTCATGATCTTATACAAACTTTTTTATGGAATAGAGACAGTACAGATGAGACAATTAACAGGGGAGAAGAGGGCCAGGAATAATGTCATTTATATTTATTTTGTTTAATTCAGAATATGTCTTCCAACGGTAACTTTCATAGAGTTCAAGCTAAACAAAGTAGAGCTTAGGCATGTAAAGGTGTTTTTTTAAGACTTTTTGTAGCCAGTGTGAAACCACATAGAGTTGCGTTATGATGAGATCAACAGTTTACTTAGTTCACACACACAAACACGCGCACACACATGCACACACAAGACGTTTAAAGTCATCGCTGTCAACCTACCCAACTCCAGCCCCTGAATCTGGATCCAACCCTAAACCTACCCAGCTCCACCCCCTGAATCTGGATCCAACACTAAACCTACCCAACTCTACCCCCTGAATCTGGATCCACCCTAAACCTACCCAACTCCAGCCCCTGAATCTGGATCCAACACTAAACCTACCCAACTCTACCCCCTGAATCTGGATCCACCCTAAACCTACCCAAATCCAGCCCCTGAATCTGGATCCAACACTAAACCTACCCAACTCCAGCCCCTGAATCTGGATCCATCACTAAACCTACCCAACTCAAACCCCTTGAATCTGGATCCAACCCTAAACCTACCCAACTCCACCCCCTGAATCTGGATTCAACCCTAAACCTACCCAACTCCACCCCTTGAATCTGGATCCAACCCTAAACCTACCCAACTCCACCCCTTGAATCTGGATCCAACCCTAAACATACCCAACTCCACCCCTTGATTCTGGATCCAATGCTAAACCTACCCAACTCTACCCCCTGAATCTGGATCCAACCCTAAACCTACCCAACTCCAGCCCCTGAATCTGGTTCCAATCCTAACCCTACCCAACTCCACCCCTTGAATCTGGAAACAAACCTAAACCTACCCAACTCCAGCTCCTGAATGTGGATCCAAACATAAACCTACCCAACTCCACCCCTTGAATCTGGATCCAACCGTAAACCTACCCAACTCTACCCCCTGAATCTGGATCCAACCCTAAACCTACCCAACTCCAGCCCCTGAATCTGGATCCAATCCTAACCCTACCCAACTCCACCCCTCGAATCTGGAAACAAACCTAAACCTACCCAACTCCAGCTCCTGAATCTGGATCCAACCCTAAACCTACCCAACTCCACCCCTTGAATATGGATCCGTCCCTAAACCTTCCTAACTCAACCCCCTGAATCTGGATCCAATCCTAAACCTTCCCAACTCCACCCCCGGAATCTGGATCCAAACCTAAACCTGCCCAACCCCATCCTCTGAATCTGGATCCAACCCTAAACATACCCAACTCCACCCCCTGAATCTGGATCCAAACCTAAACCTACCCAACCCCATCCCCTGAATCTGGATCCAACCCTAAACATACCCAACTCCACCCATTAAATATGGATCCAACTCTAAACCTACCCAACTCCACCCCCCGGATCTGGATCCAACCCTAAACATACCCAACTCCACCCCCTGAATCTGGATCCAAACCTAAACCTACCCAACTCCACCCCTTGAATCTGGATCCAACCCTAAACCTACCCAACTCTACCCCCTGAATCTGGATCCAACCCTAAACCTACCCAACTCCAGCCCCTGAATCTGGATCCAATCCTAACCCTACCCAACTCCACCCCTTGAATCTGGAAACAAACCTAAACCTACCCAACTCCAGCTCCTGAATCTGGATCCAACCCTAAAACTACCCAACTCCACCCCTTAAATCTGGATCCAATCCTAACCCTACCCAACTCTACCCCCTGAATCTGGATCCAACCCTAAACCTACCCAACTCCACCCCCTGAATCTGGATCCAATCCTAAACCTTCCCAACTCCACCCCCGGAATCTGGATCCAAACCTAAACCTGCCCAACCCCATCCTCTGAATCTGGATCCAACCCTAAACATACCCAACTCCACCCCCTGAATCTGGATCCAAACCTAAACCTACCCAACCCCATCCCCTGAATCTGGATCCAACCCTAAACATACCCAACTCCACCCCTTAAATATGGATCCAACTCTAAACCTACCCAACTCCACCCCCCGGATCTGGATCCAACCCTAAACATACCCAACTCCACCCCCTGAATCTGGATCCAAACCTAAACCTACCCAACTCCACCCCTTGAATCTGGAAACAAACCTAAACCTACCCAACTCCAGCTCCTGAATCTGGATCCAAACATAAACCTACCCAACTCCACCCCTTGAATCTGGATCCAACCCTAAACCTACCCAACTCTACCCCCTGAATCTGGATCCAACCCTAAACCTACCCAACTCCAGCCCATGAATCTGAATCCAATCCTAACCCTACCCAACTCCACCCCTTGAATCTGGAAACAAACCTAAACCTACCCAACTCCAGCTCCTGAATCTGGATCCAACCCTAAAACTACCCAACTCCACCCCTTGAATATGGATACGACCCTAAACCTTCCTAACTCCACCCCCTGAATCTGGATCCAATCCTAAACCTTCCCAACTCCACCCCCGGAATCTGGATCCAAACCTAAACCTGCCCAACCCCATCCTCTGAATCTGGATCCAACCCTAAACATACCCAACTCCAACCCCTGAATCTGGATCCAACCCTAAACCTACCCAACTCCACCCCTTGAATATGGATCCGACCCTAAACCTTCCTAACTCCACCCCCTGAATCTGGATCCAATCCTAACCCTACCCAACTCCACCCCTTGAATATGGATCCGACCCTAAACCTTCCTAACTCCACCCCCTGAATCTGGATCCAATCCTAACCCTACCCAACTCCACCCCTTGAATATGGATCCGACCCTAAACCTTCCTAACTCCACCCCCTGAATCTGGATCCAATCCTAACCCTACCCAACTCTACCCCCTGAATCTGGATCCAAACCTAAACCTACCCAACTCCACCCCTTGAATATGGATCCGACCCTAAACCTTCCTAACTCCACCCCCTAAATCTGGATCCAATCCTAAACCTACCCATCCCCTGAATCTGGATCCAACCCTAAACATACCCAACTCCACCCCTTAAATATGGATCCAACTCTAAACCTACCCAACTCCACCCCCCGGATCTGGATCCAACCCTAAACATACCCAACTCCACCCCCTTAATCTGGATCCAAACCTAAACCTACCCAACTCCACCCCTTAAATCTGGATCCAATCCTAACCCTACCCAACTCTACCCCCTGAATCTGGATCCAACCCTAAACCAACTCCATACCCTGGATCTTGTGTTCTGCTGTGAGGAGCTACTGAGCAGTTCTGTGAACACACTTTGGATAATACTATTTAGTGAACTTACCCTTTAAATTGTGTCTTTTAGAAGTTTTAAATAATTGTTTTATGAAGTTTCCCTTCCCATGAATTTCTAATTTATTCTAAACAAATAGCCAATTTTACACACTGGGTCTCTCTATAACCAGACAGAATTCCTTAGGCACACCTCACTCAGTAGCATAGCACGGGGAATGCAGCACTCCTGCAGTATCTGCCATTCCAGAGTCTACAACTGGCAAGGCCGTCATGAAAGCCATCTCAAGGTGTTTGGGTCTGGCGTCATAGGCCATTGAAACCACTTTCCGGTGGTCCCTGCACTCCTAATTGGTTTTTGCTCCTGTGTTGATTGCTCCTGCCTGAGATTGCTCCTGCCTGATCGATTGCTCCTGTCTGTCTCCTGCTGTGTCTGTTGCTCTGTAGCTCAAGTCTATAGCTCTGTAGAGCCTTGCTTATGTTTGAAATTTTATTTTGATATTTCCTCTTTCTTCTACTGCTAAATATAACTTACTCATCACCATACATTGTTTAAAAATTGCCTATCACGTTAAATTTGACATCGCTAGCTTTTAATCTAAATCACCATCACACGTTAGCATTTCGCTAGCCTGTTAGCTTGTTATCTCTGCACCCGGGTCTCCCTTTTTCTGAGTTCATAACTTGGATTAGTAAATTGTGTCCAGCAAACGATTGTGGTAAGTGGTAAGTTGGATTAATCAACAAACACGGTAAGTCATGTCTTCTCCTGTCATTATCACTTGCAGCGCATGCCACATGTTTAGTATAGGGTTCTCCGCTGGCGAACAGGGCTTCACATGTGATAAATGTAAGGAGATAGTTAGGCTGACGGAGAAGATTTCAGAATTAGAAACACGCATCCATACTTTATCTGAGAGTAGTGAGGATGTAACAGCTTTAGACACTGATTTGGATGCAAATAGCTTAGTGAACTCTGTTTTAAAAGTGCTGGCTAAAGCTAATCGTAAATTCTCTAAGATTATTATTCACGTCGGCACTAATGATGTTCGACTTCGCCAGTCGGAGATCACCAAAATTAACATTAAAGAGGTGTGTGAACTTGCTAGTACGATGTCAGAGGCTGTTCTGGACCGCTCCCTGTAAAAAGGAGTGATGAGATAGTTAGCAGACTATCATCACTCAATGGCTGGTTGTCTAAGTGGTGTCTGCAAAATAACATAGGGTTCATAGACAATTGGAAAAGTTTTTGGGGCAGACCTGACCTGTTGAAGAAGGATGGCATCCATCCCTCTTGGGGTGGTGCCGCTCTTCTCTCTAGTAATTTGGCACATAGTCTTAGAGCTAAACCTTGACTCACTAGGGCCCAGGTCAGGAAGCAGACAAACTAGCTAAACCGACCGTCTGCTAGCTGTCTCACGTTACCGGAGTCAGATAAATCCCAGCACATAGAGACTCTTTCACCTAGATATTATCATATAGAGACTGTGTCTGTTCCCCGAATTAGTAAATACAAAAAAACATCAAAACCATTCAACAGTAAAAATTTAATTGATGTCCAACAAATAAACAAAAGATATAATACAGATGAACAATTGATAAAGCTTGGGTTGCTGAATATTAGATCCCTTTCCCCAAAAGCGCTTATTGTTAATGATATTATTACAGATAATAATCTAGATGTGCTCTGTTTGACAGAAACCTGGCTAAAACCTGACGACTACATTACCTTAAATGAGTCCACCCCCCAAGATTATTGTTATAAACATGAGCCGCGTCTGAAAGGTAAAGGGGGAGGGGTTGCTGTAATTTATAATAATATCTTCAGTATTACTCAGAAGTCTAGTTTCAAATATAATTCCTTCGAAGTTTTGGTGCTTCATGTAGGTGACCTAATGCAGAAAAATAAACCTTGGGAGAAACCAGGCTCAGTCGGGGTGCCAGTTCTCCTCTGGCCAATTAACAAACAGTGTATTATTATTATTATTATTATTCTGGCAGCTTTACAGGTCAGAGGTCATAATAGATCGGAATATTCAAGAGCACACAGCCGCCTCTGCTACCAGACAACAAGAAGCTGGCAACAGTTCAACTGCACCACCTAAAGAAAAGATTGAAAAATAACGAGCGGTATAAAGAACAGTACAAGGCCTTCATGAAAGATATGATAAAGAAAGGCGACGCAGAGCCAGCCCCTCCTGCGACAGGACAGCAGACTACGTGGTACATACCACACCCTGGGGTGTTCCACCCCAAGAAGCCAGAGAAGCTAAGGGTCGTCTTTGACTGTTCAGTGAAGTTCCGTGGTGTCTCACTAAATCAGGGGTGTCCAAACTTTTTTTAAAGGGGGCCGGATTCGATGTTGTGGACATACCCGGGGGCCGGTCCCTTTTCTAATATATATATATATATATATATATATATATATATATATATATATATATATATATATATATATATATATATATATATATATATATATATATATATATATATATATATATATATATAATTTGACAAAAGCTTGAGCTGACAGTAGAGTAGCTTGAGATAAGACACAGGGAATGTATAGATATTTAACAATATCTGTAAAACTTTCATCAACCAAAAAGTTTTAATGGGTGAAATTTACATATTTTTTCTTGATTCCTGGGGGAAAAAATCTAAATGAATTGAGTTTTTGCTTGAAAAAAACTAAATTATCTGCAAATGGATTAGAAAAATAATCTTCCTAAATCTTCCTTAAAGATTCCAAACAGAAACATTATTTTTCTTACCTCATTGGCAGATATATTTGCTTGTTTTAAATGTTTTTTTTTTATAGTTTTTATATATATATATATATATATATATATATATATATATATATATATATATATATATATATATATATATATATATATATATATATATATCGAGAATGGTATTTAGTCTATAGACATATAAATACAAATGCACAAAACTGCAAGTTTATGACAAAAAATAGTCTGCAATTTGGCCTTTATTACTCATTTAATACATGTCTACATTACAAATTAAATAAAATTAGATATTAACCTACATTTCTGACAAAATTACCACGGTTACAGGTGTTAGCACAGTAAATCCATGATAAATTCGAAATGCGAATTGTTGTTTGAAAATGATTTTGAATCGGCTCAGCTGATTTGCACCTTAGTGTTGTTTATAAAGTCAGCGCTGTTTAACTGGATTTAAATTCAATCAAATCACAGAGAGACTCAGTACCGGAGACCTCAGCGCTGAACTCGAACACTTCTCACAGGCTTCGAAGGCTGTTTAGTGGTCATGTGATCGAGACACTCAGCAGGTAAACACATTTGTTCAGACTCTGAGCTCGTGAGTTGCGCAGAGCACAAGCAGCGCTGTTTCGTTCCACTTTGGGCGCTGTTTCCCTGGCCTAAAGTCTAGTACTGCCACCTTGCGGTGACATCGTGAAACTGCATGATTTGTAAATGATCCGTGGCGGGCCACATATAATACATTTTAATAGACGCGGTGCGGGCCGTTTGAAATTCATCCCCGGGCCGCATTTGGCCCGCGGGCCGGACTTTGGACACCCCTGCACTAAATGATACACTGCTAACAGGTCCTGACCTGATCAACTATCTCTTTGGAGTGCTCTGTCATTTCAGGAAAGAGGCTGTAGCCATCATTTGCGACATCGAGAAAATGTTCCATCAGTTTAACGTTTCCTCTGAACTACGGAACTACTTACGGTTTCTCTGGTGGGAGGATGGAGACCTCGAAGCAGAGCCTCAAGAGTATCAAATGGCTGTCCATCTATTCGGCGCCGCTTCGTCACCCGGATGTGCCAACTTTGGTCTGAAGTACTTGGCACGTCAACACAAGGAAGAGTATCCATCAGCCTTCGTTGAAAAGAACTTCTATGTCGATGATGGGCTTATCAGTGTCCCCTCCGTAGAAGAAGCAAAGGAGTTGATCGCTGAAGTACGAGAGTTGTGCAAGAGAGGAGGTTTGCGTCTACACAAGTTCAATTCAAATGAAAGGTCCGTTCTAGACTCTGTGGACCCAACTGAGAGAGCAGTCACATCTGAACCCCCTTAATCTGGACCTAAAGGCCGCTCCAGCAGAACGTGCTCTCGGTATCCAGTGGTCCCTTGAACATGACACCTTCAGCTTCAATGTAAACCCACAGACCAGGACCTCCACACATCACGGCATCCTATCCGTCATTGCTTCTTTGTACGATCCAGTCGGATTCGTGGCTTTGTTTATCTCAACTGGAAAGCGCATCCTCCAGGAACTGTGCCGTCAAGGCATTGGATGGGATGACCCACTTCCCGAAGACTTAAGACCACGGTGGGAGAGATGGAAGAGCGACCTACAAAGGCTAAATGAAGTCTTAATACCCAGATGCTACCAACCACAAGGCTTCTGCAAAACTGTCACGAGGGAACTACACCACTTCTCGGATGCCAGCAATATAGGATGTGGATCGTGTTTCTATCTGAGAAGCAAGAATGAAGATGGTGAAGTTCACTGCAGCCTCATGATGGCAAAGGCTAGAGTTGCGCCTACAAAACTCACAAGCATTCCAAGATTGGAACTTTCAGCAGCAGTGGTCACTGCAAGATCAAGTGTCATGCTGAGAAATGAGCTTGAAATGACAATCCATGCAGAATTTTTCTGGACTGACTCCCAAGTTGTCTTGGCTTATATCTACAATGAAGCAAGAAGGTTCCATGTCTTCGTTGCCAATCGTGTGCAAATGATCAGAGAACACACCAGCCCCAGCCAGTGGCACTATATAGACACAACAGAAAACCCTGCTGACCATGCGTCGAGAGGTCTCAATGCAGTAAACATCTCCTCAACAAACTGGCTACCAGGACCCAAATTCCTGTGGGAACAAGAAATACATCCAGAGTCTCACCTCACTCCTGAGTTGCTTGTTGGTGATCCTGAGGTCAGGTCAATGCAGGCATTTACAACTAAAGTTCCTACTGGTCTCCTACTGGTCAAAACTCCTGAAAGTCATCGCAAGAATCAAGAGGCTAAATTCAAAGCAAACCCATCCTGGCAAACCTGTGAGTGTGGAAGAGCTGCCGAATCAGTAATGAGGCTTGCTCAAGAAGAAGTATTCTCCCAAGAGATGAAGATACTTCAAAAGGGAAAAGGCCTTCAAAACTCCAGCCCTCTGTTTCGCTTGGATCCCATCTTGGAAGGAGGAGCACTTTGTGTCGGTGGGAGACTAAATCAGTCATTCATAAGCCTAGAAGTCAAACACCCTTTGATTCTACCCAAAGGATGACATATTAGCAAGCTGATCTTGACCCACTGCCACGAGAGGATCGGTCACCAAGGACGGAATCAAACTCTAACTGAACTTCGAGCCAACGGGTTTTGGGTCATCGGTGGAAGTAAGTCAGTTGCTAAGCTGATACACAGATGTGTAAAGTGCAGAAGACTCAGACGACCTGCAGAAGAACAACGCATGGCAGAGCTTCCTAAGGAGCGTTTAGAAGTCTCTGCTCCCTTCACATACTGCGTCATCGATTGCTTCGGCCCATTCATCACTAAGAAAGCCTGCAAAGAGCAAAAGCGCTATGGCTTAATCTTCACTTGCCTTGCCTCTCAATCTGTTTACATTGAGATGCTTGAGGACTTATCCACAGATGCATTTATCAACGCCTTGAGATGCTTCATCAGTCTCAGAGGAGCCGTTCGTCAACTCCATTGCGATCAAGGAACCAATTTTGTGGGAGCTAAAAATGAGTTCAAAGAAGCACTGAAGCAATATGACACCAAAACAACCGAGAGCTTCCTCGCAGAAAGGCAATGTGAGTTCATCTTCAATGCTCCCTCAGCAAGTCACGCTGGCGGCGTCTGGGAGCGCCAGATTCGGACTGTCCGTAATGTCCTAAATGCCACACTCTGTCAATACTCAGGCAGACTCGACGACTCTTCCCTTCGAACTCTGTTCTATGTAGCAATGGCCATTGTGAACAGCCTTTCGTTAACCGTAAATGGGGTAAATTATCCTACCTCGCTCGAGCCATTAACTCCAAACCATCTTATACTGATGAAGTCCAAGATTGCCCTTCCACCGCCTGGGAAATTTGAAAAGGAGGATGTCTATGCAACTAAAAGGTGGCGAAGAGTCCAGTACCTCGTCAAACAGTTCTGGAGCTGGTGGAAGAGAGAATATCTCATGAACATCTCCACACGCCAAAAGTGGCATACGACTCAACGCAACCTCAAGGTAGATGACTTAGTCATTATTAAAGGTCCCGTTTTTCGTGTTTTTTTTAAGCTTTGATTGTGTTTACAGTGTGCAATATAACATGTGTTCATGTTTCGCGTGTAAAAAAACACAGTATTTTTCACACAATTTACTTATCTGTATACTGCTGTTTTCACTGTCCTCAAAACGGCTTGAAAGATTTCCCTGTTCTATGAAGTCCCTCCTTCAGAAACACGTTACGAGTTCTGATTGTCCCAGCGCTTCCCGTGTTGTGATTCGACAGAAGCATAGCGTACGCAGAGCGCACGTTACCGGAAAGGTCACGCCTCTCACCATAACGGGGATGCATGCGCTCAATGATCTCTAAGTACAGCGTTCCTGGGACAGCCAAACAAAGGTGACTTGACTCCGGGATGAAAATAACAGCGTCTCGACGACATGGCAACAAACAAACTATACGAACGCAACCGAACGCAACACTTCCTATTCTCCACGCGGGAGCAACAAGACCACGCCCCCTTTATCGCGCGTTCTTGTGGGCGGAGGTTAGTCTGCTCTACTGACGTAATTAAAGCAGGAAGTACCAGGATGTAGTCCTAAGCAGCCGTTCGCTGTAGGCTTTGAAAGGGAACTTCTGTTAAATAAAATATCTCGCTTGGCATTGAACTTTGAGCTTTATAATTTTACAGGTATTATAAATGCTCTAACAGCAACATTACACACTAACTAAAGTTTGAAAAATGGGATCACGAAGAACAGGACCTTTAAGGAAGACACCCCTAGAAATCAGTGGCACCTGGGACGAGTGGTTGAAACCACAAAGGAGAGCGATGGACTAGTGTGTCGTGTCAAGGTGTTAGTAGGAGAAAGGATGTCAGTGAAACAAGATCGCCCTACCAAACTGCTGATTATAGAAAGGCCCATTCAGAAACTAGTTCTCCTCCTCGAGAGTGAGTGATCAGTCTAGCTGTCTACACATTTATCCCCTTATGACATAGGCTACACTCTCAGTTATTAAGTAGTACTTACCTGCACATATCTAGAAACGCTGATACAGACATAGGACTCAAGTATGAGCCGTTCAGCCAGGTTGATCCTTGTCTTCACTCTTCATAACATGAGTGGTGGGAGTGTAGATGACCACTATCATTGTTTTATTATGATTATCCTGTTTCATACCTTTATTTTATGTGACTTTTATTTTGACATCATGCTATCTGCATGGGGGACTAATCTCTCCACGCTCACACTCGTTCAATAAGAAACACAAGAAAAACACGAGAAGGAACGCTACAAGACGATGCATGTTTTAGAGTCAGAGATTGAAAATATTACTGTAACCTTCAACTAAAGTGTTCTTTGAAGTGTTATTCCACCCTGTGCTTGATTGTTTTGGCAGTAATAATTTGAGAATAATTTATGAAGCTAAGTAAATGGCGGCATCCTTCCCTGGGTCACCACTCTCTAGCACCCCTTTGATATGCGGAGCGAGGTATGTGGTTCATTGTAATGTACTATTTCATATAAATTCATTTCATACGTTCATGTAAATGGTAACGAGACTCATTTCCATTATGGCTGTTGCCTGCTATGCTGTTATCAATGTGATGATAGCTTGCTAAAGTGCATTTGTTAAGGGATTATTTTGTATCTGGCTAAATTGCTAAATTTCACGGTGTTGGTGCTAAGCACGCTCGTCTGAATTAAAGTACACCCGTATGGAAACACTCCTAAGCCTGTTTATTCCAAGTTGAAGGGCTGCTACACTACCCAACTCCACCCCTTAAATATGGATCCAACCCTAAACCTATCCAACCTCACCCCTTGGATCTGGATCCAACCCTTAACCAACTCCACACCCTGGATCTTGTGTTCTGCTGTGAGGAGCTACTGAGCAGTTCTGTGAACACACTTTGGATAATACTATTTTGTGAACTAACCCTTTGAATTGTTTCTTTTAGAAGTTTTAAATAATTGTTTAATGAAGTTTCCATTCCCATGAATTTCTAATTTTTTCTCAACAAATAGCCAATTTTACACACTGGGTCTCTCTATCACCAGACAGAATTCCTTATGCCTAATTCAGACTGCACGATTTTCAAACTCGTCGGATCACTGCTATTTTCACACTGCATGACTATCTGGGCCAGCATTCAGTCACTGCTGTGTTCACACTGCATGACTGTACAAGATGAATAATCGCCGACTGCTCTGTCCCGTCCGCAAATTACGTTTCACAACAAAGCACACGTGAGAAGTCAGAAAGAAACAACGCAAGATCACACGTGCGTCAGACCGGAGTTCTTGTGCGAGACTGGAATTATTAAAAATATAGACTGCAGTGCAGAAACTCGCGGTCCAAATTGTCTGTGCGCTGATTTGCAGAAAAAGGAGAAAAATAAAAAAAGATTATGGTGGAGGAAATGGTTGGGGAGACACAGGGAGCAAGGATTGTGTTCTGCAAAGACAGTTTGAGGTAAATGAATAATATTGCAATGTGCTATTGTTGCAGCTGATCAAGCAAATGTCTGTGTATATGTACAGTTATATCAAACAGAAACAAAGCACTCACCTAAAGGATTATTAGGAACACCTGTTCAATTTCTCATTAATGCAATTATCTAATCAACCAATCACATGGCAGTTGCTTCAATGCATTTAGGGGTGTGGTCCTGGTCAAGACAATCTCCTGAACTCCACACTGAATGTCAGAATGGGAAAGAAAGGTGATTTAAGCAATTTTGAGCGTGGCATGGTTGTTGGAGCCAGACGGGCCGGTCTGAGTATTTCACAATCTGCTCAGTTACTGGGATTTTCACGCACAACCATTTCTAGGGTTTACAAAGAATGGTGTGAAAAGGGAAAAACATCCAGTATGCGGCAGTCCTGTGGGCGAAAATGCATTGTTGATGCTAGAGGTCAGAGGAGAATGGGCCGACTGATTCAAGCTGATAGAAGAGCAACTTTGACTGAAATAACCACTCGTTACATCCGAGGTATGCAGCAAAGCATTTGTGAAGCCACAACACAAACAACCTTGAGGCGGATGGGCTACAACAGCAGAAGACCCCACCGGTACCACTCATCTCCACTACAAATAGGAAAAAGAGGCAACAATTTGCATGAGCTCACCAAAATTGGACAGTTGAAGACTGGAAAAATGTTGCCTGGTCTGATGAGTCTGGATTTCTGTTGAGACATTCAGATGGTAGAGTCAGAATTTGGCGTAAACAGAATGAGAACATGGATCCATCATGCCTTGTTACCACTGTGCAGGCTGGTGGTGGTGGTGTAATGGTGTGGGGGATGTTTTCTTGGCACACTTTAGTCCCTTTAGTGCTTATTGGGCATCGTTTATATGCCACGGTCTACCTGAGCATTGTTTCTGCCCATGTCCATCCCTTTATGAGCACCATGTCCCCATCCTCTGATGGCTACTTCCAGCAGGATAATGCTCCATGTCACAAAGCTCCAATCATTTCAAATTGGTTTCTTGAACATGACAATGAGTTCACTGGACTAAAATGGCCCCCACAGTCACCAGATCTCAACCCAATAGAGCATCTTTGGGATGTGGTGGAACGGGAGCCTCGTGCCCTGGATGTGCATCCTACAAATCTCCATCAACTGCAAGATGCTCTCCTATCAATATGGGCCAACATTTCTAAAGAATGCTTTCAGCACCTTGTTGAGTCAATGCCACGTAGAATTAAGGCAGTTCTGAAGGCGAAAGGGGGTCAAAGACAGTAATAGTATGGTGTTCCTTATAATCCTTTAGGTGAGTGTACCTTTTAAAATACTAATATTATGGTCTATAACTCCTCCCCGAACCTCCCGCTGCCCTGTATCTTGCTCTCTCATTGGCTGTAGGTAATTGCCGATGTATTTTTCTGTCAGAACTCATTTCACACAGCAGGAGTTTGAATCGCCGTCAGGTCCAGATATTTAGCATGCCAAATATCTCACGGGCGTCGGCGACTCATCGGCGATTCTCTCTGATCGCGTCTTTGATCATTCACACTGCGTGATTGCCACTCACGTGCACGAGCACCGATTTGTCTATGATTTCGAGCATTTGTCAGTGATTTCACAAAACCTGTCGGCGAGTCAAAATCAGGGCTAAAATCGGGCAGTGTGAACTAGGCTTTAGGCACACCTCACTCAGTAGCATAGCATGGGGAATGCGGCACTCCTGCCGTATCTGCCATTCCAGAGTCTACAACTGGCAAGGCCGTCATGAAAGCCATCTCAAGGTGTTTGGGTCTGGCGTCCTAGGCCATTGAAGCCACTTTCCGGTTGTCCCTGCACTCCTAATTCTAATTTGGCAAGATACGCAAATTCATTCGGCATGACCCTTACAATGCATGATGAGTATTCTCTAGATGTTGAGTAATTGTACACTCAATATTGCGGTGCATTATGGGATTGGATGAAACTTTGATTTATCTTTAACTCTGTAATGGAAACTAGCATGTAAAAACCTTAAAATTAAAAATGTTAAATAATCAATTTAAAAATAATTTATACCTGTAGTATATTATGCTGTACCCACATTGGACCAGCAGATTGGAAAGCAGATTGGTGGAAGAGTCAGGAGAGACTAGGGAATTAATTCGGCACGAACCTACCAGTGCATTATGAGTATTCTCTTGCTGGCTGTCCTGTCAAATAGTGTCCTATTTAAGGGTATAGGGGGCGATTTAGGATACATTGATTAGCTGGTTCAGGTGTGTTGGATTAGGGTTGGAGATCAATTCTGCAGGACAGCGGCCCTCCAGGAGCAAGGATGATGACCTTTGTTTTAACTGTTTACATGTGTTTTACAGGAAATTCATGATCTTATACAAACTTTTTTATGGGATAGAGATAGTACAGATGAGACAATTAACAGGGGAGAAGAGGGCTGGGAATAATTTCATTTATATTTATTTTGTTTAATTCAGAATATGTCTTCCAACGGTAACTTTCATAGAGTCCGAGCTGCTCAAAGTAAAGCTTAGGCATGTAAATGTGTTTTTTAAGCCTTTTTTTAGCCAGTGTGAAACCACAAAGAGTTGCGTTATGATGAGATCAACAGTTTACCTGAGCTAAAAGCAGCAAGATCACACTTCAGCTGTTATTCCCCAGAAAACCACACACGCACACACACACAACACACACACACACACACACACACACACACACACACACACACACACACACACACACACACACACACACACACACACACACACACACACACACACACACACACACATTATTAGTTTTATATAAAGCTTCAACCTCCTCATCTGTTTGAAGAGTCGTTATCGTCGAAGTCGTTGAAAACTTTAGTTCAGGTGAGTTTGGGTCAAGGTCAAGTTCATTGTGCAAATCCATGCAACATATCATGATATGAATGTAGTTTTTTTTTATTGTCTTTCAGCATCTGTTCTTTTTGAAGAAATTCATTGAAGTAGAACTTGGCTATGCATAGAAAGCAGGGTTTGTTGTCCATCAAAGTATGGAAAATTACAGGAAAATTGTACTTGTATGGGGCACAGGGGTCCGTTCTTCGTACCTCGCTAACTCAGTTAGCCGGATTTGATTGTTGATGATTTGGCATGATCTTGGATTGTTTGGTTCTTTGATGCTCATCCTGGACTTGTTGTCATAGCAACAGGTCCGTGAGCTTAAACCTGCTCGCGAGCGGCTTATTTCATGTAAACAGGATTAGATTGAATCTTGAGGTGATACTTAAAATCGGTCCCAGCCATTGCTAATTTATTACAAGAGTGCATTACTGAACCAGGGGCAATAGTAATAATTTTAAATAATAATAATATAAAAATGTTATATTGTATATGTATATGAGAATGTATATAATATTATAATGTTGTGTATAATATAGACACAGCCACTTGATTGAGCGATTTATTTGTGATGGAATAATTACTTTTTAATTTTATTGGAGGTTCACACACACGTATTAATTTAAGTGATCACGGATATTATGGGATGGCTTGATGCAGTGCAAGAGATGCAGATAATTTGATCTTAACCCATAAGAAACTTTAGTACTGTCACATTACAAATCTGCTTCAAAATGATTTAAAAATTAAATTACAATATTGAAATAAAAATGTAAAGGGTGTACAAATACTGTATAAAATTGTGAATATAAATAATTGGTAATCGTCTTAAAAAAAAAAAAACATTATTATTATAACTTTTATGTTGGTTTGGTCGTTTAGCTGTTTCCTTATAAAGGTCCAGATATTCGTGGGGCTGTTTTGTGTAATTTGTCGAGTTTTTTGCCAGGTGGCTTTTTTAATTATATGATGTCATTATGTTGTTGTCTTGACGCCAGCCAATCGCTGCATTGCTGATCGTAGTTTCGAGTATCGATGCATCTGCCTTCTTCAGGGAACACAAGAACGCGCAGTAATCTCAGATAATTTAATCCAGATATTTTAATCCAATCCGCAAATTTGTTTGAAAAACCAAATTAGCCAGAGATCAGTTATCACGATTAAAAGATCTGGGATCTGTCAAATCATCTCAACAAACGAGTTCGAAGAACGGACCCCTGGTGTGAAGCGCTGAGAAACTGTCATATAAGAGGTTTTTTTTAAGAACTGGATTTTTCCACCATTTGCAATGTCCCAGCTGGTGCCAATCCAGCCACAATTGTCGTCAACCCAGTGACTTTGCATATGTAAATTGGCACAATATTACTCAGATGCTCCAATAAAGTGCTAGCGTTTGCAGATAATTGTGGAAAAACTGTGAGGTGTCTAGCAAGAAAGATAAATAGAAGGATGCTCATTGGATGCAGAACGATAAGAAGACAGTATAAGATGTTGAGTTTTACCAGAGCTGGTCAGATGTTCAGCTGCCATCTCACTTTGTTGTTTCTACAATAAAGTTAACATTTCTTTAGACCTGGAACGTCGACTCTGAGAGATTTTCTGATTTTCTTCAAGTGCTGAATTGGGGGACATTTGGACGTAGAATTTTCCCCGACATACTTCACTAGATCATCTGAGGCTTTAGACTGAATGAAGATGCTGCTGATCATTGAAGCTCTTCTTCTGGTTTCTGCTGCTCTAGGACAGGTGAGCTTGTGTTCTGGTATGAATATTACAGATATGAATATATGAATACTGATGATGGTGTGATCATTATGATTCCTGTTGCTGCAGGATCGCAGAGCTGCTGAAGGACTGATATTTCCATTGGATATGGCACCGGATTCTGTCGATGATCAATATTTTGGCTGCAGAGATAAAATGGCAAAACAGGTGAAGAGAATATATCTGAAGACGGAACTCAATAACTCAGTTGATTTTAGAAAGGCTTGGCAAGAAAGTGAAAGGAATGTTAGCCATGTTTGGTTTTGGAAAAAATTAAAAAGAAAACATAAAATTGCCCTCTCTGTCTATAGTCACCCAAATTTTAAAATATATCGTAAATTCAACAATGACACTCGTCATGGCAAACAAAACTACACAGACGGGACATACAAATGGTATTCACTTCAGTTTCTATTAACAGATGCAATACAGATTCTGAAGAAAACACAAAAGAGATGCTTTAATACTTTTCGTGGTACAAATGTTACGTTTAAAGGGCATGTTTCTACAGACATTCGGTTCGGCTCATTTACATCCTCCTCTCTTTATAGCAACACATCAAAGGTTTTCGGAAATACATCTTGTTTTGAAATCCACACATGTTTAGGTGCTAATGTGACAAAATATTCTGGTGCTCCTTATGAGTATGAAGTGCTGATTCCTCCTTATGAGAAGTTTAAAGTCACCGCTATCAAGACAATAGAAGATCAGACAGATCCCTGGTGTGAGACTGTGTATGTGTTGAACAGCACTGGAACAAGAAGTGCACTGAACTGTGCTCTGTTCAACAACTCGACCAAGACCACAGGAAAGCACTATGGTGTGCGCTGAACAGGGTGCTTTGTGTGTACATGATATAGTCATATACAGTACATCAGTTCAGCTCACACAAAAACCCAACAGTGGAAAACGAGTTGCTTTCTTTAATGTTGTGCTAATTTTATCATACTTTTGTAATGTGTTTACTTCTGATACTGCATGTTTCTTGTTTTATTGCACAGAACAATGTATGATTAGTTTCAAAAGATCAGAAAAATAATGTTTTAAGCTTTTTTTGTCATGTTTAACTTCTGTAAAGCAAATAAATCTATCAAAGCATCTTATTTTCTCTCATGATTCTCTTTGATAAAACATTTTGTGTTTGCATGTTACAGTGGGAACATAAAGCAAACAGCTTAGGGAATTTTAGGGAAATAGCATTATCCTGTGATGTTGAAAATCTTACGTCAATCTTGAGTTGGGAAGAGGTGTCATAACTCCAGTGGGTTTAGGTGAAGCAGTTGATCTGACAGAGGCTTTCTACTCTTACTCCACATCCACCCATTAATATGTTGCTCTTTACACTCCACATTTGACTTTTGTCATTTTTTGGAACTTTTTCATATAATTTTGGACTGTCATTTTTTGGACTTGTTCATATTAAAATTTAAAACATAGTATGTCTCAATTTTTTTTACTTTGTGTACATTTTGGGATTTATTAAATATAATTTTAGACTGTAATTTTTTGGACTTGTTCATATCAAAATTTCAACTTAGTTAATTTGAGACTGTGTATGTGGTCTTGGTCGAGTTGTTGAATCGAGCACAGTTCAGTGCACTTCTTGTTCCAGTGCTGTTCAACACATACACAGTCGCACATCAACTTAGTTCAACTTAGTCAATTCTCAGTTTTTTTATTTTTGTAAATGTGGGGATTTTTTTAATATAATTTTGGACTGTCATTGGACTTGTTCATATCAAAATTTCAACTTAGTATGTCTCAATTTTTTAACTTTTTGTAAATTTTGGGACTTTCAAATAATTTTGACTGTCATTATTTGGACTTGTTCATATCAAAATTTCAACTTAGTATGTCTCAATTTTTTTTTTTTTACATTTTGGGATTTTTTAAATATAATTTTGGATTGTCATTTTTTGAACTTGTTCATATCAATTTTAACAGCATCTCTCAATTTTTTTACTTTTTGTAAATTTTGGAACTTTTTCATGTGATTTTGGACTGTCATTTTTGTATGTCTAAATTTTTTTACTTTGTGTACATTTTGGGATTTTTTAAATATAATTTCAGACTGTCATTTTTTGGACTTGTTCATATCAAAATTTCAACTTAGTATGTCTCAATTTTTTTATTTTTGTAAATTTGTTTTTTTTTTAAATATAATTTTGGACTGTCATTATTTGGACTTGTTCATATCAAAATTTAAATTTTGTATGTCTCAATTTTTTTTATTTTTGTAAATTTCGGGATTTTTTAAATATAATTTTTGACTGTCATTATTTGGACTTGTTCATATCAAAATTTCAACTTAGCATGTCTCAATTTTTTTACTTTTTGTAAATTTTGGGATTTTTTAAATATAATTTTTGACTGTCATTTTTTGGACTTGTTCATATCAAAATTTCAACTTGGTATATCTCTCAATATTTTATTACTTTTTGTACATTTTGGAAATTTTTCATATGATTTTAGACTGTCCTTTTTTGGACTTGATTATATCAAAATTTCAACTTAGTATGTCTCAATTTTTTTACTTTGTGTAAATTTTGGGATTTTGTGTGTTTAAATGTTTTTATTTGGAATTTCAGCAGACATTCATTTGTAAGTACACTTTTTTTTAAATGCAAACAAATAAAATCCTAACAAATATGAAGTAAAATAAATAAATAAATAAAAATAAAAGCATGAAAATTTTTTTTTAAATAAATAAATCTACAGAAAACCCATCCAACCCCACCCAAAACTACAACCCAAATGTGCTATTTAGAGGTAAAAGCAGGTAATGGATGCATGATAAACATTAATCACAAGTTTGCAGAAAAGACATAAAAGGGGACCAAACTTTTTCAAATAACAAAATCTTGTCTTTTAGGGTATACCTAATTCTTTCTAAATGTAGTGTACCAGACAACTCTGTCAGCCATATTTTAAGAGTTGGAACTTCTTTTTTCTTCCAAAACAAAAGAACAAGTTTTTTGGCAGAGATTAACCCATATGAAACAAAATGTTGTTGTATCCGTGTAAGTCTCAAAAATTCTTCGGAGACTCCAAATATAATTAATATAGGATCTGGTTCAAAATGTATGCCCAATGTGTCTGTAAAAACCTGAAAAATGTAATTCCAGAAATTTTGTAATTTTGGACACATTACATAGGAATGAGACAGGGTGGCATCTAAAAATTGACATTTGTCACATAATGGAGACACTTCTGGAAATATTTTGTTCAATTTACACTTGGAATAATGAAGCCTATGAAGCACTTTGAACTGAATAAGACAGTGTCTTGCATTAATGGAACACCTGTGGACAAGTTCAAGACTGCGTTCCCATATTTCAATAGGAATTTCCACCGCAAGTTCCTCTTCCCAGGCAGATTTAATTTTTTCCATAGAAGGACTTTTCACCTGTTCTAAAGCTTTGTATAGGAAGGAGATGGTATTGCTATCTTTATGACATCTTTCCAGAAATGCATCCAGATACATGGGTGTAGCAGTGACATAATTAGGAATGTGAGACTTCACAAAGTCTCTAATTTGAAGGTACCTGAAGAAGTTATTAGAAGGGATATTATATTTCTCACACAGCTGTTGAAAGGATGCAAATTTACCATTCACATAGAGATCCCCTATCCTTTGTAACCCTAAATTTTTCCAAATTTCAAATGCACTGTCTAACATTGAAGGGCGAAAGGAAGGGCTAGCTGAGATAGAAAGTAAAAATGATATTTGGGTGAATTTAAAATGTGTCTTTAACTGTTTCCAAATACGAATAGAATTATGAATAACCGGGTTGTGATTATAAAGTGAACTAGCTATACTTGTGGGTGATAAAAGTATTGCATTAATGGAATATGGGAGACATTCCTCCCGTTCCAACCGCAGCCAACTCTCCCCTCTCATAGTAAAATCTATCCAGAAAGTCAGAGCCCTCAGATTCGCAGCCCAATAGTAATAAAGAAAGTTAGGTAGGGCAAGCCCACCCTGTATTTTGGGTTTACATAGGTGCTGTTTGGAGATCCTATGGGCTTTATAATCCCAGACAAAAGGAACCAGGATAGAGTCCAATTTTTTGAAAAAAGATTTAGGCAGAAATACGGGAATGTTCTGCACTATATACAAAAATTGTGGGAGAAATATCATCTTAATTGCATTTACCCTACCCAAAAGAGAAATAGGAAGTGTTTTCCAGAAATTGACTGTGGATTTAAGTTTTAACAAAAGGGGATTAAAATTGGCCTTAACTAAATTGTAAAACTTTTTTGTCACCTCTATTCCTAGGTATGTGAATTGTTCTGAAGCAATCTTAAAGGGCAAGTGATGAAGCCAAGAAGGATCTTTGTTAGTGACTGGCATCAATACACTCTTGTCCCAATTAATTTTATATCCTGCAAATGTACCATAGAAATCAATCAGATTAAGGATATTTGGAATGCTGCTATTAGGCTCAGTAATAAATAATATTATATCATCTGCATATAACGCTACTTTATTATCAGTATTTCTGGTTTTATAGCCTTTAATACCAGAATGCGCTCTAATGGCCTCGGCTAAAGGTTCAATCGCTAATGCAAACAAAAGTGGTGACAGCGAGCAACCTTGTCTTGTACCTCTATGCAAGTCAAAACGAGAGGATATTGTTTGATTTGTGAGAATTCTTGCACACGGACTAGAGTACAACAATTTAATCCATGAAATGAAATTTTCTCCAAGATGAAACTTCTTCAATACCGCAAATAGATAAGGCCACTCAATTTGATCGAATGCCTTCTCTGCATCCAATGACAGGATGGCTAAATCTTGCGCCAGGACTCTGGGAGAGTACTTGATGTTGAAAAGGCGTCTAAGATTAGAAGAAGAGTTACGTTTTGGTATGAAGCCGGTTTGATCTGGGTGCACCAGGTTACTAATTACAGTGTTTAATCTATGTGCCAAAGTTTTTGCCAGAATTTTTTGATCTGTATTTAGGAGTGAGATTGGCCTATAAGACCCCAGGTCCTCTGGGTTCCTTCCTTTTTTTGGAACTACAATAATAATTGCCTCATCTAGAGTGGGCGGCAGAGACTGATCTATAAATGCCTGTTTGTAAACCCTATATAAGTATGGTGATAGTAGTTCGTTATAGGCTTTATAGAGTTCATTACAAAATCCATCTGGACCAGGGGTTTTACAGCCTTTTAGAGATTTTATTGTATATGATATTTCCCTAGAAGTAATTTCTGCACCTAACTCGTCAACTTGTTCTTGATTTAATGAGGGAAGATTTTGTTGGTCTAAAAACTGGACTATAACTGTAGGATCTATACTTCCTTTAGACAAGTATAGTGCCTCATAAAATGTCTGGAACCTGTTATTTATATCCCTAGAGGGTGTGAGAATTTCTCCTGTGTTTGTTCTAATTTTGTATATTGTACGTTCAGATGCTGTTTTACGGAGTTGTCGAGCTAACAGTTTCTGAGGTTTATCACCGAATTCAAAGTATTTTTGCTTAACATCCTGAAAGGATTTTGAAATTTTAGAAGAGAGGATTTGATTCAGATTGTATTTAAGTGCACAAATCTTTTTATATTTTTCAATACAAGGCTGTTTAGCGTTTTCCATGTCTAATTCTCGAATTTGGATTTCCAATACCTCTAGTTCAACCCTACTTCTTTTTCTTTGAGATGCTTGGTAGGATATAATACAACCTCTGATATATGCTTTAAATGTGTCCCATAGCACTCCTATAGACATGTCTGGCTTGTCATTGTACTCGAAAAAGTTTTTTATCTCCTGTTTTAAGTGATTGATAAAGACTTTATTTGTGAGTAAATGATGGTTAAGCCTCCAGTTTCTTTGTGGTTTCTCCATATTATCTATTTTAATAGAAAAGGACACAGGGCAATGATCGGAGATAACAATATTATGATATTTAGCCGTACAGACATTGGGCATAAGTTTACCATCCAGAATGAAATAATCTATACGGCTATAGGCATTATGGACTTGAGAATAAAAAGAATATTCCCTAGCCGTCGGATAAAGAATTCTCCACACATCAAACATATTAGAATTGCTTATATGTGCATTTAAAAATTTACTGGAATTGGAGCTAACTACTTTTGTGGAGGAGGATTTGTCCAAATACGGGTCTAGGACACAGTTAAAATCACCCCCAATTATAAGATTTGTATTTGAAATATCAGATATTAGATCAAACAATCTTTTGAAGAACTCAGGTTTGTCAAAATTTGGTCCGTAAACATTGACTAATGTCAATGGCACAGAAAATACTTCTCCAACAACAATTACATATCTTCCTTCTTTATCTGAAATAGTCAAATTATTTTTAAATGGAACTTCTTTGCGGATGAGTATAGCTGTGCCTCTGGATTTGGCGGAGAAATCTGAATGATATATTTGACCAATCCATTTGCACCTCAGCCTAACATGGGCAGTGCGTTTCAAATGTGTCTCTTGCAGGAACATGATATCCGAAGACAGCGATTTTAAATGAGATAGTATTTTCCCCCTCTTAACTGGTTCATTCAGACCTTTAACATTCCAGGTTGAAAAGTTTAATGAAGCCCCCTTTGCATTTATATTACTAAACATAAACAGTGATTATAATCCTACTCTGCTCCAACCAATTACCTAAACACAGGTAGTTACCATGACAACCTTTAGCACTGGCCCACCCTCCCAACTGAACATTAGAAAACAGAACATGTTTAGCTGTTACAGGAACAAATGAACAGCAAAACTTATCATGAAGTAGAAGGCAAGAAAAACGTAAACATTAAATAAAAAACAAAAAGTAGAAAAGAAAAGCCAACCTCCGCATATTACCTTTCAGAGACTTCACAAAGGTCCAGCACTAAGTCCGCTTAATAAAAGAGACTTCAACAAAACAACAGGCATTCTTCTAAAGTGAATGTTTCGCAGTTACTTTTCTGCCCCAAACTGCTCGATTGCAAATTTCCATGCTTCGTTCGCGTCGGTTAAAATCTTCTCCCCCTCGCTGTACGTCACCCGAAGCTTCGCAGGATACAGGATTCCAAACTTCACACCGGGTTTATCCCGAAGGATCTGTCTTACTCTGGCAAAAGCTGCCCGACGTTTGACCACGGCCGAAGGGTAGTCTCTGAAGATCTGGATGGGAGCGACCGTTAAATGTTAGCTTTCTTTGTGTTGATACTTTGTGCATTATGTTTTCCATGATATGGCCATGGTGAACTCGAGCGATGAACTGACGCGGCGGGTCACTGTCCACAGGCCGGGAGCGAAGAGCTCGGTGCGCTCGGTCCAGAACAGGAAGCTTATCTAGTCCAAGCACCTCCATGAGCAGCTTAGCCACAAATTCTCTAGCACCTTGACCGCTTTCCAGTCCTTCTCGGACTCCCGCGATTCTTATATTCTGCCTCTTAGAACGGCCTTCCAGATCCATGCATTTCTCAGGTAAGTCTGACACTCCCTCGGACAGAGTTTTAACTTGAGCTTGTAGTTTCGTAACAGCATCTGACGAGGCCGTGGCCGACTGTTCAAGGTGTTCGAGAGTTGTACGGTGGTAATTTATGGTTAACTGCATTGCATCAAACTTCGCATAAATGTTTCTCTCCAGCGTCGCCAACTCTCCTTTCAAGCTCTCTGTAATGTCATTTTTAACCCTGCCCAGATCCACTCGGAGAGATTCGATTGCACGCAGCACCGGGTCGTTCACTGTTGAGCAGGCCTCTTCCAGCGAGCCCGCGGTCTCGGCCGAACTTTCTCCCTCAGCAACATCTTTCTTCCCTTGTTTCTTCGACGGCATTTAAACACGCAAATTGCACTTGCTGTACGTGTGCAACACTATAAATGCTTCGAGAACGCTAGCGAACTTTATGTTGTTTTGTTTTAATGAAATTTGAGTGAAAGTCAGCGGAGCTACTAAAAACGTCTCGGTTACGTATGTAACCCTCGTTCCCTGAAGGAGGGAACGGAGACGTACGTTGGAACTGACCGACGAAATGGGATCTGATCTCAGAGACCAATCTACTTCGAGTGTATTAAAACGAGCCAATGGAGATTGGCATGCGTTCCACGCATTCCACGCACAGCCCCGCAGCGCGGGTATAAATAAGGAAGTGGAATGCTTGATCATTGCTTTTTTCTGCTGAGGAACCCCTAGCGGAAGCACAGCACCTGGCGACGGGACGTACGTCTCCGTTCCCTCCTTCAGGGAACGAGGGTTACATACGTAACCGAGACGTTCCCTTTCAGTCGGTCACGTTCGACGTACGTCGGAACTGACCGACGAATTGGGATCCCTACCAAAACGCCAGGGCGCTGGCCCTTCCAGCGTCCTGCTTGAGCGCACTGGACCGTCTTAGATGGTATGGAAGTCAGGGCTCCAAGCAGGGAGGTCAGTCACTGCTGTTTCTGCAAGACCCACCCAGTGTGACTATTGGATAACGCTGGGAAAGCGTGCCCGTCTCGGGAGATGGTACGCTGCGGAGCCACGTCCTTCAGTGGAAGGATTGGTGGCAGAATACACATAAGGACTAACCTGACAGGGTAGTGCAACATATGGCAGTCTCTGGGGTGGTTCCAGCCTGGTTCCAGGGGGGAAAGAACACGCCCAGAGACGACAGAGCGGGCTCTGTCAAGGAAAAGACACGGGGCTAGCCGAGTAGGGTAGCTGGTACCGTGGAAGAATACACATATGGGGTAGCCGTGAGGGGACCGCTACATATGGAACCCAGCCTACACACACGTTTCACAAGCATACGGGTGCAGGCCTGGCATCAGACGGCCGCAACGTCTGGCACCGCAGGGGTGACGGAGGAGCTCGACAGGGTTAGCCGTTTCCGGGGAACACAATTGCAGAAAAATAGACTCACGTATCCGGCCCAGAGGGCGGGAGTGGCGTTGCAAGCCGACACTTAGAACGGGCACTTAGCGCTACTGGCCACTGGGGGGCGAGGATGCGGGAAGATACCGGCTCTACACGGAGGCTATAGAATCTAGCGAACGTGTTAGGTGTCGCCCAGCCCGCAGCTCTACATATATCTGTCAGCGAGGCGCCTTGAGCCAGCGCCCAGGAAGAAGCAACACTCCTTGTTGAGTGTGCTCGCAACCTGAACGGGCAAGGCACGTCTTGGGACTGGTAAGCCAAGACGATAGCATCCACTATCCAGTGGGCTAACCTCTGCTTGGAGACAGCCTTTCCCTTCTGCTGGCCTCCGTAACAGACGAAGAGTTGCTCTGAGGTCCGAAAGCTTTGAGTCCGGTCGACGTAAGCGCGAAGAGCGCGGACTGGACATAACAAAGCCTGGGCTGGGTCTGCCTCCTCCAGCGCTTGCAGGCAGCGCTTGCAGGTTCACTACCTGGTCCCGGAAGGGAGTGGTAGGAACCTTGGGCACGTATCCAGGCCGGGGTCTCAGGACAACGTGAGAGTTGGCCGGCCCGAATTCTAGGCACGATTCGTTGACCGAAAGTGCATGCAGGTCCCCTACCCTCTTGATGGAGGCCAATGCCGTCAGAAGCACTGTCTTCATTGACAGGATTTTAAGCTCCACAGACTGCAAAGGCTCAAAGGGAGGGCTCTGAAGTGCTCTGAGCACTAGAGCCAAGTCCCAAGAGGGTAACGAGTTTGGACGAGGAGGATTTAGCCTCCTCGCACCTCTGAGGAACCTGACGATTAGGTCGTGCTTTCCTAAGGACTTACCTTCGACTGCGTCGTGATACGCCGCTGTTGCTGCAACGTACACTTTGAGGGTGGAGGGAGACAGCCTCCGCTCCAGCCTATCTTGCAGGAAAGAAAGCACGACACTAACCGAACACCTTCGGGGGTCTTCTCGGTGGGAAGAGCACCATTCAACGAACAGGTTCCACTTCAAAGCGTAGAGGCGCCTCGTAGAGGGGGCTCTAGCAGAAGAGATGGTGTCCACCACTGCCTGTGGTAGACCACCTAGAACCTCCGCGTCCCGTCCAGGGACCAGACATGGAGTTTCCAGAGGTCTGGACGCGGGTGCCATAGAGTGCCCCGTCCCTGAGAAAGAAGGTCCTTCCTCAGGGGAATCGGCCAAGGAGGGGCTGTCGCGAGGAGAGTTAGTTCTGGGAACCAGGTCCGGTTGGGCCAGTAGGGCGCAACTAACAAGACCTGCTCCTCGTCCTCCCTGACCTTGCACAGGGTCTGTGCAAGAAGGCTCACTGGGGGAAACCCATATTTGCGCAGGTCCCGGGGCCAGCTGTGCGCCAGTGCATCCGTGCCGAGGGTGCCCCCGGTCAGGGAATATTACCACTGGCAATGGGTCGAGCCCGGAGAGGCAAACAGGTCTACCTGTGCGGCTCCGAAGAGGTCCCATATCAGCTGGACCACCTGGGGATGGAGTCGCCACTCCCCCGGAGGTGTCGACTGGCGAGAGAGCTCGTCGGCTGTCTGGTTCAGCGCACCTGGGATGTGAATGGCATGAAGCGACCTCAGATGCTTCTGACTCCAAAGGAGGAGGTGGCGGGCGAGTTGGAACATGTAACGGAAGCGTAGACCACCCTGACGGTTGATGTACGCAACGGCCGCAGTCCTGTCTGTACGGACCAGTACATGCTTGCCACGTAGCGGCCCCTTGAGGCGGCGCAGTGCCAGGTGTACCGCTAACAACTCGAGGCAATTGATGTGCCAATGCAATTGAGGTCCCGTCCACAGACCTGAAACTGCATGCCCGTTGTACGTGGCCCCCCAGCCCGTGGAGGAGGCATCCGTGAAGAGCACAGCATGCCTGGACACTGTTCTAAGGGCACCCCGGCCCGGAGAAACGAAGCGTCGGACCATGGGCTGAAAGTTTGGCGGCAGTAAGGAGTCACTGGGACCCGGTACTGGCCGCTCTGCCACGGCCACCTCGGGACTCGGCCATGGAGCCAGTGTTGAAGCGGTCTCATATGAAGCAATCCGAGCGGCGTTACCGCGGCTGCAGATGCCATATGCCCCAGGAGCCTCTGAAAAAATTTCAGTGGGACCGCTGTCCTGCTCTTGAACGAATTCAAGCAGTTCAACACCGACCGGACCCGCTCTTCCGTGAGGCGCGCAGTCTGGCTGACCGAATCCAGCTCCATACCGAGATAAGAGATCCTCTGTGTGGGACAGAGTTTGCTCTTCTCTCGGTTGACCCGAAGGCCCAACAGGCTGAGGTGACTGAGCACCATGTCCCTGTGTTCGCACAACTGCTCCCGAGACTGGGCGAGAATGAGCCAGTCGTCGAGATAGTTGAGGATACGAACGCCGCATTCTCTGAGCGGAACAATGGCTGCCTCTGCGACTTTCGTGAAGACGCGAGGCGACAGGGACAGCCCAAAGGGCAGGACTTTGTACTGATATGCCTTCCCCTCGAACGCAAAACGTAGGAACGTCTGTGTCGAGGAAGGATAGAGACATGAAAGTACGCATCCTTCAGGTCGATCGCTGCGAACCAATCTTTGGGACGGATGCATTCGAAGATGCGTTTCTGCGTTAGCATCCGGATCGGGAGCTTGTGCAGGGCCCGATTCAGGATACGCAGGTCCAAGATTGGCCGTAACCCACCGCCTTTCTTGGGTACAATGAAGTAGGGGCTGTAGAACCCCGCCTTCATATCGGCTGGAGGAACCGGCTCGACCGCGTCCTTCGCCAGTAGGACATCGATCTCTGACCGCAAGACCTGAGCATCGCTGCTTCGCACGGAGGTGAAGAGAATGCCCTTGTACTTGGGAGGCCGGTGAGCGAACTGAATCGCGTAGCCGAGTCTGATGGTACGGATGAGCCAGCGAGACGGCCTGGGGGCAGTAGTCCAGAGACCGCACAAGCGGGACCAACGGCACCACAGACGTACCCGGGGTGGGGCAGCGAGGCGGAATAGACAGACCCGACTCGGGAGGCCCGGAGGCGGCCCGGAGTGTTGTCTGAGTATTCCAGGGTGGGGCAGAGTGTGGGTGAGAAGGCCCGGGGGCGTTCTCGGTGCCCACACTGCTGCCCCCTGGCGAAGGGAGGGGAGTAAAGAAGTGACAAGGCCCGGGGGCGTCGCACACTGCCAACCTGGCCCTCTTGGGGCCCAGAGAGAGAGGAAACTGCTCTGAAAATGTGGGTACCGCTGGACTCCGGAGAGCCAGCGGCAGAGTATTGACACCAGTCAGGGCTCCCGGTCCTCCTTCGGGGGGGTGAGGGAGGGGTGCGGACACCAACTCCCTCGGAGCAGCTCCTGTTCTCCCTGGGCTGCCCATCTCAGGGCCGCTTGCCCTTACGCTTGCTTGTAGACTAGCAAGCCCTGAGTGGGTTGGGCGCCTCCCTTACGTCCGGCACCCTGCTTCCCAGATGGAGGCTGCTGCCTGGGTTTCGCAGGGGCGGAGGCAGGGGGGGCGCCCTCGGCGACAAGCAGGCAGAGGCGCTGCGAATTAGGATTTTTTATTTTTATTTTTTAAACCACCTCTGTCTGCTTCTAGGCCATCGAGAACTGCTGGGCAAAGTACTCGACGGCGTCGCCGAAGAGGCCAGCCTGACAGACAGGGGCGTTAAGGAACCGAACTTAGTCGGACTCACGCATATCTGCCAGGTTTAGCCCCAGGTTCCTGGACCACTAGTGTGGACATCGCCTGACCCAGGGAGCGTGCAGTGACTTCCGTCGCCCAGAGAGCGAGGTCCACCGCCGCACGCAGTTCCTGCATAACCCCTGGGTCGGGACTACCCTCGTACATGCAGGACAGAGGGTAGTGAGAGAGGGAAAAATTTATACAGATTTCGGCCCTTTTGGTGTTCCATGTTTTGACACCAAATAGTTCCATACTGCTAATTTTTCCTAAGCCCATCCGGGAAAAAAGGCACGGGGGTAGGCAAGGCGATTTAAGCGTTGCACTACGCCTCAGCCACCCGGGAAAGCATGGCTGTCAACTCTGAATCTGATTCAGCAAGAGCACCCACCATTATAGTGGGAAACTCAGTATCATCATTTCCAGTGCATAACAGCCCTCTCTCCAATGCAGCAATTGACATCTGTCCTCTGCCAGAGCCACAAATGAAACGCTAGGTCTCCTTGTTTTAAAAGGACCAGCAATCCCATCTGTAAGCTACCAGCAAGCATGTGAAACAGTGAACGTGGCCGTCAAACTCGACGGCACACGGTGCGCTGAACGTTCAAGCCCTATGAAAAGGCAAGACGAACACCGCACCGACGTGGTCATGTTCTCATGAGAGAACATGAACCACCCACGAACAAAGTCTCGGCATGCTCATGATGCGATAGAGGAGTGGGGGCCCGAAGAGATATACCCGGCGGGGATGCCCCACTGTAATCCTCAGGTCCACCAAGGCTTATTAGCTAAAGTAGTCCTTTTCTGATGCACCAGAAAAGAAACTAGATCAGGGAATAAGGAAAGGGACTCAACCCCATTTGAGGTTTCATAGTCTGGACCGCGCATCAAGAGTGCCGAGTGACGCGCTGGGTTGCCGTGGCAACCCCCGCTGTCAGCCGGCGCTCGACGGCACACGGCGCGCTGAACGCTCAAGCCCTTACGAGAAAGGTGAGACGAACAACGCGCCGACGTGACCATGCTCTCCTGAGAGAGCATGGATCACCCACGAACGCAATCTCGCATGTTTATATGTGAGAGAGATCGTGGCCGTCAAATGAGGACAGGAAACAACCGCATCCAGAAACACACGGTTTGAATGACATCTTGAAAAAGACGCAGGGTCAAACCGTGTTGCTCTTTTAGAAAAGGAAAACTGCTCGGGTTATGTATATAACCCTTGTTCCCTGAGAAGGGGAACGAGCACTGCATCGGGACGACGCTTTGGGGATGCTCCCTTAGCATCAGCGAATCTGAAACCAGAATGCCAACTAGGCCAATCCGATTGGCGTGCGTGATGACGTCATTGTGACGGCATACCCGGAAGTATAAAAGGGGAGCTGGAACGTAATGGCGGTAGTAATTGCTCTGAAGCATGCGCTCCAGGCGCGCCGAGGTGTGGCGTCGGGATGCAGTGCTCGTTCCCCTTCTCAGGGAACAAGGGTTATATACATAACCCGAGCAGTTCCCTTTCGAGGGAACTCGCACTGCATCGGGACGACGCTTTGGGGAACGAGTACCCACTAGGCCACACCGAAGGGTAGCGCCTGCCCTAGTGTGAAGCCGGAAACCAGGCACAGCTAGGACTGGAGCACCCTAGCACCAGGCGTCGTAGGGAGATCCAGGCTATAAAACCTGATAAAAGTGTGTGGGGTAGCCCACCCGGCCGCCTTGCAGATATCCTGCAAGGGGACCCCAGAAAGAAGGGCCACCGAAGAGGCCATGCCTCTGGTGGAATGAGCCCTCACAGCCACAGGTGAAGGCAAACTGCGCACCTGATAGGCCATGGTAATCGCCTGGACAATCCAATTACTGATTGTCTGAGTAGACGCAGGCAATCCCTTCTTAGGTGAGCCAAAACACACCAACAGTTGTTGTGATCTCCTCCACTGTGCAGACTTCGCCAAATAAACTCTGAGCGCCCTAACCGGGCAGAGTAGGTGAAGTCTCCCCTCTTCCGCCGTCACATGAGGCGGAGGATGAAATGCCTGCAGGACCAATGACCTGACCACCCTTGATGGCACCTTAGGCACGTAGCCCGGCCTAGGGTGTAAGATGGCCTTTCCTCCTCCCGGGGCAAACTCCAGGCAGGTCGGCGTTACCGCCAAGGCCTGGAGATCTCCCACTCTCCTGAGAGAGGTAATGGCAAAGAGAAAAGCCACCTTAAGAGTCAGATCCTTTGGTCCAGCCGACTCCAATGGTTCGAAGGGGGCCTCAGCCATCCTTCGAGAACCACTGCCAGGTCCCAGGTTGGAACTCTGGTCCGAGCCGCAGGCCTCATCCTCCGAGCCCCACGGAGGAATTGTACAACCAGCTGGTGCCTACCCAGAGGCCCATCACCCAGAGGAGTGTGGAAAGCCGCAATGGCAGCCACGTACACCTTGAGTGTGGACGGGGTAAGCCCTGCAGAAAAACGATCTTGAAGGAACTCCAGCACTGAAGCCACTGGGCAGTTAACTGGGTCCACCTCACGTTCTCTGCACCAAGTGGAAAATACATTCCACTTGAGGCTGTACAGTCTCCTCGTAGACGGAGCCCTGGAGCTGAGTAAGGTCTCTATCACCTCCGCCGATAGGCCAGCCTCTATGTACCTGGTCCCCTCAGGGGCCAGACCCATAGGTTCCAAATCTCCGGGCGGGGGTAAAATATCGTACCCGCCGCCTGAGATAGGAGATCCCTCCTCAGAGGAATCTCCCACGGCTGACCTGCTAGCAGAGCTATGATATCCGAGAACCAAACTCGAGTCGGCCAACGGGGTGCTACCAGAAGTAGACTGACCCCCTGTCGACGGACCCTTTCCAGGACTCCCGGGAGCAGAGCAATCGGGGGAAATGCGTACAGACGCAGACTCGGCCACGTCTGCACCATGGCATCCAGCCCCAGCGGAGCTGGATACGTGAGGGAAAACCACAGTGGACAGTGGGACGTCTCTCGAGACGCAAACAGATCCACTTCCACTGGGCCGAACCTCTTGCATATGGCCTCCACCACCTCTGGGTGGAGTCGCCACTCCCCGGGCCTCAGCCCCTGCCTCAGCAGGATGTCTGCTCCCTGATTTTGGACCCCCGGGACATACATTGCCCTGATGGACAACAGTTTCCCTTGGGACCACAGGAGGATGTGATGCGCCAGTCTGCAAAGAGGGCGCAACCTCAAACCCCCCTGCCGTGCCCCAACCAGTGAGGGAGGCGTCTGTTGAAACGGATTTCCGGCAACAGGACGCTCCCAACACTGGCCCTTGGGACAGAAACCAAGGTTTCTTCCATATGACTAGGGAACGAAGGCCACTGTGCGTTACCCTGATCATACAGAATGGATTTCCCCTCAAGGAAAGCCACCTGGTTTACTTCCATATCAGGACATGGTGGCCGCGGAGGTCCGGGAAAAAGCTCCTTAGAGCTTTGTAGACCGCCAGCATTTCCAGGCAGTAGATGTGCCAGGAGAAATGCCTGGTCTCCCACAGACCTCTCGCAAAGCGGCCGCCATGACCACGTCCCAGCCAGTGAGGGAGGCGTCTGTTGAAACGGATTCCCGGCAACAGAACGCTCCCAACACTGGCCCTTGGGACAGAAACCAAGGTTTCTTCCATATGACTAGGGAACGAAGGCCACTGCGCGTTACCCTGATCATACAGAATGGATTTCCCCTCAAGGAAAGCCACCTGGTTTACTCCATAACCACATCCCAGCCAGTGAGGGAGGCGCCTGTTGAAACGGATTACCGGCAACAGAACGCTCCCAACACTGGCCCCTGGGACAGAAACCAAGGTTTCTTCCATATGACTAGGGAACGAAGGCATCTGCGCGTTACCCTGATCATACAGAATGGTTTTCCCCCCGAGGAAAACCCCTTGATTCCCAGCTACCACTGTAAGGGTCTCATGCAGCAGGCCAAGAGATATTCTGTTGGACGCAGCCGCAATGAGCCCCAGCAGACCTTAAACTGCTTCACAGTGATGCTGTGGCCTAGCTTCATTTTAGAGACCACCGCCCGTATGGACTCGATACGTTCGGGAGACAATTGTGCCCACAACGTAGAGAATCCCATACGACTCCCAGGAACACAGTTCTCTGAGAAGGCGTCAACACGCTACTGCGTGTAGAGTCTCAAAGGGCTAGGCCACCTGGAAGAACCCGATATTGGTACGCTTTGCCCCAAAAAGCGAACCTCAGGAACTTCCTGTGACACAGAAGGATGGATACAGGGAAGTATGCGTCCTCTTCAGACCCATCGTGACAGACCAGTCCTCAGACTGGATCTGAATCACAATGGAGGAATTGCTAAGCATCTTGAATCTGAATCTCCTCAGAGAACGATTCAAGTACCTTAGGTGTCTGAAATGGTCTGAAATGACTGAATATCTAACTCCTCAGAGTCAGATAATATCTCATTTAAATCCTCAGACTTAAATGCAGCCATATCAGACAAATACTGATTTATTTTACTATACGGACTCGTCCGTTAAGCCAACCAGTATCTCATGCACACCGATCGCGTGTGTTCACATTAATTGCAGACCCATAACCTGCGCGCTGCCTTTTTTTTTCAGCAATCGCGTGGATGGAATCTTGCATATTTAAGAAGTGCTTATGACTTTGACTGCCTCGATGCTGAGTACGTCTAATTCCTCAGAATCAGACCTCTCACACATCGCGTCCTCCGCCCCGGGGGAAGAAGCCGCAGCGCGGGCTTCCACACGGGGAAGGAGAACATCTGAACTGTCAGATAAAGACTGGAAAGATACCTCAGCAGTCCCAGTCCCGCTGACAGTCCATCCGTGAGCCCCATGACCAGCCTCGCCGCACCGCCTCGGCGGATGCGGGACCGATCCACGGGGCTCACGCCGAGAGCGGAGCACTCTGAGCGTCAGCTTTCATAATGCTCACAAGCGGCTCCCTCGAGAGCCGCTCGAGCATGCTGAACGCCCAGGCAGTGCACACACAGCAGGTGTGTATCCGAGCCCGACATGTAGCGAGGGCAAGGATGCACACACTGCTTGAACTCTCTCACTTTTTCACACTTCATTTCAATCACACACTTTCACTGACATACAACAGTAAATAGACAGACAGTTTGACAGATAGCGCTTGCTGAAGAGCAATAACTACCGCCATTACGTTCCACGCGTGGCTCACGCAGTTCAGATAGTGCAAGCCTGCGTGAGCACTCAGAATGGAAACGCCAAGCCAACCAACAAAACCAGCTCTTTATCTCCTCTGAAGCGGCCACGCGCTGAAAAGCGCCGTCACACCCGCACTGGAACAGCAATCCTTCTCACGAGACTCGAATAACACTCTTCGTAGACACAGCAATGACACTCTTCGGCTCAAGCATTCCACTTCCTTATTTATACCCGCGCTGCGGGGCGGTGCGTGGAATGCGTGGATCGCATGCCAATCTCCATTGGCTCGTTTTTAATACACTCGAAGTAGATTCGTCTCTGAGATCAGATCCCAATTCGTCGGTCAGTTCCAATGTACGTCGAACGTGACCGACTGAAAGGGAAGTCTTACTCCATCCTCGAACCGGAAGTCCCCCCTTTTGGGATTTTTTAAATATAATTTTGGACTTGTTCATATCAAAATTTCAACTTATCATGTCTCTCAATTATTTTACTTTTTGTCAATTTTGGAACTTTGTCATATCATTTTGGACTGTCCTTTTTTTGACTTGTTTAAATCAAAATTTCAACTTAGTATGTCTCAATTTTTTGACTTTTTGTAAATTTTGGGACTTTTTCATAAAATTTTGGACTGTCATTTTTAGGACTTGTTCATATGAAAATTTCAACTTAGTGAGTCTCAATTTTTTTACTTTGTGTACATTTTGGGATTTTTTCAATATAATTTTGGACTGTCATTTTTTGGACTTGTTAATTTCAAAATTTCAATTTAGTATGTCTCAATTTTGTTATTTTTGTAAATTTTGGGATTTTTTAAATATAATTTTGACTGTCATTTTTTGGACTTGTTCATATTAAAATTGCAACTTAGTATCTCTCAATTTTTTTACTTTTTGTAAATTTTGGAACTTTTTCATATCATTTTGGACTGTCATTTTTGGACTTGTTCATATTAAAATTTATCACTTAGTATGTCTAAAAATGTTTTACTTTGTGTACATTTTGGGATTTTTTAAATATAATTTCAGACTTAGTATGTCTCAATTTTTTTATTTTTGTAAATATATTTTTTATTTTTATATATAATTTTGGACTGTCATTTTTTGGACTTGTTCATATCAAAATTTCAATTTAGTATGTGTCGATTTTTTTAATTTTAGTAAATTTTGGGATTTTTTAAATATAATTTTTGACTGTCATTATTTGGACTTGTTCCTATCAAAATTTCAACTTAGCATGTCTCAATTTTTTACTTTTTGTAAATTTTGGGATTTTTTAAATATAATTTTTGACTGTCATTTTTTGGACTTGTTCATTTCAAAATTTCAACTTAGTATGTAAGCGGAAGATGATGGATGGATGGATGGAACTTAGTATGTCTCAATTTTTTATTTTTGTAAATATATATATTTTTTTTATATAATTTTGGACTGTCATTTTTTGGACTTGTTCATATCAAAATTTCAATTTAGTATGTGTCGATTTTTTTAATTTTTGTAAATTTTGGGATTTTTTAAATATAATTTTTGGCTGTCATTATTTGGACTTGTTCATATCAAAATTTCAACTTAGCATGTCTCAATTTTTTTACTTTTTGTAAATTTTGGGATTTTTTAAATATAATTTTTGACTGTCATTATTTGGACTTGTTCATATCAAAATTTCAACTTAGCATGTCTCAATTTTTTACTTTTTGTAAATTTTGGGATTTTTTAAATATAATTTTTGACTGTCATTTTTTGGACTTGTTCATTTCAAAATTTCAATTTAGTATGTGTCGATTTTTTTAATTTTTGTAAATTTTGGGATTTTTTAAATATAATTTTTGACTGTCATTATTTGGACTTGTTCATATCAAAATTTCAACTTAGCATGTCTCAATTTTTTACTTTTTGTAAATTTTGGGATTTTTTTATATAATTTTGGACTGTCATTTTTTGGACTTGTTCATATCAAAATTTCAATTTAGTATATGTCGATTTTTTTAATTTTTGTAAATTTTGGGATTTTTTAAATATAATTTTTGACTGTCATTATTTGGACTTGTTCATATCAAAATTTCAACTTAGCATGTCTCAATTTTTTACTTTTTGTAAATTTTGGGATTTTCTAAATATAATTTTTGACTGTCATTTTTTGGACTTGTTCATTTCAAAATTTCAATTTAGTATGTCTCAATTTTGAACCAAGACCACAGGAAAGCACTATGGTGTGCGCTGAACAGGGTGCTTTGTGTGTACATGATAGTCATATACAGTACATCAGTTCAGCTCACACAAAAACCCAACAGTGGAAAACGAGTTGCTTTCTGTAATGTTGTGCTAATTTTATCATACTTTTGTAATGTGTTTACTTCTGATACTGCATGTTTCTTGTTTTATTGCACAGAACAATGTACGATTAGATTCAAAAGATCAGAACAATTATGTTTTAAGCTTTTTTTGTCATGTTTAACTTCTGTAAACCAAATAAATCTATCAAAGCATCTTATTTTCTCTCATGATTCTCTTTGATAAAACATTTTGTGTTTGCATGTTACAGTGGGAACATAAAGCAAACAGCTTAAGGAATTTTAGGGAAATAGCATTATCCTGTGAAGTTGAAAATCTTACGTCAAAGTCTTACGTCAATCTTGAGTCGGGAAGAGGGGGCATAACAGTGGGTTTAGGTGAAGCAAGAGTTGATCTGACAGAGGCTTTCTACTTTTTCTCCATATCCACCCATTAATATGTTGCTCTTTACACTCCACATTTGACTTTTAGTAATTTTTAGTATTATTCATATAATAATAATAATAATAATAATAATAATAATAATAATAATAATAATAATAATAATAATAATTAATAATATGTTTATTTTTTATAGCACCTTTCAAGAACCCAAGGTCGCTTCACAATGGAGTACAATCAATTACAATCAGAAAAGCAGCCTGTTCATTATAGCAAATAAACAAGCAGGTGTACAACAAATAACTCCAACAACAACAAAGAAGTTATAGAATCAAAGAACAATTAACAGTAGCTAGTCATGTAGCATAACATGAAGAGGAGTGAGATCACTTGAAGGCAGAGACGGTGAGAGAAAGATAATTGTTTACTGCAAGGAGAAAAAAGATGAGTTTTAAGTTTGGATGTAAAAATCTAGAGAGTAGGTGCGTTACGGATAGTCGAGGGCAGCTTATTCCATAACTTAGGGCCAATAACACTAAAAGCCCTTCCTCCCATAGTAGAGCGTTTAAACTTGGGGACGACAAGCAGGTCTTCATTGCTGGATCTGCGGGTCTGGGCAGAAACATAATGTTGAACTAACTCAGAAAGATATTGTGGTGCAGGGCCGTGACCGGCTTTATAGACTAAAGCTAACAGTTTAAACTCGATGCGACTGGCCACAGGAAGCCAGTGAAGTTGGTTGAGGATGGGAGAGATGTGTACAGATTTTTTATTAAATGTTAGGGCTCGAGCAGCAGAGTTTTGCACCATTTGGAGGCGATGTATAGCCTTAGTTGGTAAGCCGCTGTATAAGGCGCTACAGTAGTCTAATCTGGAGGTTATAAAAGCGTGAATAACAGTTTCAGCATCGTTAAAGTTGAGGGATCCGCGGATATGAACAATATTTGGCAGGTGGAAAAAGCATGACTTTACTGTATGACCAATATGTGAGTCGAAAGATAATGTGGAGTCAAGCAATACTCCCAGATTTCGCACAGTTTTTGAAGGTGTAATCTGGACACCATCAGTGTCAATAAAAACGTCATCACGTGGCAAATTTTGTGATTTAGGGCCAATCAACAGGAATTCAGTTTTATCAGTATTAAGCTGCAAGAAGTTATCAGTCATCCAGGTTTTAAGTTCCTGAAGGCAGGTTCCTGAATATAATTTTAAACTTAGTATGTCTCTCAATTTGTTGACTTTTTTTCATTTTTTTGGAACTTTTTCATATAATTTTGGAGTTTATCATATTTTGGACTTGTTCACATCAAAATTTAAACTTGGCATGTCTCTAAATATTTTTACCTTGTGTCATTTTTTGGGAACTTTTTAATATAATTTTGGACTTTGTCATTTTTTGGACTCGTCCATATCAAAATTTCAACTGATAATGTCTCTCAATTTCTTGACTTGTGTCATTTTTTGGAACTTTTTCATATAATTTTTGACTGTCATTTTTTGGACTCGTCCATATTTAAATTTCAACTGAGAATGTCTCTCAATTTTTTGACTTTTGTCATTTTTTGGAACTTTTTTATATCATTTTGGACTTTGTCATTTTTTGGACTTGTTCATATCAAAATTTCAACTTAGTTTGTCTCTCAACTTTTTGACTTTGTCATTTTTTGAAACTTTTTCATATAATTTTGGTCATTTTTTTGGGATTGTTCATTTCAAAATTTCAACTTAGTATGACTCAATTTAGTGATTTCTTTTGTCAATTTTGGACCTTTTTCATATAATTTTGACTGTCATTTTTTGGACTTGTTCATTTCAAGATTTCAACTTAGTATGTCTCTCAATTTTTTGACTTTTTTTAATTTTGGAACTTTGTCATATCATTTTGGACTCTCATTTTTTTGACTTGTTTATATCAAAATTTCAACTTAGTATGTCTCAATTTTTTTACATTGTGTAAATTTTGGGATTTTTTAAATATAATTTTGGACTTGTTCATATCAAAAATTCAACTTAGCATGTCTCTCAATTTTTTTATTTTTTGTAAAAAAAAATATTTTTTAAATATAATTTTTGACTGTCATTTTTTGGACTGTTCGTTTCAAAATTTCAACTTAGTATGTCTAAATTTTTTGACTTTTTGTAAATTTTGGGACTTTTTCATATCATTTTGGACTTTCTATTGATGGAGTATACCAAAAAGAATAGAAACATGATCGTCTGGTTTCAATTTTTTATTTTTGCATTTTTGCATTGAATGGTTGATTGGTTGAAGTCAATAACCCATGGAGTCAATGATATAATACATAGTATGTGTTTTAACGGCTTCTTTCTTCTTTAAAATGGTGACCGACCGACCGGCTTCTTCATCACGGACACTGCTTGGGTCCAGCGTCACAATCTTCCAGACATCCGTGCGAGATGTATCAGAACCAAACCAGTGTTGCCCAGAGCTGAACTCAAAGTTAGGCCGTTGAACCCACTTGAGCAGAGCTGATGAAAGTCGGAGACAGCTGAACAGATATGTAGGAAAACCGAGACATTCTCGTACAGCGATGAAAAAGCCTGGCCTGCAGACCAAACTGGCAGGTTTGCTGTGGTGGTTGATTCTGGCCAGTTGGGAAGAGGTGTCATAACTCCAGTGGGTTTAGGTGAAGCAAGAGTTGATCAGACAGAGGCTTTCCACTCTTACTCCACATCCACCCATTAATATGTTGCTCTTTACACTCCACATTTGACTTTTAGTAATATTTTGGAACTTTTTCATATAATTTTGGACTGTCATTTTTTTGACTTGTTTATATCAGAATTTCAACTTAGTAAGTCTCAATTTTTTTACTTTTTGTAAATTTTGGAACTTTTTCATATAATTTTGGACTGTCATTTTATGGACTTGTTCATATCAAAATTTCAACTTAGTATGTCTCAATTTTTTTATTTTTTGTACATTTTGGGATTTTTTAAATATATTTTTTTTACTGTCATTTTTTGGACTTGTTCATATCAAAATTTTAACTTAGCATCTCTTAATTTTTTTACTTTTTGTAAATTTTGGAACTTTTTCATATGATTTTGGACTGTCATTTTTTGGACTTGTTCATATTAAAATGTAAAATTAGTATGTCTCATTTTTTTTACTTTGTGTAAATTTTGGGATTTTTTTTATATAATTTTAGACTGTCATCTTTTGACTTGTTTATATCAAAATTTCAACTTAGTAAGTCTAATTTTTTTTACATTTTGTAAATTTTGGATCTTTTTCATATGATTTTGACTGTCATTTTTTGGACTTGTTCATATCAAAATTTCAACTTAGTATGTCTCAATTTTTTTACTTTTTGTAAATTTTGGGACTTTTTCATATGATTTTGGACTGTCATTTTTTGCACTTGTTCATTTCAAAATTTGATTTCCCGGGACGCCGCGAATGTGTCGGGCTCGAATGGAACTCCACCGTGTCGGAGCTCAGTGGTACCCACATTGTCAAATAAAAGAGCAGTTTCCTATGTCCCTGGGCCCCAAGAGGGCCAAGATCGTTGTGCGCGATGCCCCCGGGCCTTGCCACTCCAGTCTTCCCCTCTTCTCGCCAGGGGGCAGTGTGAGGCTAGAGGACGCCTCCGGGCCGTCCGAGTCAGGTCTGAACATTCCACCTCGCTGCCTCACCCCGGGTACGTCTGTGGTGCCGTTGGTCCCGCTTGCTCAGTTTCTGGGAGCCTGGCTGGAGCTCCCGGGGCTGTCTCGCTGGCTCATCCATACCATCAGACTCGGTTACGCGATTCAATTCGCGCACCGGCCCCCCAAATACAGGGGCATCCTGTTCACCTCAGTGCGGAGCAGCGATGCCCATGTATTACGGGCGGAGATCGATGTCCTACTGGCAAAGGGCGCGGTCGAGCCGGTTCCTCCAGCCGATATGAGGTCGGGGTTCTACAGCCCCTACTTCATTGTACCCAAGAAAGGGGGTGGGTTACGGCCAATCTTGGATCTGCGCATTTTGAATCGGGCCCTGCACAGACTTCCATTCAAAATGTTAACGCAGAAACGCATCTTCGAATGCATCCGTCCCCAAGATTGGTTTGCAGCGATCGACCTGAAGGATGCGTACTTTCATGTCTCTATCCTTCCTCGACACAGACCGTTCCTACGCTTTGCATTCGAGGGGAAGGCATATCAGTACAAAGTCTGTCCCTGTCGCCCCGCGTCTTCACGAAAGTCGCGGAGGCAGCCATTGTTCCACTCCGAGAATACGCCGTTCGCATTCTCAACTATCTCGACGACTGTCTCATACTCGCCCAGTCTCGGTATCAGTTGTGCGAACACAGGGACCTGGTGCTCCGTCACCTCAGCCTGTTGGGCCTTCGGGTCAACCGAGAGAAGAGCAAACTCTGTCCCACGCAGAGGCTCTCTTATCTCGGTATGGAGCTGGATTCGGTCAACCGGACTGCGCGCCTCACAGAGGAACGAGTCCAGTCAGTGTTGAACTGCTTGAATACATTCAAGAGTAGGACGGCGGTCCCACTGAAATTCTTTCAGAGGCTCCTGGGGCATATGGCATCTGCAGCCGCGGTGACGCCGCTCGGATTGTTTCATATGAGACCGCTTCAGCGCTGGCTACACGACCGAGTCCCGAGGTGGGCGTGGCAGAGCGGCCAGTATCGGGTCCCAGTTACCCCGTACTGTCGCCAAACCTTCAACTCTCGGTCCGACCCCTCATTCTTACGGGCTGGAGTGCCCTTGTGGTTATATGTTGTGGTATTCACAGATGCCTCAGCCATGGGTTGGGGGGCCACATACAATGGGCATGCAGTCTCGGGTCTGTGGACGGGGCCCCAGCTACATTGGCATATCAATTGCCTGGAGTTAATGGCAGTACGTCTCACGGTAAGTCGCTTCAAGGAGCTGCTTCAGCACAAACACTGATATGGGACCTTTTCAGAGCCGCACAGGTAGACCTGTTTGCCACTCCGGACTCGTCCCATTGCCAGTGGTACTGTTCCCTGAATGGGGGTACCCTCGGCACAGATGCACTGGCACACAGCTGGCCCCGGGACCTACGCAAATATGCGTTTCCCCCAGTGAGCCTACTAGCACAGACTCTGTGCAAGGTCAGGGAGGACGAGGAGCAGGTCTTGCTAGTTGCACCCTACTGGCCCAACCGGACCTGGTTCGTCGAGCTCACTCTCCTCGCGACAGCCCCACCCTGGCCGATTCCCCTGAGGAAGGACCTTCTTTCTCAGGAAGGGGGCCCTCTATGGCACCCGCGTCCAGACCTCTGGAAACTCCATGTCTGGTCCCTGGACGGGACGCGAAGGTTCTAGGTGGCCTACCACAGGCAGTGGTAGACACCATCACTTCGGCTAGAGTCCCCTCTACGAGGCGCTCTATGCTCTGAAGTGGAACCTGTTTGTTGAGTGGTGCTCTTCCCGCCACGAAGACCCCCGGAAGCGTTCGATTAATGTTGTGCTTTCTTTCTTACAAGATGGGTTGGAGCGTAGGCTGTCTCCCTCCACCCTGAAAGTGTACGTCGCAGCAATAGCGGCGTATCCCGATGTAGTTGAAGGTAAATCCTTAGGGAAGCACGACTTAATCGTCAGGTTCCTCAGAGGTGCGAGGAGACTAAATCCTCCTCGTTCTATCTCGCTACCCTCTTGGGACTTAGCCCTGGTGCTCAGAGCACTTCAGGGCCCTCCTTTTGAGCCTTTGCAGTCTGTTGAGTTAAAAATCCTGTCTATGAAGATGGTACTCCTGACTGCATTGGCCTCAATCAAGAGGGCAGGGGACCTGCATGCGCTTTCGGTCAACAAATCGTGCCTAGAATTCAGGCCCGGTAACTGTCACGTCATCCTGAGACCCCGGCCCGGATATGTGCCAAGGTTCCTACCACTCCCTTTCAGAACCAGGTAGTGAACCTGCAAGCGCTGCCTTCGGAGGAGGCAGATCCAGCCCTGGCTTTGTTATGCCCCCTCCGCGCTCTTCGCGCTTACATAGACCAGACTCAAAGCTTTAGGACCTCAGAGCAGCTCTTCGTCTGTTACGGAGGCCAGCAGAAGGGAAAGGCTCTCTCCAAGCAGAGGTTAGCCCACTGGATAGTGGATGCTATCGTCTTAGCGTACCAATCGCAAGACGTGCCTTGCCTGTTCGGGTTGCGGGCACACTCAACAAGGAGTGTAGCTTCCTCCTGGGCGCTGGCTCAAGGCGCCTCGCTGACAGATATATGTAGAGCTGCGGGCTGGGCGACATCTAACATGTTCGCTAGATTCTATAGCCTCCGTGTGAAGCCGGTTTCTTCCCGTGTACTCGCCTCCAACGGCCGGTAGATGCGAAGTGCCCGTTCCTGTGTCGGCTTGCTACTCCACTCCCGCCTATGGCCGGATACGTGCGTTATTTTTTCTCCAGTTGTGTTCCCCAGAAATGGTGAACCCTGTTGAGCTCCTCCATCACCCCTTCGGTATCAGACGTGGCGGCTGTCTGACGCCAGGCCTGCACCCGTATGCTTGTGAAACGTGTGTGTTAGGCTGGGTCCATATGTAGCGGTTCCCTCACGGCGACCCCATATGTGTATTCTCCATGGTACCTGCTACCCTACTCGGCTAGCCCCGTGTCTTTCCCTTGACAGAGTCCGCTCTGTCGTCTCTGGTGGTGTTCTTTCCCCCCTGGAACCAGGTTGGAACCACCCCAGAGACTGCCATATGTTGTTACTACCCAGATAGGTTAGTCCGTATGAGTATTTTCCACACCTCCTCCGGAGGTGGACGTAGCTCCGCAGCGTACCATCTCATGAGACGGGCACGCTTTCCCAGCGTTATCCAATAGTCATGCTGAGTGGGTCTTGCAGAAACAGCAGTGTCGGACCTCCCTGCTTTAAGGCCTGACTGCTGCTCCAACTAGGAGCACCCAGTGAGCTTGAGCAGGGCGCTGGACTGGCGTTTTTGTAGGGATCCCAATTCGTCGGTCAGTTCCGACGTACGTCAAACGTGACCAACTGAAACTGAAGGAGGGAATGGAGACGTACGTCCCGTCGCCAGGTGCTGTGCTTCAGCTGCAGGCCCGAGTCACATCTCGGCTCCTCAGTTGTAAAAGCGGTATGCGTTGTTCACGTCCGTGTTTTATACCCGTGCTGCGGGTCGGTGCGTGAACCGCATGCCAATGTTTATTGGCTCGTTTCTATACACTCTAAGTAGATTGGTCTCTGAAAATAGATCCCAAGTCGTCGGTCAGTTCCGACGTACGTCTCCGTTCCCTCCTTCAGGGAACGAGGCTTACATAAGTAAACCAAGACGATACTATTACATAAAAGAGGAAATGATTCAATTATTACATAAAGTCAAAATGGACAAAAATTTTAAATTACGACAGTGTATACTATTACATAAAAGTGGAAATTATTCAATTATTACATGAAGTCAAAATGGACAAAAATTTAAAAAAAATGACAGTGTATACTATTACATAAAAGTGGAAATTATTCAATTATTAAAGAAAGTCAAAGTGGACAAAAGTAAAAAATTACAACAGTGTATACTGTTAAATAAAAGTGGAAATGATTAAATTATTACATGAAGTCAAAGTGGACAAAAATTCAAAATTACGACAGTGTATACTATTACATAAAAGTGGAAATGATTCATTTATTACATAAAGTCATTAATGACAAAAATTCAAAATTATGACAGTGTATACTATTAAATAAAAGTGGAAATTATTCAATTATTACATAAAGTCAAAATGGACAAAGATTCAAAAAAATGACAGTGTATACTATTACATAAAAGTGGAAATTATTCAATTATTAAATAAAATCAAAGTGGACAAAATTAAAAAATTACAAAAGTGTATACTATTAAATAAAAGTGGAAATGATTCAATTATTACATAAAGTCATTATTGACAGAAATTCAAAATTATGACAGTGTATACTATTACATAAAAGTGGAAATTATTCAATTATTACATAAAGTCAAAATGGAAAAAAATTCAAAAAAAATGACTGTATACTATTACATAAAAGTGGAAATTATTCAATTATTACATAAAGTCAAAATGGACAAAAAAAAAAAAAAAAATGACTGTATACTATTACATAAAAGTGGAAATTATTCAATTATTAAAGAAAGTCAAAGTGGACAAAATTAAAAAATTACAACAGTGTATACTGTTAAATAAAAGTGGAAATGATTCAATTATTACATGAAGTCAAAGTGGACAAAAATTCAAAATTATGACAGAGTATACTATTACATAAAAGTGGAAATAATTCAATTATTACATAAAGTCATTATTGAAAAAAAATCTAAATTACAACAGTGTATACTATTACATAAAAGTGGAAATGATTCAATTATTACATAGTCATTATTGACAAAAATTAAAAATTACAACAGTGTTGTAACGTATTTCACTGGAGGCAAGTTCAAGGACCCATGTGCAGTTATTTTATTTACAAACATCAAACAAAGACTTGACTTGACTTAGAACCACTCACCTACAGCGGGTAACAACATTAATAACAGACAAAGACACATGGCAAACATGAGGGCTTAAATACACACACTAATGACAAGACAAGTGACACCTGTGAACAGTGATTAAACAATGAACCAATGACAGGACAAGACACAAGATCACATGAGGGCATGGGAGTCACATGACAATGAAACATGACAAAACCAGGAAACTGAAAGGACAAGACAAACTAGAAACATGACAGTAAACTTGATGAACTAAACACATGAAACATGAACCAACACCAAAACACCCTGTGACAGATCCCCCCCTCTATGGGCGGCCCCTGACGCCCAAACAATACCAGAACACATCAATAGCCTAACAAAGAGTCTACAAAAAGTCTTGGGGGGCGGTCTTGGGGGAGGGATGGTGGGCCAGGCCCGTGCAGGGGCACCGGACCCAGACATGACATGGCCGGGCCTGGGAGCGTGGGCGGACCTGGACCCTGTGGCGTGAGCGGACCTGGACCCTGTGGCGTGGGCGGACCTGGACCCTGTGGCGTGGGCGGACCTGGACCCTGTGGCGTGGGCGGACCTGGACCCTGTGGCGTGGGCGGACCTGGACCCTGTGGCGTGGGCGGACCTGGACCCTGTGGCGTGGGCGGACCTGGACCCTGTGGCGTGGGCGGACCTGGACCCTCAGGCGTGGGAGGACCTGGACCCTCAGGCGTGGGAGGACCTGGACCCTCAGGCGTGGGAGGACCTGGACCCTCAGGCGTGGGAGGACCTGGACCCTCAGGCGTGGGAGGACCTGGACCCTCAGGCGTGGGAGGACCTGGACCCTCAGGCGTGGGAGGACCTGGACCCTCAGGCGTGGGTGACCATGGCGGCAACGGCAGTTCACCGGGCCATGGCGGTAACGGGAGTTCATCAGGCCATGGCGGTAACGGGAGTTCATCAGGCCACAGAGGCGGGGCCTTCATGGCCTCCATGTACCCCTTGCCCCCCCCCAAAATTTTCTTGGGCGGGACAGCGGGGCCGTGGGCTGGAGCCTGGACGGGGCCTTGGGCTGGAGCCTGGACGGGGCCTTGGGCTGGAGCCTGGACGGGGCCTTGGGCTGGAGCCTGGACGGGGCCTTGGGCTGGAGCCTGGACGGGGCCTTGGGCTGGAGCCTGGACGGGGCCTTGGGCTGGAGCCTGGACGGGGCCGTGGGCTGGAGCCTGGACGGGGCCGTGGGCTGGAGCCTGGACGGGGCCGTGGGCTGGAGCCTGGACGGGGCCGTGGGCTGGAGCCTGGACGGGGCCGTGGGCTGGAGCCTGGACGGGGCCGTGGGCTGGAGCCTGGACGGGGCCTTGGGCTGGAGCCTGGACGGGGCCGTGGGCTGGAGCCTGGACGGGGCCGTGGGCTGGAGCCTGGACGGGGCCGTGGGCTGGAGCCTGGACGGGGCCGTGGGCTGGAGCCTGGACGTGGACTTGGGCTGGAGCCTGGACGTGGACTTGGGCTGGAGCCTGGACGTGGACTTGGGCTGGACTCACTGGGGTGGAGAGTACTGTGGGAACGTGGAGCTCCTCATCCACCGTTCCCACAGTAAAAGATGAGCCACTCAGCTGAAGTGCAAAGTCAATATACTCTGCCAATGACCAGTGGATCTTGCCTCCAGGAAGTCTGGAGCTAATAGGCTTATTTAAACCAAAACGAAAAATGTCTTTAAGCGCCACGTCATTAAACTCAACTAAGTGACAGAGTCCACAAAATTCCTCCACGTAGTTCTCTATGGCTTGATCACCTTGGCAGAGCTTGAGCAGAGAAACAACTGCTGGGTCCATTTTGGAGGTCTGTTATTCTGTAACGTATTTCACTGGAGGCAAGTTCAAGGACCCATGTGCAGTTATTTTATTTACAAACATCAAACAAAGACTTGACTTGACTTAGAACCACTCACCTACAGCGGGTAACAACATTAATAACAGACAAAGACACATGGCAAACATGAGGGCTTAAATACACACACTAATGACAAGACAAGTGACACCTGTGAACAGTGATTAAACAATGAACCAATGACAGGACAAGACACAAGATCACATGAGGGCATGGGAGTCACATGACAATGAAACATGACAAAACCAGGAAACTGAAAGGACAAGACAAACTAGAAACATGACAGTAAACTTGATGAACTAAACACATGAAACATGAACCAACACCAAAACACCCTGTGACAAGTGTATACTATTACATAAAAGTGGAAATGATTAAATTATTACATGAAGTCAAAATGGACAAAAATTTAAATTTACGACAGTGTATACTATTACATAAAAGTGGAAATTATTAAATTATTACATAAAGTCAAAGTGGACAAAAATGAAAAATGATGACAGTGTATACTATTACATTAAAGTGGATATTATAAAATTAATACATAAAGTCATTAATGACAAAAATTCAAAATTATGACAGTGTATACTATTAAATAAAAGTGGAAATTATTCAATTATTACATAAAGTCAAAATGGACAAAGATTTAAAAAAATGACAATGTATACTATTACATAAAAGTGGAAATTATTCAATTATTAAATAAAATCAAAGTGGACAAAAGTAAAAAATTACAACAGTGTATACTATTAAATAAAAGTGGAAATGATTCAATTATTACATAAAGTCATTATTGACAGAAATTCAAAATTATGACAGTGTATACTATTACATAAAAGTGGAAATGATTCAATTATTACATAAAGTCATTATTGACAGAAATTCAAAATTATGACAATGTATACTATTACATAAAAGTGGAAATGATTCATTTATTACATAAAGTCATTATTGACAAAAATTAAAAATGAAGACAGTGTATACTATTACATTAAAGTGGAAATGATTAATTTATTACATAAAGTCATTAATGACAAAAATTCAAAATTATGACAGTGTATACTATTAAATAAAAGTGGAAATTATTCAATTATTACATAAAGTCAAAATGGACAAAGATTCAAAAAAATGACAGTGTATACTATTACATAAAAGTGGAAATTATTCAATTATTAAATAAAATCAAAGTGGACAAAAGTAAAAAATTACAACATTGTATACTATTAAATAAAAGTGGGAATGATTCAATTATTACATAGAGTCAAAGTGGACAAAAATTCTAAATTACGACAGTGTATACTATTACATAAAAGTGGGAAATTATTAAATTATTACATAAAGTCATTATTGACAAAAAATCTAAATTACAACAGTGTATACTATTACATAAAAGTGGAAATTATTCAATTATTACTTAAAGTCATTAATGACAAAAATTCAAAATTACGACAGTGTATACTATTACATTAAAGTGGAAATGATTAATTTATTACATGAAGTCATTATTGAAAAAAATTCAAAATTACGACAGTGTATACTATTACATAAAAGTGGAAATTATTCATTTATTACATAAAGTCCTTATTGACAAAAATAAAAACATATTACATAAAGTCAAAAAGGACAAAGATTCAAAAAAATGACAGTGTATACTATTACATATCAGTGGAAATGATTCAATTATTATATAAAGTCAAAGTGGACAAAAATTCTAAATTGCAAAAGTGTATACTATTACATAAAAGTGGAAATTATTTGATTATTACATAAAGTCAAAATGGACAAAAATTCAAAATTATGACAGTGTATACTATTACATAAAATTGGAAATTATTCAATAATTACATAAAGTCAAAATGGACAAAAATTCAAAATTATGACAGTGTATACTATCACATAAAATTGGAAATTATTCAATAATTACATAAAGTCTTTATTGACAAAAATTCAAAATTACGACATTGTTTCCCTTTCAAGGGAACTCGTGTTGCATCAAGCGCTGCGGGAACGCCCCTGCGTGATGCGTCATGAAGCACTCGTAAAATCAGTCCAATGGTGTGGCTGGACGTCGTAGGCGGGTGACGTCATAGACCAGGAAGCTATAAAGCAGCCCTGAACCAGACAATGTCAGCTTCTGTGTCTTCACAAGCGCTCCATGTGAAATCGTTTGTCCTTGTATGAAAGAAAAGTGTGTGTGTCTCTCAAAAAATAAGAAAAAAATGGCGAATCAACAATTCAGACAGTGTGTTACTCCCTGCCCTCGTTTCATCACGGGTGGGGATACACACTTGCTCTGTGTAATGTGTTTGGGACCGGAGCATGCACAGTCAGCTCTCGAGGGGGCTGGCTGCGAGCATTGCGAAAAGTTATCCATGAGAACTCTCCGGTCCCGCCGTTCGCTCTTTGAGGAGGGCGCTTCGGCTCGCGTTCCCCAGGGTGCAGGTCCCGCTGCTGCTGAGGCACAGCGAAGGCTTTCATCTTGGGGTTCGCAAATGGATCTGACGGCGGGGTTAGAGACGGGTGATCCCCTTTCTCTGCCTTTACCCGTCAGACCCGACGCTTCAGTTGCCGAGTTAGAAGCACGCTCTGCGGTTTCTTCTGCTCGCGCTGAAGCGCAGGTGCAGCAACACTGCAGTTCTGAGGAAGTGGATGTTGTAAGCCTGGATTATTTAGATGAGGTTTCGCCGCCTCATTCACACGCTCAAGAGGAGCTTTTGGAGGTTGTGACTCGCGCTGTTGCCAGGTTGCAAATAGACTGGCCAGCCGAGACGCACAAAGTGCATCAGCCCAGCAAGCTAGATGAACGTTTCCTACCATCTAGATCACAACCTCCAAAGCGGGGCTTGCCGTTTTTTCCTGATCTCCACACCGAGGTGTCGAAGTTATGGAAAAAACCGGCATCATTCTGACCATTCAACCCCAATACAGCCGCTTATTCAAACATAGTGGGGTTGAAACAGCATGGTTACGCGGTGATGCCTCGGGTAGAAGAGACGCTCGTGAGCTATCTCTCTCCCGAGTCATCATCATCATACCGTTAAAAGCCCCGCAGCTGCCCACTAAGCCCGTTAGAACAACGTCAGCTTTAGTGGGTAGGGCTTACTCGGCAGCAGGTCAAGCAGCCGCATGTCTCCACACGATGGCGGTGTTGCAAGCTTATCAAGCCGACCTGCTGAAAGACATTGATGATGAATGTGAGGAAGTAGGGAGAGAAACGATAGCGGAGATTGGGAGAGCTGCTGATTTGTCTCTTCGGGCCACCAAGGAGACGGCTAGATCCATCGGCCGTTCTATGGCAGCCCTGGTGGCCACGGAGAGACATCTCTGGCTAAATCTTTCAGAAATAAAAGATAGAGATAAAAAGTTCCTTCTCGACTCTCCTATCTCCCCTGCTGGCCTCTTCAGCGACTCAGTCAACACAGTCGTCGAGAGGTTTCAAGAGTCTAAAAAGAAGGCAACTTCGTTTCAAAAATGTCTCCCCCGCAAATCTCATGTCTTTGGGGCTGCTGGGCGGGAGCAGCCCCAAGCGAGTACGTCCTCCTCTCACAGAGCGCAACAGCGAGAGAGTGTTGCGACTCGCGCTCCCCCACAGAGGGACTGGGGGCGGGGTCAGCACTCTCAGCCAAGGTCTTCACGAGGTAAAGCAGATCTGAGGACTGTTATTATCTCTAGGAAGGCCTCGGCGAAGAAGTCCTGACGGTGCCATCAGGGGGCCGTTCTGCCAACCCTGCCACCTCGGGTGCTTCAGGGCGCAGCGGTCCTCAGCGAGCGCAAATCTCCACGTCCGCCCGGAAACGTAGCGGCGCTGGGATGCTCGCTCCCTCCAAGGAGGGTCAAAAGTGGGTCAGTGCGGTTGCTTCCTGCCGGCGCGCCGTTTCAGGACACCGGGCTGCTCACACTTCAAAATCCAGAGGCCAGCCCCGAGGGGCTGGTTCCCTTAGTAGATTTTCTGGCAGCGTGGAAACTTCTGCCAAATATCTCAGATTGGGTCCTGCGCACAATAGAAAATGGGTACAGAATACAATTCGGGTCACACCCGCCCATGTTCAACGGGGTATTATCCACAATGGTAAACCCCGAGCAGGCTCTGGTAATGGAGCAAGAGGTACAGACTCTTCTGCAAAAAGAGGCTATAGAGCGGGTCCCTCCCCACTGCAGAGAGTCAGGGTTTTACAGCCGGTACTTCATAGTTCTGAAGAAGGATGGAGGACTGCGTCCTATTCTAGATCTGCGCCAGCTAAATCGGGCAGTAAAGAAACTAAAGTTCAAAATGCTCACGCTAAAACAGATCATGTGTCACATCAGGTCCGAGGACTGGTGTGTCACAATAGACCTGAAAGACGCATACTTTCACGTCTCCATCCTTCCTCAACACAGGAAGTTCCTCAGGTTTGCTTTCGGGGGCGAAGCATTCCAATATCGGGTACTTCCATTCGGCCTAGCATTATCACCCCGCACCTTCATAAAATGCGTGGATGCAGCTTTGGCTCCGCTGAGACTCCAGGGTCTCCGCGTATTGAATTACATAGACGACTGGCTGATCTTAGCAGAGTCGGAACATCTAGCGGCTCAGCATCGAGATGCTGTGATCGCTCACATGAAGAGACTGGGGTTAAGGCTAAACACAAAGAAAAGCATGTTATCTCCACAGCACAACGTCACTTTTCTGGGTGTGCTATGGGATACGAAAACCATGAGGGCTCGGCTGACGCCCGCTCGGGTGAATTCGATTCTACAAACCGTATCCAAGATAAAGCTAGGCCAGTCACTCACTGTGAAGCATTTTCAAAGACTTCTGGGTCTGATGGCAGCAGCGTCCAACGTGATACCTTTTGGCCTGCTGTACATGAGGCCCTTACAGTGGTGGCTCAAGACCAAGGGATTCTCCCCGAGGGGAAATCCTTTTCGCATGATCAAGGTCACGCGGCGATGCCTACGTGCCTTAGTCATGTGGAAGGATCCTTGGTTCCTGTCCCAAGGTCCGGTGCTGGGGGCTCCTTGTCGTCGCCTAACGCTAACGACGCATGCATCCCTCACCGGCTGGGGGGCGACCATGAGTGGTCGCTCAGCTCAGGGTCTGTGGAGCGGCCAGGAGCTCTCCTGGCACATAAACCAGTTAGAGCTGATGGCAGTGTTCCTGGCACTCAGGCACTTTCTCCCGGACCTGAGGGGCCATCATGTGTTGGTTCGCACGGACAACACATCGGTGGTCTCATACATATATCGCCAGGGGGGGGGTTACGCTCGCGCCGGCTATGGAAGCTGGCACATCGAGTCCTAGTTTGGGCCCAAGGCAAAATGCTATCGATCCGAGCAGTGTACATCCCGGGGTACCTGAACACGACGGCAGACTCCCTGTCGAGGCAGGGAGTGGTGCCGGGGAGTTGGAGACTCCACCCCGAGGTGGTGGAGCTCATATGGAACCGGTTTGGTCAGGCTCAGGTGGATCTGTTTGCGTCTCAAGAGACAATGCACTGTCCCCTATTTTACTCCCTCACACATCCAGCCCCGCTGGGGTTGGATGCCATGGTGCAGACGTGGCCGAGGCTGCGTCTGTACGCCTTTCCCCCTCTGGCATTGATACCAGGAGTGCTGGAGAGAGTACGCCGGAACGGGGTTCGTCTGTTGCTAATAGCCCCGTTTTGGTCGACACAAGTTTGGCTGTCAGACATTATATCTCTCCTCGAAGGTCCCCCATGGGAGATTCCGATCAGGAGGGACCTTCTCTCCCAGGCGTCGGGGGCAATCCTGCACCCGAGGCCGGAGCTGTGGAAACTGTGGGCTTGGCCCCTGAGGGGACCCAGCTCGTAGACTCAGGTCTTTCTGCGGAAGTAGTTCAGACCATGTTGCACTCCAGAGCCCCTTCCACGAGGAGGCTGTATGCCCTTAAATGGAGAGTCTTTGTAGCATGGTGTTCTAACCATTCTCTAAACCCAGTCAACTGTCAAGTCAACTCAGTACTGGATTTTCTACAAGAAAAGTTCGCTTCAGGGTTATCCCCTTCCACCTGAAAGGTATACGTGATGGCAATATCGGCCTATCACGTCCATCTGGATGGTGCATCGGTGGGGAAACACCCATGGGTTATTCGCTTCCTTCGTGGTACTCTGAGGCTAAGGCCTGCGGCACGCTCAAGGGTGCCGACCTGGGATCTGGCCGTGGTGCTGGAAGGTCTAGCTTTGGCCCCAATTGAGCCTATTGAGGAGGTGCCAGAGAAGTTCCTCACGTTAAAAACTGTGTTTCTCTTGGCTATTTCCTCTCTAAAGAGAGTGAGGGATTTGCAAGCACTATCTGTTTCCCCCTCCTGTCTTGAGTTTGCGCCAGGAATGGTGAAAGCTTTTTTATATCCAAAAGAAGGATATGTCCCGAAAGTTCCTACGAACGTGGCGGGTCCTATAATGCTGCAGGCCTTCTCAACGCCTCCCTTTGAGAATCCAGACCAGGAGAAGTTAAATCTGCTCTGCCCAGTAAGGGCACTAGATGCTTATGTCCACAGAGCTGCCCTGTGGAGGAAATCTGAGCAACTGTTCATCTGTTTCTGGTCCCCAAACAAAGGGAAACCTGCATCCAAGAAGACACTAAGTAAGTGGATAGTCGAGGCTATCTCACTCGCATATGAGTCGGCCGGCCAACCTTCACCACTAAAGGTCCGAGCCCACTCTACTAGGAGTATGGCGGCCTCTTTGGCTCTTCTGTCAGGAGTCTCCCTGCAGGAGGTATGTGATGCGGCAGGGTGGTCCTCTCCGCACACCTTTGTGAGGTTTTACAACATTGATGTAGCCTCTACTCCGGGTTCTCGGGTGCTTGTAGCTTAATGTGCGCTATGAATTTCACATATACAGGCATTTGAGAGTCATGGCGGCGTTGGTATTGTGTTCCCGCAGCGCTTGAAGCAGCGCGAGTTCCCTTGGAAGGGAACGTCTCAGGTTACGTATGAGACGCTGCGTCGCTTAGCCATACTCCCTGCACGCCTGTGACCGACTTGTTCGACTTTTTCAGAAGCTGACATTGTCTGGTTCAGGGCTGCTTTATAGCTTCCTGGTCTATGACGTCACCCGCCTACGACGTCCAGCCACACCATTGGACTGATTTTACGAGTGCTTCATGACGCATCACGCAGGGACGTTCCCGCAGCGCTTGACGCAGCGTATATGCGAACGAGACCGGACGTGGAGTGCTGTGTGCGTGTGCTTCTTGTAGTGCTGGTGATAAGTGCCATGATGAGGTGCAGGTGATAGTGATCAGTACTCTGGGGATGGAGTGCGCTGTGATTGGTGGAGGGTGGAACCTGACGTGTCTGTGACAGTACCCCCCCCTCCACGGCCCGCTCCAGAGGGCCGAGAACCCCGACGCCGTGGTGGTCGTCCTCTACCCCGCGGAGCTGGCTTCTCAGGATGACTGTCGTGGAATGTCTGGAGTAACATGGGATCTAAAATGTCGTTCCTTGGGACCCAGGAGCATTCGTCGGGACCATATCCTTCCCAATCCACAAGATATTCCAGCTGACCACCACGACGTCGGGAGTTCAAGATCTCATTGACCTTGTAGGCCGTACCGTCCTCCAGGATGAGTGGAAGGGGGGGTTCGGCGGGAACTACGTCAGGTCCTGTGGGGGAAACAGAGGGATGGTGAGCTTTGAGTAGTGACACATGGAAAGTAGGATGTATACGATACCCTTGTGGAAGACGGAGTTGATATGTGACCGGGTTGACCTGCTTGGTGATGGGGAACGGGCCAATGGGACTCAGCTTTTTGCAAGGCAGACGCATTCTGATGTCTCGGGTAGAAAGCCACACCAGTTGACCAGGCTGGAAGACGGGGGTGTCAGAACGCCGAAGATCCGCGACCATCCTGCGTCTGCGCAGGGCCCGTTGCAGCTGATGGTGAGCTGAGTCCCAGACCCTCTCGCTCTCTCGGAACCAGTAGTCCACAGCAGGAACGTCGGAGGGTTCCCCATCCCAGGGGAACAGTGGAGGTTGGAAACCGAGTACGCATTGGAATGGGGTGAGTCCTGTGGTTGACTGCTTCAGGGAGTTTTGGGCGTACTCGGCCCAACCTAGGAACTGGTTCCAAGAGTCCTGGTGGTCATGACAGAAGGTATGTAGGAAGCAACCAATTTCCTGAACCTTCCTTTCCGTCTGCCCGTTTGACTGTGGATGATACCCCGACGACAGGCTAACGGCCACACCTAGGAGTGAGAAGAACGATCTCCATACTCGGGAAATGAACTGGGGACCTCGATCGGATACTATGTCTTCAGGTACTCCGAAGTATCTAAAAACTTGATTGAAGAGTGTTTCGGCTGTTTCCATGGCAGTAGGCAGACCTGGGAGTGGGATCAGACGACATGATTTGGAGAAGCGATCTACTACCACTAGGATGGTGGTATTACCGTCTGAGACCGGCAGGTCAGTGATGAAATCTACTCCTAGGTGTGACTATGGGCGTTCTGGAACGGGCAGAGGAAGGAGCTTACCAGCTGGAAGATGACGTGGAGATTTGGAAATGGCACACTCCCTACAGCCCTGCACGTACCTTCTGACATCCTTTGCCATCCCTGGCCACCAGAAGCGTTCTTTTAGCAACGAGAGGGTTTCATTGACCCCCGGGTGACCAGTACCGAGTGACGTGTGAGCCGAGTGAATGGTGGGAGTGGGTCGTGTCCGAGTGAGGTATAGCAAGCCAGGTGGACAACCCGGCGGAGGGTTCGTGGAGGCATTGGAGGAGGGAATGGTTTCTTCGGACCAGGTAATAGGACTTACTATGAGGGAGCTGGGAATAGAGGGTTCTGGTTCTTCGATCTGTTTCGTCAGGGGCATGAAGACGGGATAGAGCATCAGCCTTAAGATTCTTGGTACCAGGACGGTAGGAGATGGTGTAGTTGAAACGGGAGAAGAACATGGCCCACCGGGCTTGTCTGGGGTTTAATCTCTTGGCTGATCGAAGATATTCAAGGTTTTTATGATCTGTTGGCACCAGGAACGCATGTTTGGCTCCCTCCAACCAATGCCTCCACTCTTCTAAGGCAAGCTTGACTGCAAGAAGTTCCCTGTCACCGATGGAGTAGTTGACCTCCGCCGGGCTGAGCTTGCGGGAGAAGAAGGCGCATGGATGGAGTCTACTTGGCGTCCCCTGCTGCTGCGACAACACCGCTCCCACTCCGGTTGTGGAGGCGTCCACCTCCACGACGAAGGGCTTTTCCGGGTCTGGATGGACTAGGAGGAGAGCGGTGGTGAAGGCTTTCTTGAGGTGGCAGAAGGCGTTGGTGGCTGCCGGGGTCCAGGACAGAGACTTGGGTTTGTTGCGTAACATACTGGTGAGTGGATGAGTGATGGAGCTGTAACCTTTGATGAATCGTCGATAGAAATTGGAGAAACCTAGGAAGCGCTGGAGTTCTTTTATAGTGGTGGGTTCTGGCCAGGTGGTGATGGATTCCACCTTCCTCTCGTCCATCCGGATGCCACTGTGATCGATGTGGTATCCCAGGAAGGAAACTGAAGTTTGGTGGAAAGAACACTTTTCGGCCTTGAGGAATAGATGGAACTGACGTAGATGGTTGAGGACCTCCGCAACGTGTTGGCGATGTTCGGCCTGGCTCCGGGAGTAGATGAGGATGTCGTCGATGTAGACTAGGATGAATCGATGGAGAAACTCCCGGAGCACCTCATGGATGAAATCCTGGAATACGGAGGGGGCGTTTACCAATCCATACGGCATGACGAGGTATTCATAGTGTCCAGTAGGGGTAATAAAGGCAGTCTTCCACTCGTCCCCCTCACGTATCCGGATGAGGTTGTACGCGCTACGGAGGTCCAACTTGGTTAACACAGTGGCACCACGGAGATGTTCAAGGGCTGCTGGGACGAGATGAAGGGGATACCGGAACTTAACTGTTATCTTGTTGAGGGAACGATAATCGATGCATGGCCGCAAGCCTCCGTCCTTCTTTGCCACGAAGAAGAAGCTGGACGCAGCAGGGGAAGTAGACGGCCTGATGTAACTTTGGACGAGGGCTTCCTGGATGTATTCCTCCATGGCCTTCTCCTCCGGGATGGACAGTGGGTATATCTTACCCCTTGGTACTGGTTCACCCGGAAGCAGGTCAATGGCACAGTCCCATGGCCGGTGTGGAGGCAGCTTGGAAGCCCGTTGCGGGCAGAAGACATCGCTGAAGGGGGTGTAACACTTGGGAACATCGACGGAGCGTTGTTCAACTGGACTTTCGATGGATGTGGCACAGAGAGTCAGATCAGGCAGAGATGAGGATGGAAGAGGAAGTTCAGTCAGACATTGTGAGAAGCAAGTGTCGCCCCACTTCAGGATTTCGCCCGTTTTCCAAGAGATGGTAGGATTGTGCTGCTCCAACCAGGGGCGCCCCAGAACCACGTCAGCGGTCGAATCCTCCAGAACCAGCATGTGAGCCTCTTCCCGATGAAGAAGCCCGACCTGAAGAGTGACTGGTCCAGCCACGGTATGGACGTGCTTGCGACTGAGGGGTCTTCCGGTTATTGAGCTGATCCTGTAGGTGGTCGGAGACGGAGTGGTCTTGAGGCGTAACTGGCGGCAGATGGCACCGGACAGGAAGTTGCCGGCTGACCCCGAGTCGAGGAGCGCGACCACTGAAAGGGAGACATTAGCGGCAGTAAGGGTGACGACAGTGGTGAGTGGTTTCATTTTATGATCAGCAGGAATAATGGCACTCACCATGAGTCGCAGAGGTCGTGTGGGGCATGCAGCTATGACATGCCCAGGCTCACCACAATACAAACAGAGACGTAGGGTCAGCCGACGGCGGCGTTCTTCAGGGGTTAGTCGGGAGTTCTCTAACTCCATGGGTTCGTGGGCTGGTTCTGGGGTCCTGACGGGCTCGGATCGGCGGAAGGGCGCATTGATGGGATACTGGTCCTGGTGCTCTTGGATGCACGCCTGCATGCGAGTGGCACAGCGAATGGAATGCTGGATGAACTTCTCAAGGCCGATGGAGTCCTCGCATGCAGCGAGATGCAGCCGTACCCGAGGTTCCAATCCTTGCCGAAATGTAGTTATCAGCGCCTGTTCATTCCATCCGCTGACTGCTGCAAGCGTTCTGAATTGCAAAGCATAATCGTAAATAGACATGGATCCCTGTTTTAAATTATAAAGTTTCTCACCAGCTGACGAATCTGTGATTGGCTTCCCAAACACCTCCCGGAAGTGGGAAATGAACGCTGAGTATGACTGCGTTACCGCACCTTGTTGTGACCAGATGGAATCGGCCCACATTAATGCTTTGCCGCAGAGCTGAGATATAATGAAGGCGATTTTTGAAGTGTCGCTCGGGTACAAGTGCGGCTGCATCTCCAGGACCAGTGTGCATTGCAGCAGGAAGCCGCTGCAATTCTCCGCCGATCCGGAGTAGGGCGCCGGTTTGGCCATGGGACTAGCATACGGAGGTAGTGAAGGAGGGTTGTTGACAGATGGGTTGGTGTTCGCTGGTGCAGGTGAATGAACAGTAACTGGAGTGGGTTGTGGAGGAAATGTGCGCCGAAGCGCATCTACCAATACCTGGAAGGGATACAGTTGGCTCATACTGGGTCTCGGTTATGGTCCGGTCTTCTGTTACAAGTAGACAGGAGGCAGACACAGATGTTAACAGGAATGGTAGTTTATTTGACCACAGTAGAGCATGGGAAGTGGAGCAGGTGAGTAAACCAGTTGATGGTAGATAGGAAGGTGATATGAGTGAGAGAGTTACTGTCTTTTGTATCGAAGGTGGAATGACGCTGGAGCCTGGAGGTTTCTGGAGACTGGAGATCGCTGGAGACTGGAGATCGCTGGAGGACAGAGGGACGGACAGGAACACACCCACACAGCAGACAGGAAACACGAAAGGAGGGATACACGCTGGAGATAGGTGGTATCGCTGGTAGAGTCCTTGAGGTAAGCATAGGTAGCAGTACATGCGAACGAGACCGGAAGTGGAGTGCTGTGTGCGTGTGCTTCTTGTAGTGCTGGTGATAAGTGCCATGATGAGGTGCAGGTGATAGTGATCAGTACTCTGGGGATGGAGTGCGCTGTGATTGGTGGAGGGTGGAACCTGACGTGTCTGTGACAACTATTACATAAAAGTGGAATTTATTAAATGATTAAATAAAGTCAAAGTGGACAAAAGTAAAAAATTACAACAGTGTATACTATTAAATAAAAGTGGAAATGATTCAATTAATACATAAAGTCAAAGTGGACAAAAATTCAAAATTACGGCAGTGTATACTATTACATAAAAGTGAATATGATTCAATTATTACATAATGTCAAAGTGGAAAAAAATTCTAAATTACAACAGTGTATACTATTACATAAAAGTGGAAATTATAAAATTATTACATAAAGTAATTATTGACAAAAAAAATCTAAATTACAACAGTGTATACTATTACATAAAAGTGGAAATGATTCAATTATTACATAAAGTCATTAATGACAAAAATTCAAAATTACGACAGTGTATACTATTACATTAAAGTGGAAATGATTAATTTATTACATAAAGTCTTTATTGACAAAAATTCAAAATTACGACAGTGTATACTATTACATTAAAGTGGAAATTATTAATTTATTACATAAAGTCATTATTGACAAAAATAAAAAAATATGACAGTGTATACTATTACATAAAAGTGGAAATGATTCAATTATTATATAAAGTCAAAGTGGACAAAAATTCAAAATTGCAACAGTGTATACTATTACATAAAAGTGGAAATTATTTGATTATTACATAAAGTCAAAATGGACAAAAATTCAAAATTATGACAGTGTATACTATCACATAAAATTGGAAATTATTCAATAATTACATGAAGTCTTTATTGACAAAAATTCAAAATTACGACTGTGTATACTATTACATAAAATTGGAAATTATTTGATTATTACATAAAGTCAAAATGGACAAAAATACAAAATTATCACAGTGTATACTATTAAATAAAATTGGAAATTATTCAATAATTACATAAAGTCAAAATGGACAAAAATTCAAAATTATGACAATGTATACCATTACATAAAATTGGAAATGATTCAATAATTACATAAAGTCATTATTGACAAAAATTCAAAATTACGACAGTGTATACTATTACATAAAATTGGAAATTATTCAATAATTACATAAAGTCATTATTGACAAAAATAAAAAATTAAGACAGTGTACACTATTACATAAAAGTGGAAATGATTCAATTATTATATAAAGTCAAAGTGGAAAAAAATTCAAAATTACAACAGTGTATACTATTCCATAAAAGTGGAAATTATTCAATTATTACATAAAGTCAAAATGGACAAAAATTCAAAATTATCACAGTGTATACTATTAAATAAAATTGGAAATTATTCAATAATTACATAAAGTCAAAATGGACAAAACATCAAAATTATGACAGTGTATACTATTACATAAAATTGGAAATGATTCAATAATTACATAAAGTCTTTATTGACAAAAATTCAAAATTACGACAGTGTATACAATTACATAAAATTGGAAATTATTCAATAATTACATAAAGTCATTATTGACAAAAGTAAAACATTATGACAGTGTACACTATTACATAAAAGTGGAAATGATTCAATTATTATATAAAGTCAAAGTGGACAAAAATTCAAAATTACAACAGTGTATACTATTCCATAAAAGTGGAAATTATTCAATTATTACATAAAGTCAAAATGGACAAAAATTCAAAATTACGACAGTGTATACTATTACATTAAAGTGGAAATGATTAATTTATTACATGAAGTCATTATTGAAAAAAATTCAAAATTACAACAGTGTATACTATTACATAAAAGTGGAATTTATTAAATTATTAAATAAAGTCATTATTGTCAGAAATTCAAAATTACAACAGTGTATACTATTACATAAAAGTGAATATGATTCAATTATTACATAAAGTCAAAGTGGACAAAAATTCAAAATTACGACAGTGTATACTATTACATAAAATGAATATGATTCAATTATTACATAAAGTCAAAGTGGAAAAAAAATCCAAATTACAACAGTGTATACTATTACATTAAAGTGGAAATTATAAAATTATTACATAAAGTCATTATTGACAAAAAAAAATCTAAATTACAACAGTGTATACTATTACATAGAAGTGAATATGATTCATTTATTACATAAAGTCATTATTGACAAAAAATCTAAATTATAACAGTGTATACTATTAAAGGGGTCATAGAATGGTACATGCACTTTTACAAGTTGATTATACGGAAATGTGTGTTGGCAGTGCCTGTACACAACCATCCTATAATGATAAAAATACATCCAGTGTTTTTTTTTAATCTCCTTATATATTTTCCCCTGTCTCAAATCGAGCCGTCTGACCGTGTGACGTTACACGGTGTACGCCCCTCCTAAGATTGTTGATTGACAGCAGCGTTTCAACACAGACCCGCCCTGAGCGAGCTGTCATCCGTCCGCCATTGTTGATACGCTGCAGCAGAATGGCGTCTAAGCGATTGTGGTGTTGTGTTGTTGGGTGTAATAACGAACACAGCAGTCATTTTGATGTTCCTAAATCCGAACTGCTGAAGACCCAGTGGCTGCTGAGTTTTGTTTTAGAAGGGAATATTCCCCCCGATCAACGTCAATGTTTGCGCGAATCATTTCTCAGCAGACTGCTTTATAAACGAGCGTCAGTATAAAGCTGGTTTTGCTAATAAGCTGCTCTTGAAAAAAGGATTGTGTTCCTGCTGCACCTCAGGAAGATCGAAGATGTGAGTGTAACGTTTTATTAACCTTTATATTAATCTTTGCAAATCGCTTGCACGCTTCACGATGAATGAGGCTAAAGTTTACAGGGTAAATTACATTACGGCATGTTTTCTGTGTATGATGTTCTCAATATAATTCATAATCCCACGTTTATAATGAACAACGTGTTATGTTTGTTATTACAAAACTGTGTACTCGGGTGATAAAGTTAACGTGGTAACACTACACTAAGCTTACTTTTGTACATGGTTTATAACGGTGTCTGTTACTGATTAAGAAGTAATGTAAAAAAAAAAATTCTTATAACATAACATCAATCTCTCAATGAACTAACACATCAGGAAACACATAGCAACTACGCTACTCTGCCAGTACAAAGATAGATCAAAGTGACATGACGTTAACCAACCATTCAGAAACGTTCGTCATCTGTTCCTGGTCCGACTCCGGTTCAAAATGATAAGGTTGCTCAGATGTGTCCTCAGAGACTCCCGTTGCCATTATTTCTCGAAAATATACCCTCAAATGTTGTCAAGGCAACACTCCACGTGTGTTGTGGTGTTGTGTCGGGTCGAACCGAACGCCCCACAGAGCAGAGGGGGCGGGGTGAGCAAAGCTCATTATCATTTAAAGTCACATACACTGAAATGAGTTGCTGAAAACTGAGCTGGTTTTGACCAGGTAAAATGAGTGTTTTCTTACAATACTAATGAGAATTTTTAATTAAAGTATATTACAAACTTTTAATTTAGACACTAAAGAATCATATTAACTTGTACAAAAATGTCATTCTATGACCCCTTTAAATTAAAGTGGAAATGATTCAATTAATACATAAAGTCATTATTGTCAGAAATTCAAAATTACAACAGTGTATACTATAACATAAAAGTGGAATTTATTCAATTATAACATAAAGTCAAAGTGGACAAAAAATCAAAATTACGACAGTGTATACTATTACATAAAAGTAAATATGATTCAATTATTACATAAAGTCAAAGTGGAAAAAAAAATCTAAATTACAACAGTGTATACTATTACATAAAAGTGGAAATGATTAATTTATTGGATAAAGTCATTATTGAAAAAAATTCAAAATTACAACAGTGTATACTATTTCATAAAAGTGGAATTTATTAAATTATTACATAAAGTCAAAGTGGACAAAAATTCAAAATTACGACAGTGTATACTATTACATAAAAGTGAATATGATTCAATTATTACATAAAGTCAAAGTGGAAAAAAAATCCAAATTACAACAGTGTATACTATTACATTAAAGTGGAAATTATAAAATTATTACATAAAGTCATTATTGACAAAAAAAATCTAAATTACAACAGTGTATACTATTACATTAAAGTGGAAATTATAAAATTATTACATAAAGTCATTATTGACAAAAAAAATCTAAATTACAACAGTGTATACTATTACATAAAAGTGAATATGATTCATTTATTACATAAAGTCATTATTGACAAAAAATCAAAATTACAACAGTGTATACTATAACATAAAAGCGGAATTTATTCAATTATAACAAAGTCAAAGTGGACAAAAAAAATCTAAATTACGACAGTGTATACTATTACATAAAAGTAAATATGATTAAATTATTACATAAAGTCAAAGTGGAAAATAATTCAAAATTACAACAGTGTATACTATTACATTAAAGTGGAAATGATTAATTTATTAATTAAAGTCATTAATGACAAAAATTCAAAATTACGACAGTGTATACTATTACATTAAAGTGGAAATGATTAATTTATTACATAAGGTCATTATTGAATAAAAAATTCAAAATTACAACAGTGTATACTATTACATAAAAGTGGAATTTATTAAATTATTAAATAAAGTCAAAGTGGACAAAAGTAAAAAATTACAACAGTGTATACTATTAAAAAAGTGGAAATGATTCAATTAATACATAAAGTCATTATTGTTAGAAATTCGAAATTACAACAGTGTATACTATTACATAAAAGTGTAATTTATTAAATTATTACATAAAGTCAAAGTGGACAAAAATTCAAAATTACGACAGTGTATACTATTACATAAAAGTGAAGATGATTTAATTATTACATAATGTCAAAGTGGAAAAAAAATCTAAATTACAACAGTGTATACTATTACATTAAAGTGGAAATTATAAAATTATTACAAAAAGTAATTATTGACAAAAAAAAATCTAAATTACAACAGTGTATACTATTACATAAAAGTGAATATGATTAATTTATTACATAAAGTCATTATTGACAAAAAATCTAAATTACAACAGTGTATACTATTACATAAAAGTGGAAATGATTCAATTATTATATAAAGTCATTAATGACAAAAATTCAAAATTACGACAGTGTATACTATTACATCAAGGTGGAAATTATTAATTTATTACACAAAGTCTTTATTGACAAAAATTCAAAATTACAACAGTGTATACTATTACATTAAAGTGGAAATTATTAATTTTTTACATAAAGTCATTATTGACAAAAATAAAAAATTATGACAGTGTATACTATTACATAAAAGTGGAAATGATTCAATTATCATATAAAGTCAAAGTGGACAAAAATTCAAAATTGCAACAGTGTATACTATTACATAAAAGTGGAAATTATTTGATTATTACATAAAGTCAAAATGGACAAAAATTCAAAATTATGACAGTGTATACTATCACATAAAATTGGAAATTATTCAATAATTACATGGTCTTCATTGACAAAAATTCAAAATTACGACAGTGTATACTATTACATAAAATTGGAAATTATTCAATAATTACATAAAGTCAAAATGGACAAAAATTCAAAATTACGACAGTGTATACTATTACATAAAATTGGAATTTATTCAATAATTACATAAAGTCAAAATGGACAAAAATTCAAAATTACGACAGTGTATACTATTACATAAAATTGGAAATTATTCAATAATTACATAAAGTCATTATTGACAAAAATAAAAAATTATGACAGTGTACACTATTACATAAAAGTGAATATGATTCATTTATTACATAAAGTCATTATTGACAAAAAATCAAAATTACAACAGTGTATACTATAACATAAAAGCGGAATTTATTCAATTATAACAAAGTCAAAGTGGACAAAAAAAATCTAAATTACGACAGTGTATACTATTACATAAAAGTAAATATGATTAAATTATTACATAAAGTCAAAGTGGAAAATAATTCAAAATTACAACAGTGTATACTATTACATTAAAGTGGAAATGATTAATTTATTAATTAAAGTCATTAATGACAAAAATTCAAAATTACGACAGTGTATACTATTACATTAAAGTGGAAATGATTAATTTATTACATAAGGTCATTATTGAATAAAAAATTCAAAATTACAACAGTGTATACTATTACATAAAAGTGGAATTTATTAAATTATTAAATAAAGTCAAAGTGGACAAAAGTAAAAAATTACAACAGTGTATACTATTAAAAAAGTGGAAATGATTCAATTAATACATAAAGTCATTATTGTTAGAAATTCGAAATTACAACAGTGTATACTATTACATAAAAGTGTAATTTATTAAATTATTACATAAAGTCAAAGTGGACAAAAATTCAAAATTACGACAGTGTATACTATTACATAAAAGTGAAGATGATTTAATTATTACATAATGTCAAAGTGGAAAAAAAATCTAAATTACAACAGTGTATACTATTACATTAAAGTGGAAATTATAAAATTATTACAAAAAGTATATATTGACAAAAAAAAATCTAAATTACAACAGTGTATACTATTACATAAAAGTGAATATGATTAATTTATTACATAAAGTCATTATTGACAAAAAATCTAAATTACAACAGTGTATACTATTACATAAAAGTGGAAATGATTCAATTATTATATAAAGTCATTAATGACAAAAATTCAAAATTACGACAGTGTATATTATTACATCAAGGTGGAAATTATTAATTTATTACACAAAGTCTTTATTGACAAAAATTCAAAATTACAACAGTGTATACTATTACATTAAAGTGGAAATTATTAATTTTTTACATAAAGTCATTATTGACAAAAATAAAAAATTATGACAGTGTATACTATTACATAAAAGTGGAAATGATTCAATTATCATATAAAGTCAAAGTGGACAAAAATTCAAAATTGCAACAGTGTATACTATTACATAAAAGTGGAAATTATTTGATTATTACATAAAGTCAAAATGGACAAAAATTCAAAATTATGACAGTGTATACTATCACATAAAATTGGAAATTATTCAATAATTACATGGTCTTCATTGACAAAAATTCAAAATTACGACAGTGTATACTATTACATAAAATTGGAAATTATTCAATAATTACATAAAGTCAAAATGGACAAAAATTCAAAATTACGACAGTGTATACTATTACATAAAATTGGAATTTATTCAATAATTACATAAAGTCAAAATGGACAAAAATTCAAAATTACGACAGTGTATACTATTACATAAAATTGGAAATTATTCAATAATTACATAAAGTCATTATTGACAAAAATAAAAAATTATGACAGTGTACACTATTACATAAAAGTGGAAATGATTCAATAATTACATAAAGTCATTATTGACAAAAATAAAAAATTATGACAGTGTACACTATTCCATACAAGTGGAAATGATTCAATTATTACATAAAGTCAAAATGGACAAAAATTCAAAATTATGACAGTGTATACTATTACATTAAAGTGGAAATGATTAATTTATTACATAAAGTGTTAGAATAATGATGAAATTGATCCTTTTATTCCCAACATATATACAGGAATAAGGACTGATGTGAGGAGGTATTACTCCCAATGTGTAACCAAGAATAATGCCAAATGTATAGAGGCCTATGTTAACCACACAATATGTTATGCATGGTTTTATGATGTAAGAAATATATAGAAAAGAAAGATATGGAGGAGGTTTTATAAGGAACCTTTATGTTAGACTTTATAAGAGTCTTGTAGGAAAATATAGTGGAGGTTTTATAGAGAACCTTTATGTTAGACTTTATAAGAGTCACAAGAAGAATAGAAATGGCAAAGTGAAGTGAAGAGTTGTTTATATGGCCGAGAAACTTTTATAAGAAGTTTTTATTTTTCACAACTTTTATGTATAAGCTGTTTATGAGGCCGAAAAGCCTGAAGGAGGTTTTTCTTATACAACTTTTATAAATGACTTTGTAAGCATGGAAAAACATGATAACATGATATTGTAAAAATGTCTTACTTTGGTTCATGGAAAGGATGCAGACACATGGTTTTGTGAAAATGTTTTTATTTTGGTTTTATAGCAAAGACACGGAAGCAAAGACTTTTTTGTGAAAATGTTTTTATTTTGGTTTTATAGTAAAGACACGGAAGCAAAGACTTTTTGTGAGAATGTTTTTATTTTTATGAAGACACGAAAGCAAAGATGTTTTGTAAAAATGTTTTATCTTCATAATAGAGACACAAAGACAAAAACTTTGTAGAAAATGTTTTATTGGTTGATTGAAATGAACACACTGAACCATTGGTATAAAAGTTATTTATATAACAAGCAAGCGAAGTGTAAACTGTATTAGCATGCAAGTATGTAATAAAGCATTTAAACAAAGGAGTAGGATTTTACCATAGGATGATGTCTTACAGACGAGACGCAGGAGGAGATGGAGGATCCAAGCCAAGAAACGGAGAATGAGGGAACACAAGGCATTATATACTGATATGTTGAAACAACTGAGGGAGTTGACAGTGGTCCAAAATCTTGGATTGGATGAGCTATGCCTATGTGACTGAATATGTAATGAAGAGGTGTGATGATGAAATGATATATAAGGTATCGTTTGCCATATGGAATCTAGAAGCTGAGACGACATGCTGCTTCTCCATTGCTTGATGATCCGAGCCTGACATCTGCTGGTGACTTTTGTGAACTGCCGCTTTTTGTTACTTAAGACTTTTTCTTTTTATAAACTTTTATTTGATTGTATGTAAAACCTTTTGTTAATAGAAAAATAAATCTACTTATAATTAATTTATAAAAGAAATCGTTTGCCACGTCTCTGCTTTCTAAACGAGTTGATTTGAACCTGACACGGAGGGGGTCTGTTCTTCTAGAAAGTGAGTATAAATTTATATTTATGATCTAGTTAAGGATTCGACCTGCTTTACCTAGCCTGAGGTTGTAAACTAAAAATAGGTAGAAGGTGTGTGGGATAGAAATAGATCGTACACCAAATAACATGGCGCCCAACTAGCGGGGCACGATTGCTTATTGATTTCTGGCCAAAATCAATAAACAAAGTGCTGACGAAAAACGTGATTATTGTATAGAAAGTATAATATAAAGAAAGCTTAAAAATAGGATTAAGGAGAAATCCTAAAAAGACGTGTAAAGTCAAATGAAAATATAATTTAGAAACTAATTATATTGAACCTAAAGAAAGGTTGAACTAACAATAGTTTTGAAATCTCGAGGGATGAGATAAAAGTCTAAAAAGGAAGGTATCCTGTAGACGAATAATAATTCAGGGAAGAATTATTACTATAACCAAGGAATGGGTTATTAAAAAAGCCTAAAAATAGGATTAAGGAAAATCCTAGAAGGACTTGTAAAGTCAAACGAAAATATAATTCAGAAACGGATTATATTAAACCTAGAAAAAGGTTAAACCAGTAGTGTTGATCTCAAAGAGTGAGATGAAAGTCTAAGAAAGGAAGGTATCCTGTAGACGAAAAATAATTCAGGGAAGAATTATTAATATAACCTAGAAAAAGGTTATTAAGTGCATGCACGACACTACTAGAATCTCTATTATATTATATTGGAGTACGGAAAAAACGGTGAAAGCCGGATAAAAGAAGTACAGTCCGATAGGGTATTAAAAGTTTGGTTAATACGCCGATATGATAGAGATTGGCTAAATCTTAAGTGTAAGAAGATTTAGTGTAGACTGTGTGAACTGCTCAACGAAGTGCACGTCGTTGAATAGGAATCATAGTGACAAGCAAATCCATATTAGAGTGTAAGATTGATAATATACTCAGCAATAATATGGATAGAGAAGGCTTGATAAGATAAAATCGACAATAAGGGCTGATTGCGATTTTAGCTGTGACTTCCATCCAGAAAATTGTTAAACAAAAAGTATATGAAATCAATTAAGAAGTTTCTGAAGAAAATGTCAGAAGAACAAAAAATTGATGAGAGAAGTGATACTCCTGAAAGGCAGGGAGCCACAAATAGAGATATGGAAGGAGTTAGGGAATATACTGAACAAGGTGAACAAAGAAACCTAGTTTCTGAGAATAGAACTCCGATTGGGGTAACAGAGAAAAGAGCTTATAGAGAAAGCAGTTCAAGTTCTGAGGAAAGTCTAAGGGATGAAAGTGTAGATGAGGAATTAAATTCCACAAGAATTAGCACAGAGTTTGAAGTCAGTAGTGAAGACGAGATAGTGCTCAGAAAAGAGACTAGATTAAAACACAAAAAAGGTGTAAAAATAACTTTACAGAGAGTGACCAAACAAATAAAGAATGATTGGCCAGAAGTAGAGTTAAGAGGAACTAAATACAGAAATCCCAGCGGAAAGAAAAGAGATCAGGAATTGTTGAGCAAGTGGAATAAGAGAGTAATACCTGAGAAAGAATTAACTTATGGTCAAGTGAAGACTGCCAGCATGTCCCCGTCTGCGACAGAAATAGCCGAACAAGAAGGTTGGTCAAAGGCAGGCAAACAGACTTTGTTCCAAGAGGGATATGAGTATAATAGAAAAATAGTGAAAGAATTAGACAATATGATAAAAATATTGAAGAAACAGAATAAACAATTACAAAGAAATTTAGAAACAACTAGAGCTTCTAGACAAATTGAGAATCTGAATGTGGCCCCAGAAGAAATCTGGGAGGAAGAAAGCGAAGAGGCCATAAATCAAGGAGAGTTAGAGAGACGGGAAGCCCCTAGGGATAGAGAAACCCCAGTGAGGCAGCTGCACTTTAGCACTCCAAGGAGAACAGAGGGAGAGAGAAATGAGGAGCAAAATATCCAAGCAAAATTATTAGAATTAAAATTGACTGACGTTGTGAGAAACCAAATAGGTTCAAGGAAACCAAGTGAAGATTACTGCAGTTATATGGATAGAATCATTAAAGCGGCAACGCAGGCGGACTTAGGTTCCGAAGCAGTAACAAGATTAGTGCACACTTGTACAGGGCATGCCATTACAGCACAGGCTTTGCAGAAGGTTAGAGACCTCACTGGAGTCGAAGATAAATACAAACAATGGCAAGACATGCTAGTAAATGCAAATAAAGAACAAGTGCCGTTACTTGGCGTATGGTCATCAATTGAGGATGAGATTCCTATGTCAGACAAAGTAAGACTGCTACGAGACGTAGGACGTAAAATACCGGGAGGACAGAGACTGGTGACCATCCTAAATAACACAACTAAAAAGCAAATAGAAGAGAGACTAGCTGAATATGATTTAAATACTCAGTTTGTAAAAAGGAAGGAACCACAAAGTGCAAAGTTTCAGAAACAACGAAAAGATAAAGTAATGAATAAACAGAGAGCCCCAGTGGAGAACAGTAAACCGTATAACACAAGATTCCAAGCTAGGCAGGGTGACAAAGGTCAGTCCAACAGGCCTAAAAACTGGAATACTAAAAAGACGACTTGGCAGAGAGATAGTAGTGCAAAGAAAACCTTTAAGGATAACAGAAATGGTACTGCACAAAAAGCGAGTTATGTTCCAGCAGGGGAATGGGAAAAATTAACCCCAGCACAAAAAGATCAAGTAATACAAAAACGCAAAAATACTGAATCCAGTGTAAAGAGATTTGGAAGAAGCAAATTAACTCTAAATGCGGAAGCACGAGAAGATAGTGAAAGAGAAGAAAATGTCGGAGACAGAAACAGTGCAGGAAGAAATGAACAATGAAATGAAATTGGCCTGTTGAAGGAGCACATCTGTGATGAGAGAGTTTTGGAGAGAGACGAAGATTTGTTTGTAAAGGTGAAAGGTGTAGAATTCCTGTTGGATACAGGAGCTCAGATATCCTCCACAACAGAGCCAATAAATTACACAGGAAAAGTACTAGTTCAAACGTATAATGGTAAAATAGAAGAAGAGCCAATGGGAGAAAAATTTGGTGTGAATATGATAAGAGGTAATGAGAATTTACTTGCAGGAAGAGATCTAAAAAAGGTGCTGAGATTGAAGGAGGTAGATACGGAACAGGAGTTAGCTCGCATCAGAAATAAAATGATCGGTAGTGAGGAATCAAAAGAAGAATTGATACAAGCATTGAAACAGACTCCGTGCGGAAAATATAAAAATGACACCGGACTAGTTGATCAAAAATATGCACATGAGATTCTAGGCGGAATGCACAAGCCACAGAGACAATATCCAATAAACAAATTGGGAAAAAATGAGCTGGATCAAACGATAACAGAATTATTAGAACAGGGAGTTATTAAAGAAGTGCCTTCAGCGATCACAAACAGTCCTCTGCAATTAGTGCCAAAACCTGGAAAACAAGGATTCAGATTAGTGACAAATTTTAGGGCCCTTAATAAATTGACCCGTCCAGACCGTCGATACCTGATTAATGCAAGGGACACAATTGAGAAACTGAAGGATGGCAAATATCTAACGAAGTTGGACCTGATAAATGGATTTTGGGCAATCCCATTATCGGAGAATAGTCAAGAGAAAACCGCCTTTACGGTGGGAAATAAACATTATCTATACCAACGTTTGCCACAAGGGTATGTAAATTCTTCAGTTGTGTTCCAGGCAGTAATGATGGAAATATTAAAAGATCTGCCAGTGGAAGTGTACATCGATGACATTTTGATTACAAATGACGATGAGAAAGAACACGTAAAAACCGTAAAAGAGGTATTGAAAAGAATAGCAGAGGCAGGCTTGAAAATCAATATAAAGAAAAGTGAAATTATGACAGACCTAGTTGAATTTCTAGGATTCTGGGTGTCTGCGGGTAATCGAGGTGTTACAAAAACTATGAAGGAAAAAATAGCCGAGATAAAGACACCAGAGAACGTCAAAAATGTACAACAGATGATGGGACTAATGAATTATGTCAGAGACGTAATCCCAAAATTTAGTCAGATGGCGAAACCGATTTATGCCACAATAAAAGGGAACAAATTGAATTGGACTGAGGATGCGGAGAATGCACTTAGTGCTTTAAAGGAAGCAATTTTGTGCTCAGGACAGCTGGAAGGCAGAGAGGATGACAAAAATCTAGAGGTTGATCTAGATATAGATGAGACTGGCTATCAATTAATAATACGAAACGAAAAAAGCTGCGTACCAATACGCATTATGACAGGAAACTGGGAGAGCCCAGAGAAAAAGTTTCTACCAGTTGAGAAGAAATTAGCTGCAATCAGTAAAAGATATGCAGAACTAAAAGGTCTGGCCAGGGAAAGGCAGATAATGATTAACACAGATGAAATGGTAATGGCCCATCTAAATAAGAACAAGATCAAAGATGCTAAGGCCCAAAATACCAGATGGCAGAGATGGCAGAATGTTATACTAGACCCTAGCATAACTATAATCAACAAAGAACGCAAGAAATGTCAGAAGACAAAATTACCATCCTTTAAAGGAATAATGGTATATACTGATGGATCCAAAACTTTGGCAGACAGCGAAGCCCATTGGGCGTATATAATCAAAAGGAAAAAAGGCAACGAAGTGACAGACAAGGGATCTTGTCCTGGCACAGCTCAAACGGCAGAAGTAATGGCAGTGCTCAAAGCGCTAGAGAAATTGAAAGAAATGCATGCCAAACAAGCTATCATAGTTACGGATAGCAAATATGTTGAGACAAGTCTAAATGAAAACTTAGATGTCTGGAAACAGAACGGCTTCTGTAAATACAATAAAAAACCGATTGAGCATGAACAGATGTGGAAAGAGATAGACACTCTAGCAGAAGATTTAGACCTGGTCGTAATTCACCAGAAGGGGCATTCCAGGGAAGGTACAGAGTTGTCTCAAGGGAATGAAGCAGTTGACAAATTGGCTAGACTCAGGAGAGTTGTCATAATTGAAGAGAAGGGGACAAATGCCATACAGAAACTGCATGACTGTTTGAAGCACCCTGGTGTAAACTTAATGGGTAGAGTTTTATCAGACAATAACATGAATATTCCTAATTGGAGGCAGAAGTACAGGGAAATCAAGTTAAAATGTGAGGACTGCATGAGAAAAGGTTACCACAGAACAATCAGAAAAGATTATGGGAGGATACTCCCAGATAAAGCAAATGTGGAATGGGACTTGGATATAGCCGGCCCACTCAACCCGCGCACGAAAAAGGGCAATAAGTACTTTTTAGTTGCGGCTGAAGCTTATCTAAACAAAATATGGGCCAAACCATTAAAAGACCCCAGCGCTAAAAACATAATCAAGGCACTTGATGAATTAATGTCTGCATGGAATAGGCCTGAATGTATTAGAGTAGATAATGGATCATACTTTGTCGGAAACGAACTAGAGAATTGGCTAGCAGAAAAACATATAAAATTGATCAAATCTCTCCGTTATAGGCCAGAATCGAACGGCCTGAGTGAACGATCGATTGGCAGCTTAAAAAGCTTTTTTCGAGCCAATTATAACAACACAGAGTGGGATGAACACATGGAAGAGGCTTTGTATTTCGTTAATATGAATACAGGGAGTAGAAAAGCCAAAAAAGAAATTGAACAGCCTGAAGACCAGTGTCAGGTGGGAGATTTTGTGTGGATAAAATTGACAAACAAACATCCAACAAAACCGTTCAAAGATCTAATTACGAAAAGAGACAGAGTTCTAGAAATCGTAGATAAACACACGGTTCGGCTAGAGCAGAATGGAGTATGGAGCAAAAACAATCTGATTTTAACCAAATGATTGTAAGTAAAATGAGACCTCTTGGGACAGCTAGGGAGTTTGAAGTTAAGGCTGGATAGAGGCAGGCCCCGAGAGACTGAATGTAAATCTAAAACCCCAAGAGACTGACTGTAAATCTGTAGGTGGTATGAAACTGTATTACACTTCAAAGTAGCTCAAAGTACGAAATGACCAGAAAGATCTCTGTGAAGTGGGCTATCAATTTTCTGGATGGAATGTACAATTTAACATGGTAACATGTGGAATATGGATAGGAAAACCATAGATATAAAATGAGAAAAAAGAAAGCTATAGAGAAGAGACTGGCTGGCAGAAAAGCCAAAAATTATTACTGAAATTAGTAATATAGTGAAAGATGGGCAGCACAGCATGGCTCGGATCATCAAGCAATGTAAGTATGGAAATATTTTTATTAACCTTGCAAAATTGCAATAAAGGGGAATGGATATTGGATATCCATAGAAGTATTTTTAACCTTGGAAAATGGATATTGAAGGATTTTTAAGAAGGGGAAATAAGCCCAATTGAAGTATTAAAAATCTCTTCAATACCCAATACACAAGCTCATAAGGGAGACTAGAGTGTATGAATTTGTGAAGCACTTGAGAATTAAAACACAGAGGGAAGTTTGATGTATTACAGGAATGGAGGCAGAGAGCCAGCGTGGGTCTTCTAGGTCAAGAACTCCCAGGAGACAACGAAGGTGGAATCAGCCGTGTGTACAGAGGCCAGTCATGGCAGGAGTGGTAATCACCGTTGTAATAGCCTTAATTATATTATGGACCATGACTAAGCTGAATGATACAGAGAGAGAAACAGTATACATTGATCCAGATTATGAGATAGACACTACCTTTCTGATAAACGAAGGACAGAATGAGAAAGGGAGAGAGCTAGAACAGGTGAAGTCGCCTGAGATAAACGGGAAAAGGATGACAAGGATAAAGGACAGAAATATCATAAATGAATGTAAAGAAGAATTCACAGACGAGAGATACACAATGTATGAAACAAGGGAGAAATTAAGTAATCCAATTCCAGGGTTGAAGTGGTATAGCGAAAGTACAAGAATAGCTGAAATAGCTTTGGAACGAAATAAATTTGGAGAAAATGAGGAGAGGCTTTATCAAATAAGCATTAAGACGAATAAATACTGGGAAGATTGTAGTGACAGTGACTTAAAGAAATGCGCTGAGACAAGCTATAATTGGAAGTTGCACAATGTATGGAGAGATAAAGTAATAAGAAAATTGATTGAACAATTCAATGATAAAGACTGTAAGGAACATGAGATGAGTTGGATCGGATGTACATGCATGCAGAAATGGAAGTGTGAGGCAGACGAAGCAGAGGACAGATATGATAACGAGGAACATTGGTTGTTGTTTAATAATGCAAATGGAATTGTAAGTCAAGGTGTGAAGTGAATAACTATCTTGGAGCACTCTCAAAGATGGATCGATATGATCACGGAAGATAGTACAATGACAGATCAGATGATACTTCAGTTTAGATTATTTGACATATTGGAAGATGTAGCCACAAGAGAGAATGAAAAAGTAACTCCGATTAAAATAACGAATAGAGAAAACGGAAAAGGAGTAGTTGTTAGTTATGAAAATAACCTATTAGGAAAATATTATCCAGTTCCGATTGTGAGGGTGAGAGCGAAGACAGATAAAGAGGTTATGTTGTGGAGAATTCCCAAAGGGATAACGGAGTACCACAGGAAAGAGGATATTCCTGAACCAGCATATATGATGACATTGGGTGACAGGGGAAAGCTGTCAAAAGAGGAAAAAATGGTTGATTTTAAAAGATTTTGGACCGTGGTGTGGAGTACGGGTAGCCACCGTTGGATGCACACGGGATGGACGTTTGACAATGAGGAGTTAGATGGAAATTGGAGGAGAAACGAGATAAATCAAGGAATATGCAGAATGGTTTCAGAGCCAATAACAACTGAAAAAACAATTTATGCTGACACCCTAGGAACCTTCAGTTCACAAGAAATTGGTAGATGTATGCCACCATTTCCTTTTTATTTTATGCTGGCCAGGAAGCAATTTTTTAATAAACAACAGCATAACGTAGAGCCCAGAAAAGCAACATTCAAAGAAGAAATTCACGATGTAAGTGATAAAGTGAAAAGGAAATTTTTAAGAATGGCCGGAATAGGAGAGGACACCTATGAATCAATAAAGTGGCTAATGAATAACTTTAAACTGATATTGACCATGATGACGGTAATATTTGTATTGATTCTAATCGAATGCACAGGATTGGGGAGGATTTTACGATTATGCATGGTAGCTGCGTGGAGATTGGGCAAATATATTAAGTGCTGTGAGCAGGACAGACCGAGATCAAACAGTTTGGCTCAAGGGCCCCGAGACTCCCCACGGGGAATAGGTGTAGTCGAACCTATAAGAAGAGTGAGCAGAGTATAAGACGAATGCATGAGATGCCATGAACTATTGTGGCCAGAGACAGAAGTTATTCTGTGCATGGGTAGCCTGTGCAACAAATGCTTTGCTAAAAACCAATAATGTAATATGGTACAATGAACGAGATGTGATGGAATACTGTGTTGATGTGTTTAAGATGTTAGAGGTGATTAATGTACAAATGATGGAGAAACTGAAATATATGTTCATGGAGCTCCACCCAGTGGAGAAAGAAGTGTATAGCGACCTATTGGCTCATAGACTGTGGAGTAAGGAAGAGCAATTATTTGTGCATAAATTGTATGCAGAAGGAAGGGGCCGTGATTTGAAAGTGATTAAACATAATGGGATATTTTATCTTATAGCTAAAAGAGATGCGGGACTTCCAATTGAAAGAGAGGCCGAGGGCCAAACCCCGTTTAACAGCCCAGGATTCCAGGATGAGGAAGACGGCTTGGGCCAAGGTAGAAATGCCAGAGACTCTAATTCCGATATTGAACTGGTGCAAAACCTGTACGATTGATGGAAAAAGCCGCACCTTTATCTGTGAAACTCCTGATGGGCAGTTAATCGGGGCATGTCAACATGAAATAGCTAATGGAAAATGGATGCGAAAGATGTTTGGCGCATACCTAACAATTATTAAGCAAAGCACAAAAAATTGGCCTTCCACAACTCGAATTAACGGAAAGATAATAGGCAGTGATTTGATCAAACCAAAAAACAAAAAACCCTGGGTGGAAAGATTCATGAACATATCTCAAAGAAATGTTTACACTGAAACTGGGCAAACTTATGCTCAGCTCACCAAGTATGACAAGACAAGGAAGTGTTATGTAAAGTACCTTAATTTGGAAATAAAAGACTAAAATTTGCATAAGGGGCATGTTAGAATAATGATGAAATTGATCCTTTTATTCCCAACATATATACAGGAATAAGGACTGATGTGAGGAGGTATTACTCCCAATGTGTAACCAAGAATAATGCCAAATGTATAGAGGCCTATGTTAACCACACAATATGTTATGCATGGTTTTATGATGTAAGAAATATATAGAAAAGAAAGATATGGAGGAGGTTTTATAAGGAACCTTTATGTTAGACTTTATAAGAGTCTTGTAGGAAAATATAGTGGAGGTTTTATAGAGAACCTTTATGTTAGACTTTATAAGAGTCACAAGAAGAATAGAAATGGCAAAGTGAAGTGAAGAGTTGTTTATATGGCCGAGAAACTTTTATAAGAAGTTTTTATTTTTCACAACTTTTATGTATAAGCTGTTTATGAGGCCGAAAAGCCTGAAGGAGGTTTTTCTTATACAACTTTTATAAATGACTTTGTAAGCATGGAAAAACATGATAACATGATATTGTAAAAATGTCTTACTTTGGTTCATGGAAAGGATGCAGACACATGGTTTTGTGAAAATGTTTTTATTTTGGTTTTATAGCAAAGACACGGAAGCAAAGACTTTTTTGTGAAAATGTTTTTATTTTGGTTTTATAGTAAAGACACGGAAGCAAAGACTTTTTGTGAGAATGTTTTTATTTTTATGAAGACACGAAAGCAAAGATGTTTTGTAAAAATGTTTTATCTTCATAATAGAGACACAAAGACAAAAACTTTGTAGAAAATGTTTTATTGGTTGATTGAAATGAACACACTGAACCATTGGTATAAAAGTTATTTATATAACAAGCAAGCGAAGTGTAAACTGTATTAGCATGCAAGTATGTAATAAAGCATTTAAACAAAGGAGTAGGATTTTACCATAGGATGATGTCTTACAGACGAGACGCAGGAGGAGATGGAGGATCCAAGCCAAGAAACGGAGAATGAGGGAACACAAGGCATTATATACTGATATGTTGAAACAACTGAGGGAGTTGACAGTGGTCCAAAATCTTGGATTGGATGAGCTATGCCTATGTGACTGAATATGTAATGAAGAGGTGTGATGATGAAATGATATATAAGGTATCGTTTGCCATATGGAATCTAGAAGCTGAGACGACATGCTGCTTCTCCATTGCTTGATGATCCGAGCCTGACATCTGCTGGTGACTTTTGTGAACTGCCGCTTTTTGTTACTTAAGACTTTTTCTTTTTATAAACTTTTATTTGATTGTATGTAAAACCTTTTGTTAATAGAAAAATAAATCTACTTATAATTAATTTATAAAAGAAATCGTTTGCCACGTCTCTGCTTTCTAAACGAGTTGATTTGAACCTGACACGGAGGGGGTCTGTTCTTCTAGAAAGTGAGTATAAATTTATATTTATGATCTAGTTAAGGATTCGACCTGCTTTACCTAGCCTGAGGTTGTAAACTAAAAATAGGTAGAAGGTGTGTGGGATAGAAATAGATCGTACACCAAATAACAAAAGTCATTATTGACAAAAAATCTAAATTACAACAGTGTATACTATAACATAAAAGTGGAAATGATTCAATTATTACATAAAGTCATTATTGACAAAAAATCTAAATTACAACAGTGTATACTATTACATAAAAGTGGAAATGATTCAATTATTACATAAAGTCTTTAATGAAAAAAATTCAAATTTACAATAGTGTATACTATAACATAAAAGTGGAATTTATTCAATTATAACAAAGTCAAAGTGGACAAAAAATCTAAATTACGACAGTGTATACTATTACATAAAATAAATATGATTCAATTATTACATAAAGTCAAAGTGGAAAAAAATTCAAAATTACAACAGTGTATACTATTACATTAAAGTGGAAATTATACAATTTTTACATAAAGTCATTATTGCCAAAAAATCTACATTACAACAGTGTATACCATAACATAAATTTGAAAATTATTAATTTATTACATAAAGTCATTATTGAAAAACAAATCTAAATTACAACAGTGTATACTATTACATAAAAGTGGAAATGATTCAATTATTACATAAAGTCAAAGTGGACAAAAATTCCAAATTACGACAGAGTATACTATTATATAAATGTGGAAATTATTAATTTATTACATAAAGTCATTATTGATAAAAATTAAAAATTACGTCAGTGTATCATATTACATAAAAATGGAAATTATTTAATTATTTCATGAAGTCAAAATGGACAAATTTTTTTAAATTATGACAGTGTATACTATTACGTAAAAGTGGAAATGATTCAATTATTACATTAAGTCATTATTGACAGAAATTCAAAATTACGACAGTGTATACTATTACATAAAAGTGGAAATGATGCATTTATTAAATAAATTCATTATTGACAAATAAATCTAAATTACAACAGTGTATACTATTACATTAAAGTGGAAATTATTAAATTATAACATAAAGTCATTATTGAAAAAAAAATCTAAATAACAAGAGTGTATACTATTACATAGAAGTGGAAATGATTCATTTATTAAATAAAGTCATTTTGACAAAGAAAATCTAAATTACGACAGTGTATACTATTACATAAAAGTGGATATGATTCAATTATTACATAGAGTCATTATTGACAAAAAATCTAAATTACGACAGTGTATACTATTACATAAAAGTAAATATGATTCAATTATTACATAAAGTCAAAGTGGAAAAAAATTCAAAATTACAACAGTGTATACTATTACATTAAAGTGGAAATTATAAAATTATTACATAAAGTCATTATTGACAAAAAATCTACATTACAACAGTGTATACAATAAAATAAATGTGGAAATGATTAATTTATTACATAAAGTCATTATTGACAAAAATATCTAAATTACAACAGTGTATACTATTACATAAAAGTGGAAATGATTCATTTTTTTATATAAAGTCATTATTGAAAAAAAATCAAAATTACGACAGTGTATACTATTACATAAAAGTGGATATGATTCAATTATTACATAAAGTCATTATTGACAAAAATTCAAAATTACGACAGTGTATACTATTACATAAAAATAGAAATGATCTATTACATAAAAGTGGAAATTATTCAATTATTACATAAAGTCAAAGTGGACAAAAATTCAAAATTATGACAGTGTATACTATTACATAAAAGTGAATATGATTCAATTATTACATAAAGTCAAAGTGGAAAAAAAAGTCAAATTACAACAATGTATACTATTACATTAAAGTGGAAATTATAAAATTATTACATAAAGTCATTATTCACAAAAAAAATCTAAATTACAACAGTGTATACTATAACATAAAAGTGGAATTTATAAAAATTTTACATAGTCATTATTGCCAAAAAATCTACATTACAACAGTGTATACTATAACATAAATGTGGAAATGATTAATTTATTACATAAAGTCATTATTGACAAAAAAATCTAAATTACAACAGTGTATACTATTACATAAAAGTGGAAATGATTCAATTATAACATGAAGTCAAAGTGGACAAAAATTCAAAATTACGACAGTGCATACTATTGCATAAAAGTGGAAATGATTAATTTATTACATAAAGTCATTATTGACAAAAAATAAAAATTACGTCAGTGTATCATATTACATAAAAATTGAAATTATATAATTATTTCATGAAGTCAAAATGGACAAAAATTTTAAATTATGACAGTGTATACTATTACATAAAAGTGGAAATGATTCAATTATTACATAAAGTCATTATTGAAAGAAATTCAAAATTACGACAGTGTATACTATTACATAAAAGTGGAAATGATGCATTTATTAAATAAATTCATTATTGACAAAAAAAATCTAAATTACAACAGTGTATACTATTACATAAAAGTGGAAATGATGCAATTATTACATAAAGTCAAAGTGGACAAAAATTCTAAATTACGACAGTGTATACTATTACATAAAAGTGGAAATGATTCGATTATTACATAAAGTCATTATTGACAGAAATTCAAAGTTACGACAGTGTATACTATTACATAAAAGTGGAAATGATGCATTTATTAAATAAATTCATTATTGACAAAAAAAATCTAAATTACGACATTGTATACTATTACAAAAAAGTGGAAATGATTCAATTATTACATAAAGTCATTATTGACAGAAATTCAAAATTACGACAGTGTATACTATTACATAAAAGTGGAAATGATGCATTTATTAAATACATTCATTATTGACAAAAAAAATCTAAATTACGACATTGCATACCATTACATAAAAGTGGAAATTATTCAATTATTACATAGAGTCAAAGTGACCAAAAAATTCAAAATTACGACAGTGTATACTATTACATAAAAGTGAATATGATTCAATTATACATTACGTCAAAGTGGGAAAAAAAAATCTAAATTACGACAGTGTATACTATTACATTAAAGTGGAAATTATTAAATTATAACATAAAGTCATTATTGAAAAAAAAATCTAAATAACAAGAGTGTATACTATTACATAAAAGTGTAAATAATTCATTTATTAAATAAAGTCATTATTGACAAAAAAATTCTAAATTACGACAGTGTATACTATTACATAAAAGTGGATATGATTCAATCATTACATAAAGTCATTATTGACAAAAAATCAAAATTACGACAGTGTATACTATTACATAAAAGTAAATATGATTCAATTATTACATAAAGTCATTATTGACAAAAAATTCAAAATTATAACAGTGTATACTATTACATTAAAGTGGAAATTATAAAATTATTACAAAAAGTCATTATTGACAAAAAATCTACATTACAACAGTGTATACAATAACATAAATGTGGAAATGATTAATTTATTACATAAAGTCATTATTGACAAAAAAAATCTAAGTTACGACAATGTATACTATTACATAAACGTGGAAATGATTCAATTATTACATAAAGTCAAAGTGAACAAAAATTCAAAATTACGACAGTGTATACTATTACATAAAAGTGAAAATGACTCAATTATTACATAAAGTCATTATTGACAAAAATTAAAAATTACGTCAGTGTATCATATTACATTAAAATGGAAATTATTTTATTATTTCATGAAGTCAAAATGGACAAAAATTTTAAATTATGACAGTGTATACTATTACATAAAAGTGGAAATGATTCAATTATTACATAAAGTCATTATTGACAGAAATTCAAAATTTCGACAGTGTATACTATTACATAAAAGTGGAAATGATGCATTTATTAAATAAATTCATTATTGACAAAAAAAATCTAAATTACAACAGTGTATACTATTACATAAAAGTGGAAATGATTGAACTATTACATAAAGTCAAAGTGGAAAAAAATTCAAAATTACGACAGTGTATACTATTACATAAAAGTGGAAATGATTCAATTATTACATAAAGTCATTATTGACAGAAATTCAAAAATACGACAGTGTATAATATTACATAAAAGTGGAAATGATGCATTTATTAAATAAATTCATTATTGACAAAAAAATCTAAATTACGACATTGTATACTATTACATAAAAGTGGAAATTATTCAATTATTACATAGAGTCAAAGTGACCAAAAAATTCAAAATTACGACAGTGTATACTATTACATAAAAGTGTATATGATTCAATTATTACATGACGTCAAAGTGGGAAAAAAAATCTAAATTACGACAGTGTATACTATTACATTAAAGTGGAAATTATTAAATTATAACAAAGTCATTATTGAAAAAAAAATCTAAATTACAAGAGTATATACTATTACATAAAAGTTGAAATGATTCATTTATTAAATAAAGTCATTATTGACAAAAAATCTAAATTACGACAGTGTATACTATTACATAAAAGTGGATATGATTCAATTATTACATAAAGTCATTATTGACAAAAAATCTAAATTACGACAGTGTATACTATTACATAAAAGTGGAAATTATTAAATTATTACATAGAGTCAAAGTGGACAAAAAAAATCAAAATTACGACAGTGTATACTATTACATAAAAGTGGATATGATTCAGTTATTACATAAAGTCATTATTGACAAAAATTCTAAATTACGACAGTGTATACTATTACATAAAAGTGGAAATTATTAAATTATTACATAGAGTCAAAGTGGACAAAAATTCCAAATTACGACAGTGTATACTATTTCATAAAAGTGAAAATGATTCAATTATTACATAAAATCAAAGTAGAAATAAATTCAAAATCACAACAGTGTATACTATTACATAAAAGTGTAAATTATTAAATTATTACATAAAGTCATTATTGACAAAAAAATCTAAATTACAACAGTGTATACTATTACATAAAAGTGGAAATTATTAATTTTTTATATAAAGTCATTATTGACAAAAATTTTAAATTACGACAGTGTATACTATTACATAAAAGTGGAATTTATTAAATTATTACATAAAGTCAAAGTGGACAAAAATTCAAAATTACGACAGTGTATACTATTTCATAAAAGTGAAAATGATTCAATTATTACATAAAATCAAAGTGGAAAAAAAATCCAAATTACAACAGTGTATACTATTACATTAAAGTGGATATTATAAAATAATTACATAAAGTCATTATTGACAAAAAATCTAAATTACAACAGTGTATACTATAACATAAAAGTGGAAATGATTCAATTATTACATAAAGTCATTATTGACAAAAAATCTAAATTATAACAGTGTATACTATAACATAAAAGTGGAAATGATTCAATTATTACATAAAGTCATTATTGACAAAAAATCTAAATTGCAATAGTGTATACTATTACATAAAAGTGGAAATGATTCAATTATTACATAAAGTCTTTAATGAAAAAAATTCAAAATTACAACAGTGTATACTATTACATAAAAGTGAAATTTATTAAATTATTCAATAAAGTAAAAGTGGACAAAAGTAAAAAATTACAACAGTGTAAACTATTGAAAAAGTGGAAATGATTCAATTAATACATAAAGTCATTATTGTCAGAAATTCGAAATTACAACAGTGTATACTATTACATAAAAGTGGAATTTATTAAATTATTACATAAAGTCAAAGTGGACAAAAATTCAAAATTACGACAGTGTATATTATTACATAAAAGTGAAGATGATTTAATTATTACATAATGTCAAAGTGGAAAAATAAATCTAAATTACAACAGTGTATACTATTACATTAAAGTGGAAATTATAAAATTATTACAAAAAGTAATTATTGACAAAAAAAATCTAAATTACAACAGTGTATACTATTACATAAAAGTGAATATGATTAATTTATTACATAAAGTCATTATTGACAAAAAATCTAAATTACAACAGTGTATACTATTACATAAAAGTGGAAATGATTAAATTATTACATAAAGTCATTAATGACAAAAATTCAAAATTACGACAGTGTATACTATTACATTAAGGTGGAAATGATTAATTTGTTACACAAAGTCTTTATTGACAAAAATTCAAAATTACAACAGTGTATACTATTACATTAAAGTGGAAATTATTAATTTTTTACATAAAGTCATTATTGACAAAAATAAAAAATTATGACAGTGAATACTATTACATAAAAGTGGAAATGATTCAATTATCATATAAAGTCAAAGTGGACAAAAATTCAAAATTGCAACAGTGTATACTATTACATAAAAGTGGAAATTATTTGATTATTACATAAAGTCAAAATGGACAAAAATTCAAAATTATGACAGTGTATACTATCACATAAAATTGGAAATTATTCAATAATTACATGGTCTTTATTGACAAAAATTCAAAATTACGACAGTGTATACTATTACATAAAATTGGAAATTATTTGATTATTACATAAAGTCAAAATGGACAAAAATTCTAAATTATCACAGTATATACTATTAAATATAATTGGAAATTATTCAATAATTACATAAAGTCAAAATGGACAAAAATTCAAAATTACGACAGTGTATACTATTACATAAAATTGGAATTTATTCAATAATTACATAAAGTCAAAATGGACACAAATTCAAAATTACGACAGTGTATACTATTACATAAAAGTAGAAATGATTCAATAATTACATAAAGTCATTATTGACAAAAATAAAAAATCATGACAGTGTACACTATTACATACAAGTGGAAATGATTCAATTATTACATAAAGTCAAAATGGACAAAAATTCAAAATTATGACAGTGTATACTATTACATTAAAGTGGAAATGATTAATTTATTACATAAAGTCATTATTGAAAAAAAATCAAAAATTACAACAGTGTATACTATTACATAAAAGTGGAATTTATTAAATTATTATATAAAGTCAAAGTGGACAAAAATTCAAAATTACGACAGTGTATACTATTACATAAAAGTGAATATGATTCAATTATTACATAAAGTCAAAGTGGAAAAAAAATCCAAATTACAACAGTGTATACTATTACATTAAATTGGAAATTATAAAATTATTACATAAAGTCATTATTGACAAAAAATCTAAATTACAACAGTGTATACTATAACATAAAAGTGGAAATGATTCAATTATTACATAAAGTCATTATTGACAAAAAATCTAAATTACAACAGTGTATACTATTACATAAAAGTGGAAATGATTCAATTATTACATAAAGTCTTTAATGAAAAAAATTCAAAATTACAACAGTGTATACTATAACATAAAAGTGGAATTTATTCAATTATAACAAAGTCAAAGTGGACAAAAAATCTAAATTACGACATTGTATACTATTACATAAAAGTAAATATGATTCAATTATTACATAAAGTCAAAGTGGAAAAAAATTCAAAATTACAACAGTGTATACTATTACATTAAAGTGGAAATTATACAATTTTTACATAAAGTCATTATTGCCAAAAAATCTAAATTACAACAGTGTATACTATAACATAAAAGTGGAAATGATTCAATTATTACATAAAGTCATTATTGACAAAAAATCTAAATTACAACAGTGTATACTATTACATAAAAGTGGAAATGATTCAATTATTACATAAAGTCTTTAATGAAAAAAATTCAAAATTACAACAGTGTATACTATAACATAAAAGTGGAATTTATTCAATTATAACAAAGTCAAAGTGGACAAAAAATCTAAATTACGACATTGTATACTATTACATAAAAGTAAATATGATTCAATTATTACATAAAGTCAAAGTGGAAAAAAATTCAAAATTACAACAGTGTATACTATTACATTAAAGTGGAAATTATACAATTTTTACATAAAGTCATTATTGCCAAAAAATCTACATTACAACAGTGTATACTATAACATAAATGTGAAAATGATTAATTTATTACATAAAGTCATTATTGAAAAACAAATCTAAATTACAACAGTGTATACTATTACATAAAAGTGGAAATGATTCAATTATTACATAAAGTCAAAGTGGACAAAAATTCCAAATTACGACAGAGTATACTATTATATAAATGTGGAAATGATTAATTTATTACATAAAGTCATTATTGATAAAAATTAAAAATTACGTCAGTGTATCATATTACATAAAAATGGAAATTATTTAATTATTTCATGAAGTCAAAATGGACAAAAAATTTTAAATTATGACAGTGTATACTATTACATAAAAGTGGATATGATTCAATTATTACATAAAGTCATTATTGACAAAAAATCTAAATCACGACAGTGTATACTATTACATAAAAGTGTAAATTATTAAATTATTACATAGAGTCAAAGTGGACAAAAATTCAAAATTACGACAGTGTATACTATTTCATAAAAGTGAAAATGATTCAATTATTACATAAAATCAAAGTAGAAATAAATTCAAAATTACGACAGTGTATACTATTACATAAAAGTGTAAATTATTAAATTATTACATAAAGTCATTATTGACAAAAAAATCTAAATTACAACAGTGTATACTATTACATAAAAGTGAAAATTATTCAATTATTACATAAAGTCAAAGTGGTCAAAAATTCAAAATTACGACAGTGTATACTATTACATAAAAGTGGAAATTATTCAATTATTACATAGAGTCAAAGTGGACAAAAAAAATCAAAATTACGACAGTGTATACTATTACATAAAAGTGGATATGATTCAATTATTACATAAAGTCGTTATTGACAAAAATTCTAAATTACGACAGTGTATACTATTACATAAAAGTGTAAATTATTAAATTATTACATAGAGTCAAAGTGGACAAAAATTCAAAATTACGACAGTGTATACTATTTCATAAAAGTGAAAATGATTCAATTATTACATAAAATCAAAGTAGAAATAAATTCAAAATTACGACAGTGTATACTATTACATAAAAGTGTAAATTATTAAATTATTACATAAAGTCATTATTGACAAAAAAATCTAAATTACAACAGTGTTTACTATTACATAAAAGTGGAAATTATTAATTTTTTATATAAAGTCATTATTGACAAAAATTTTAAATTACGACAGTGTATACTATTACATAAAAGTGGAATTTATTAAATTATTACATAAAGTCAAAGTGGACAAAAATTCAAAATTACGACAGTGTATACTATTTCATAAAAGTGAAAATGATTCAATTATTACATAAAATCAAAGTGGAAAAAAAACGTCCGGTTACGTATGTAACCCTCGTTCCCTGAGGAGGGAACGGAGACGTACGTTAGTGACTAACGAATGGGGGTTTCGCTTAGAAGCCAATCATCTTCTTCGTATTCAACAGCGCCCAATGGCAGTGCCAATGCCATGGGCATGCGGAATTTGCATGCGTAACTCCGCCCCACCTCGTGAGTATATAAGGAAGTACGCTGCGAACATCGCATTATGTTACTGCTGCAGGAGCCAAGACTGAACTCCGCGTTCCAGGCAGCACAGCTGACGTGGCTAAGGAAACGTATGTCTCCGTTCCCTCCTCAGGGAACGAGGGTTACATACGTAACCGGACGTTCCCTTTCGTTCAGTCACTACGACGTACGTTAGTGACTAACGAATGGGGGATCCTGTACAACAGCGCCACTCAGCTGTCATCCAGTGCCCTGCGTAAGTGTGAGATCCCGCCACTAAAGGCCCTAGGACTCCCACTTATCACAGGATTACCAAGGTACACTGGGAAGCATATCCCAGTGAGGGAATGCCAAGATGCCTACCGTAGGGAGGACTTAGAGAATACACATATGACCCGCTGAGGGCTGCATATGGAAGATCACTAGGGTACCAGCCGAAGGTGGATTTTTAACCCTAGGGGTGGCAGGGACTTGCCAAGGGAAAGACACCTGCTCACTGAGGAGGCTTACGGTGGGAATACTCGTGTGGGGGTCGCCGGAGGGGAACCATGCACACGGAGCACCTGGCCGGACATGAGGTTCTGGGCTCGAAAGGGCAGACTGAACTGATGTCGGCGTAAGCAGTGCTGGAGGAGCTCAGGGCTCTCGGGGAGCTCACCTGAGGAAAATATCGCACGTATCCAGTCATGGGAGTGGAATGGCGAGCAAGCGAAGACACCTGAGCCTGGCCCATTACCGGCCACCCGTAGGGGCGAGTACAAAGTCGGACACTGGCTCCACTCGGAGATTGTAGAATCTGGCGAATGTGTTGGGTGTCGCCCAGCCTGCAGCTCTGCAGATGTCTGTTAGCGAGGCGCCATGCGCTAGAGCCCAAGAGGAGGCCACACTCCAGGTGGAGTGTGCCCTCACACCAAGGGGACATGGTCGGCCTTGCTGCTGGTATGCCAAAACAATGGTGTCCACTATGCAGTGAGACAACCTCTGCTTTGAGAGAGCGCTTCCCTTCCGCTCTCCACCATAACAGACAAAGAGCTGGTCTGAGGTCCTGAAACACTGCGTCATGTCTACGTAGGCGCGGAGAGCGCGTACTGGACAGAGCAATGCCAAGGCTGGGTCTGCCTCCTCCAAAGGCAGCGCTTGCAGGTTCACCACCTGATCTCGGAACGGAGTGGTGGGAACCTTGGGCACATATCCGGGCCGGGGTCTCAGGATCACGTGAGAGTTAGCCGGCCCGAACTCAAGGCACGCTTCGTCAACCGAAAATGCTTGCAGGTCCCCGACCCTCTAAGCGAGGCCAATGCGGTCAGCAGAGCCGTCTTCATAGACAAGAGCTTAATCTCGGCCGACCGCAAAGGCTCAAGGGAGGCCTCTACAGAGCACTTAAGACTACTGAGAGGTCCCAAGAGGGAACGAGAGGAGAGCGAGGAAGATTCAGTCTCCTCGCCCCCCTCAGGAACCTGATGATCAGGTCGTGCTGCTACTTACCTTATTGTCTCCCAGGAGATCGTGGTAGGCAGATATTGCGGCCACGTACACTTAAGGGTGGAAGGAGACAGCCTTCGTCCCACCCCCTCCTGGAGAAACGAAGCACAGACCCGATCGGGCATTTCCAGGGGTCTTCCTGGCGGGAAGAGCACCAAGTGACGAAGAGGTCCCACTTCAACGCATAGAGGTGTCGAGTAGACTCTGCCCTAGCGGAAGTGATGGTAGCGACCACCGCAGGTGGAGGGCTACTCAAACCAGCCGCGTCCCGTCCAGAAGCCACACGTGGAGCTTCCAGAACGCTGGACGCGGGTGCCAAAAGGTGCCCCGTCTCTGAGTGAGGAGTCTCAGAGGAATAGGCCAGGGAGGGGCTGTCGCAAGGAGTAGCAGTTCTGAGAACCAGGTCCGGCCGTGCCAACGGGGCGACCAACATGACCTGCTCCTTGTCCTCCCTGATCTGCACAGTACCTGTGCGAGAAGGCTCACTGGGGGAAACGCATAATAGCGTAGCCCCGACGACCAGCTGTGCGCCAGTGCATCCGTGCCGACCATAGGTCAGGGAATAATACAGGGAGCAATGGGAAGAGTCCTGGGAGGCAACAGGACTACCTGTGCGTCGCCGAACCGTTCCCATATCAGCTGGACCGTCTGGGGATGGAGTCTCCATTCTCCAGGAAGTGGCTGAAGCCGTGAGCTCGTAGGCTGCACGGTTCAGGACTCCCGGGATGTGGACAGCATGAAGGGACCTCAGATGCTTCTGACTCCAAAAAACGAGATGGCGGGCGAGTTGAGACATACGGCGGGAGCGTAGACCGCCCGGCCGTGTCGTCTGTCCTGACTGGTACATGTTGACCCTTCAGCAACGCTCGGAAGCGGTGCAGGGCGAACCGTACTGCCAGCAACTCGAGGCAATTGACATGCAGAAGGCGCTGGGGTCCTATCCAGGAGCCCGCGGCTGCTTGTCCATTGCACATGGCACCCCAGCCCGTGGATGATGCATCTGTTGATACAACAAGATGCCTGGAAACTCGTTCTAAGGACACTCCGGTCCGTAGAAAACTGAGGTTCGACCACGGGGAGAGAGTCTGTAAGCAGGCCCGAGTCACTTGTACCCGGAGCGTGCCAGACCGCCATGCCCATCTCGGGACTCGATCGCGTAGCCAGTGCTGAAGCGGTCTCATATGAAGCAATCCGAGCGGCGTTACCGCGGCTGCAGATGCCATATGCCCCAGGAGCCTCTGAAACCATATCAGTGGAACCGCACTCTTGCCCTCGAGTTGTCGAAGGGAAGTCAGCAGAGACTGCGCGCGCTCACTCGAAAGCTGCGCGCACATGGCGACCGAGTCGATATCCAAACCGAGAAAAGAGATCCTCTGCGCGGGGCAAAGTTTGCTCTTCTCCCAGTTGACCCGAAGGCCCAGACAGGCTAGGTGATGGAGCACCAGATCTCTGTGTCCGCAAACCTGCTCTCGAGAGGGACCCAATATGAGCCAGTCGTCGAGGTAGTTCAGGATGCGGACCCCGTGCTGCCGAAGGGGCGCAAGGGCTGCCTCGGCAATCTTCGTAAAGACGCGAGGGGACAGAGATAGCCCGAATGGTAGAACTGCGTACTGATATGCCCGCCCCTCGAAAGCAAACCGTAGGAACGGTCTGTGTCGAGGAAAAATGGAGACATGGAAGTAGGCGTCCTTCAGGTCGATCGCTGCAACCAATCGTCTGGACGAACGCATTCGAAAAGGCGTTTCGCTGTCAACATCTTGAACGGAAACCGGTGGAGGTAACGGTTCAAGACGTGCAGGTCCAGGATCGGTCAAGCCCACCGGTCTTTTTGGGTACAATGAAGTACGGGCTGTAACACCCGGAATTCACCTCGGCTGGAGGGACAGGTTCGATCGCACCCTTCGCCAGTAGGGTGGCAACCTCCGCTCGCATGACGGGGGCATAAGCCCCGATCATAGTGGAACGGACTCCCCGAAAACGGGGAGGAACCTGCGCGAACTGAATCGCGTAGCCGCACCTGACTGTCTTCGCGACCCAGCGGGACAGCCCTGGAATCTGAAGCCAGGCTCCCAGGAACTGCACCAGCGGGGTCAATCGGACTACAGGTGTACCCGGAGTGGGGCAGCGATGCAGCGTTACCGACCCGGACAAGGGAGGCTGTTGGGCGTCCCGGTGTGGGGGTGCGGTTAACGGCTGCGTCCTGACAGAGGAGACCAGGGAAGGACGCGCGTTCCACTGGGGTCTGCTCTGCCAGGAGGCTGGCGACAGAGAGGGATGCGAGTGGCGGGACCCGTGGGTGGCGCGCACTGTCATCACCGGTCTCTGGGTCCTCAGAGACAGGAACATGAGTTCTCCCCAAGCGCTGCTAGCCCGGGGGCCAGCAGCGGAAGGATTTTCCCCCGGCCCTCCACCGGGGGAAGGAGAGGCCCTGCTACCATCCCCTGGGAAGAACTGGAACCCATCTCTGAGTTGTCCACCTCCAGCGTGGCGTTTAACCAGGCTGGAGAGCGGACTGGGCGCCATCCTCAACCACCTCCACGGCGCGGCCCAGGTTAAGGCTGCTGCTGGGGCCGGGCGGGAAGAGGGAGGGCGCCCTCGGCGGCGAGCGGACTGAGGCGACTGAGCCGGCGGCTGGTGCAGCAGCTGGCCGCCGGGGCAGTACGTGTTACAGCCTCAGTCTGCTCTGGGGCGGCCGAGAACTGTTGGGCGCAGTTCCCAGCCGCGCCGCCGAAGAGGCCAGCCTGGGATATGGGTGAGTTGAGGGGGCGGGCCCACTCAACGTCCTCCAAATCACCAGGTAAGGCCAGGTGTTCTCCCGGACCACAGCTGTGGACATCTCCCGACCCAGGGAGCGTGCGGCCACCTTCACCGCCCGGGGGCGGGATCAGTCGCGGCACGCAGCTCAATGAAGAGCCCTGGGTCGGCTCCACCCTTGTGCATGTGCAAAGGGGCGGCGGCCTGCCCGTAGCTCTGCAGGACACGCCACCGAAGTAGACGAGCCCACAGGCTTTGGGAGGGTGCTTAGGACAGCCACACCACGCCACGTCAAGCCCTCTGTGGACACCGTAGTGCGCAACAGAGAGTTCAACAGTGGGGGTGAGGGGGCCCCAGTGTACCCTAGGCCGCGGCCCCATCAAGGGCAGAGAAGGCGGAGGAGGCCACCAAACGATCGCGGGAAGCACGGGGACTTCCAGGACCGCGTGATCTCCTCATGCACCTCGGGAGCGAAAGGCATTGGGGGCGGGGCCCAACAGCTGTCGGGTGCCGTCCCCAAAAACCAATCGCGCAACCACGAGCACTCGCGACTGGGCGGAGTTCCACACCAGCGCGAGACTCGCGGCTGCCCGAGATAACATGGCTGTCAACCTTAGGTCGGATCAGGCAGCGCTGACACACCCGGAGGCGGAGCACAACTCCTAATCGTCATCCCCAAAGGACTCCAGCCCACCTTGGGATGCGGCGATCGACATCTCACTGCTATCTGGAGCGTGAACGAAACGAACGAGGCGTCAGAGACGGGCCGCTGTTTCAGTCCAACACTCGCGGGTTTAAGCAATGTGCAAGAGGGGGCGTGGCCCGAGGAATGATCGTCGGGGTTCTTAATACCACGGCACCGCACTCAGGTCACCCTGGCCACCAGCCAAAGTACCACCTCTCTCGGAGACGGTAGATTGGGGTGTGGCAGAGGGGACTCTCTCTCCTCACGGAGATCACTGAGTCTCGACCGCAACATCGCGATGGTCACGTTCCCGCAGTGGGAACATGACACATCCACAAACACTGCCCGAACGTGCTGAAGCCCAAACACATCGAGCAGTGAATGTGCCCATAGACAGCAACGGAGATCGATCGCACCCGGAAGTGCACGGGCGAACCGTCTTGAAAAAGACGTGCCACGCGCAAGCTCTTTTTGTGAGAGGAAAGCTCTGCAGAGTGCCGAAGCGCCCAGGGAAACACACACACAGCTGTTGCAGATCACTGCACAGATCAGCAGGCAGGCAGCATGAGATCGCTGGAACGCGCCGTAACACCAACACCCTGGAGAACCGCTGTCTCGAAGACTGAAGAGAAGACTTCAGAATTCAGGCTTGTAGGAGTGAAGAGATCCTCTTGGCTCCAAAGCAGAAACATAATGCGATGTTCGCAGCGTACTTCCTTATATACCCACGAGGTGGGGCGGAGTTACGCATGCAAATTCCGCATGCCCATGGCATTGGCACTGCCATTGGGCGCTGTTGAATACGAAGAAGATGATTGGCTTCTAAGCGAAACCCCCATTCGTTAGTCACTAACGTACGTCGTAGTGACTGAACGAAAGGGAATCCAAATTACAACAGTGTATACTATTACATTAAAGTGGAAATTATAAAATTATTACATAAAGTCATTATTGACAAAAAATCTAAATTACAACAGTGTATACTATAACATAAAAGTGGAAATGATTCAATTATTACATAAAGTCATTATTGACAAAAAATCTAAATTACAACAGTGTATACTATAACATAAAAGTGGAAATGATTCAATTGTTACATAAAGTCATTATTGACAAAAAATCTAAATTACAATAGTGTACACTATTACATAAAAGTGGAAATGATTCAATTATTACATAAAGTCTTTAATGAAAAAAATTCAAAATTACAAAAGTGTATACTATAACATAAAAGTGGAATTTATTCAATTATAACAAAGTCAAGTGGACAAAAAATCTAAATTACGACAGTGTATACTATAACATAAAAGTAAATATGATTCAATTATTACATAAAGTCAAAGTGGAAAAAAATTCAAAATTGCAACAGTGTATACTATTACATTAAAGTGGAAATTATAAAATTTTTACATAAAGTCATTATTGCCCAAAAATCTACATTACAACAGTGTATACCATAACATAAATGTGGAAATGATTAATTTATTACATAAAGTCATTATTGACAAAAATTCAAAATTACGACAGTGTAGACTATTACATAAAAGTGGAAATGACTCAATTATTACATAAAGTCATTATTGACAGAAATTCAAAATTACGACAGTGTATACTATTACATAAAAGTGGAAATTATGCATTTATTAAATAAATTCATTATTGACAAAAAAAATCTAAATTACAACAGTGTATACTATTACATAAAAGTGGAAATGATTCAACTATTACATAAAGTCAAAGTGGACAAAAATTCAAAATTACGACAGTGTATACTATTACATAAAAGTGGAAATGATTCAATTATTACATAAAGTCATTATTGACAGAAATTCAAAATTACGACAGTGTATACTATTACATAAAAGTGGAAATTATGCATTTATTAAATAAATTCATTATTGACAAAAAAATCTAAATTACGACATTGTATACTATAACATAAAAGTGGAAATTATTCAAATATTACATAGAGTCAAAGTGAACAAAAAATTCAAAATTACGACAGTGTATACTATTACATAAAAATGAATATGATTCAATTATTACATGACGTCAAAGTGGAAAAAAAATCTAAATTACGACAGTGTATACTATTACATAAAAGTGGAAATGATTCATTTATTAAATAAAGTCATTATTGACAAAAAAATCTAAATTACGACAGTGTATACTATTACATAAAAGTGGATATGATTCATTTATTAAATAAAGTCATTATTGACAAAAAATCTAAATTACGACAGTGTATACTATTACATAAAAGTGGAAATTATTCAATTATTACATAGAGTCAAAGTGGACAAAAATTCAAAATTACGACAGTGTATACTATTACATAAAAGTGGAATTTATTCAATTATTATATAAAGTCAAAGTGGTCAAAAATTCAAAATTACGACAGTGTATACTTTTACATAAAAGTGGATATGATTCAATTATTACATAAAGTCATTATTGACAAAAATTCAAAATTACGATAGTTTATACTATTACATAAAAGTGGAAATTATTAAATTATTACATAGAGTCAAAGTGGACAAAAATTCAAAATTACGACAGTGTATACTATTACATAAAAGTGAAAATGATTCAATTATTACATAAAATCAAAGTGGAAATAAATTCAAAATTACGACAGTGTATACTATTACATAAAAGTGTAAATTATTAAATTATTACATAAAGTCATTATTGACAAAAAAAATCTAAATTACAACAGTGTATACTATTACATAAAAGTGGAAATTATTAATTTTTTTATATAAAGTCATTATTGACAAAAATTAAAAATTACGACAGTGTATACTATTACATAAAAGTGGATATGATTCAATTATTACATAAAGTCATTATTGACAAAAATTCAAAATTACGACAGTGTATACTACTACATAAAAATGGAAATGATCTATTACATAAAAGTGGAAATTATTCAATTATTACATAAAGTCAAAGTGGACAAAAAATCAAAATTATGACAGTGTATACTATTACATAAAAGTGAATATGATTCAATTATTACATAAAGTCAAAGTGGAAAAAAAATCCAAATTACAACAATGTATACTATTACATTAAAGTGGAAATTATAAAATTATTACATAAAGTCATTATTGACAAAAAAGCTAAATTACAACAGTGTATACTATAACATAAAAGTGGAAATTATAAAAATTTTACATAAAGTCATTATTGCCAAAAAATCTACATTACAACAGTGTATACTATAACATAAATGTGGAAATGATTAATTTATAACATAAAGTCATTATTGCCAAAAAAATCTAAATTACAACAGTGTATACTATTACATAAAAGTGGAAATTATTCAATTATAACATAAAGTCAAAGTGGACAAAAATTCAAAATTACGACAGTGTCTACTATTATATAAAAGTGGAAATGATTAATTTATTACATAAAGTCATTATTGACAAAAAATAAAAATTATATCAGTGTATCATATTACATAAAAATGGAAATTATTTAATTATTTCATGAAGTCAAAATGGACAAAAATGTTAAATTATGACAGTGTATACTATTACATAAAAGTGGAAATGATTCAATTATTACATAAAGTCATAATTGAAAGAAATTCAAAATTACGACAGTGTATACTATTACATAAAAGTGGAAATGATGCATTTATTAAATAAATTCATTATTGACAAAAAAATATAAATTACAACAGTGTATACTATTACATAAAAGTGGAAATGATTCAATTATTACATAAAGTCAAAGTGGACAAAAATTCAAAATTACGACAATGTATACTATTACATAAAAGTGGAAATGATTCAATTATTACATAAAGTCATTATTGACAGAAATTCAAAATTACGACAGTGTATACTATTACATAAAAGTGGAAATGATGCATTTATTAAATAAATTCATTATTGACAAAAAAAATCTAAATTACGACATTGTATACTATTACATAAAAGTGGAAATTATAAAATTATTACATAGAGTCAAAGTGACCAAAAAATTCAAAATTACGACAGTGTATACTATTACTTAAAAGTGGAAATTATTAAATTATAACATAAAGTCATTATTGAAAAAAAAAAAAATCTAAATAACAAGAGTGTATACTATTACATAAAAGTGGAAATTATTCATTTATTAAATAGTCATTATTGACAAAAAAATTCTAAATTACGACAGTGTATACTATTACATAAAAGTGGATATGATTCAATTATTACATAGTCATTATTGACAAAAATTCAAAATTACGATAGTGTATACTATTACATAAAAGTGGAAATTATTAAATTATTACATAGAGTCAAAGTGGACAAAAAATCAAAATTACGACAGTGTATACTATTACATAAAAGTGAAAATGATTCAATTATTACATAAAATCAAAGTGGAAATAAATTCAAAATTACAACAGTGTATACTATTACATAAAAGTGTAAATTATTAAATTATTACATAAAGTCATTATTGACAAAAAAAATCTAAATTACAACAGTGTATACTATTACATAAAAGTGGAAATGATTAATTTTTTTATATAAAGTCATTATTGACAAAAATTAAAAATTACGACAGTATACTATTACATAAAAGTGGATATGATTCAATTATTACATAAAGTCATTATTGACTAAAATTCAAAATTACGACAGTGTATACTATTACATAAAAATGAATATGATTCAATTATTACATGACGTCAAAGTGGAAAAAAAATCTAAATTACGACAGTGTATACTATTACATTAAAGTGGAAATGATTCATTTATTTAATAAAGTCATTATTGACAAAAAAAATCTAAATTACGACAGTGTATACTATTACATAAAAGTGGAAATTATTCAATTATTACATAGTCAAAGTGGACAAAAATTCAAAATTACGACAGTGTATACTATTACATAAAAGTGGAAATTATTCAATTATTACATAGAGTCAAAGTGGACAAAAAAAATCAAAATTACGACAGTGTATACTATTACATAAAAGTGGATATGATTCAATTATTGCATAAAGTCATTATTGACAAAAATTCAAAATTACGACAGTGTATACTATTACATAAAAGTGGAAATTATTAAATTATTACATAGAGTCAAAGTGGACAAAAATTCAAAATTACGACAGTGTATACTATTACATAAAAGTGAAAATGATTCAATTATTACATAAAATCAAAGTGGAAATAAATTCAAAATTACGACAGTGTATACTATTACATAAAAGTGGAAATGATTAATTTTTTTATATAAAGTCATTATTGACAAAAAAAAATCTAAATTACAACAGTGTATACTATTACATAAAAGTGGAAATGATTCAATTATAACATAAAGTCAAAGCGGACAAAAATTCAAAATTACGACAGTGTATACTATTACATAAAAGTGGAAATGATTAATTTATTACATTAAGTCATTATTGACAAAAAATAAAAAATTATGTCAGTGTATCATATTACATAAAAATGGAAATTATTTAATTATTTCATGAAGTCAAAATGGACAAAAATTTTAAATTATGACAGTGTATACTATTACATAAAAGTGGAAATGATTCAATTATTACATAAAGTCATTATTGAAAGAAATTAAAAATTACGACAGTGTATACTATTAGATAAAAGTGGAAATGATGCATTTATTAAATAAATTCATTATTGACAAAAAATATAAATTACAACAGTGTATACTATTACATAAAAGTGGAAATGATTCAATTATTACATAGAGTCAAAGTGGACAAAAATTCAAAATTACGACAGTGTATACTATTACATAAAAGTGGAAATGATTCAATTATTACATAAAGTCATTATTGACAGAAATTCAAAATTACGACAGTGTATACTATTACATAAAAGTGGAAATGATGCATTTATTAAATAAATTCATTATTGACAAAAAAATATAAATTACAACAGTGTATACTATTACATAAAAGTGGAAATTATTCAATTATTACATAGAGTCAAAGTGACCAAAAAATTCAAAATTACGACAGTGTATACTATTACATAAAAGTGAATATGATTCAATTATTACATGACGTCAAAGTGGAAAAAAAATCTAAATTACGACAGTGTATACTATTACATTAAAGTGGAAATGATTCATTTATTTAATAAAGTCATTATTGACAAAAAAAACTAAATTACGACAGTGTATACTATTACATAAAAGTGGAAATTATTCAATTATTACATAGAGTCAAAGTGGACAAAAATTCAAAATTACGACAGTGTATACTATTACATAAAAGTGGAAATTATTCAATTATTACATAGAGTCAAAGTGGACAAAAAAAATCAAAATTACGACAGTGTATACTATTACATAAAAGTGGATATGATTCAATTATTGCATAAAGTCATTATTGACAAAAATTCAAAATTACGACAGTGTATACTATTACATAAAAGTGGAAATTATTAAATTATTACATAGAGTCAAAGTGGACAAAAATTCAAAATTACGACAGTGTATACTATTACATAAAAGTGAAAATGATTCAATTATTACATAAAATCAAAGTGGAAATAAATTCAAAATTACGACAGTGTATACTATTACATAAAAGTGGAAATGATTAATTTTTTTATATAAAGTCATTATTGACAAAAAAAATCTAAATTACAACAGTGTATACTATTACATAAAAGTGGAAATGATTCAATTATAACATAAAGTCAAAGCGGACAAAAATTCAAAATTACGACAGTGTATACTATTACATAAAAGTGGAAATGATTAATTTATTACATTAAGTCATTATTGACAAAAAATAAAAAATTATGTCAGTGTATCATATTACATAAAAATGGAAATTATTTAATTATTTCATGAAGTCAAAATGGACAAAAATTTTAAATTATGACAGTGTATACTATTACATAAAAGTGGAAATGATTCAATTATTACATAAAGTCATTATTGAAAGAAATTCAAAATTACGACAGTGTATACTATTAGATAAAAGTGGAAATGATGCATTTATTAAATAAATTCATTATTGACAAAAAAATATAAATTACAACAGTGTATATTATTATATAAAAGTGGAAATGATTCAATTATTACATAGAGTCAAAGTGGACAAAAATTAAAAATTACGACAGTGTATACTATTACATAAAAGTGGAAATGATTCAATTATTACATAAAGTCATTATTGACAGAAATTCAAAATTACGACAGTGTATACTATTACATAAAAGTGGAAATGATGCATTTATTAAATAAATTCATTATTGACAAAAAAATATAAATTACAACAGTGTATACTATTACATAAAAGTGGAAATTATTCAATTATTACATAGAGTCAAAGTGACCAAAAAATTCAAAATTACGACAGTGTATACTATTACATAAAAGTGAATATGATTCAATTATTACATGACGTCAAAGTGGAAAAAAAATCTAAATTACGACAGTGTATACTATTACATTAAAGTGGAAATTATTAAATTATAACATAAAGTCATTATTGAAAAAAAAAAATCTAAATAACAAGAGTGTATACTATTACATAAAAGTGGAAATGATTCATTTATTAAATAAAGTCATTATTGACAAAAAAATTCTAAATTACGACAGTGTATACTATTACATAAAAGTGGATATGATTCAATTATTACATAAAGTCATTATTGACAAAAAAAAATCAAAATTACGACAGTGTATACTATTACATAAAAGTAAATATGATTCAATTATTACATAAAGTCATTATTGACAAAAAATCTACATTACAACAGTGTATACAATAACATAAATGTGGAAATGATTAATTTATTACATAAAGTCATTATTGACAAAAAAATCTAAATTACAACAGTGTATACTATTACATAAAAGTGGAAATGATTCAACTATTACATAAAGTCAAAGTGGACAAAAATTCAAAATTACGACAGTGTATACTATTACATAAAAGTGGAAATGATTCAATTATTACATAAAGTCATTATTGACAAAAAATTCAAAATTACAACAGTGTATACTATTACATTAAAGTGGAAATTATAAAATTATTACATAAAGTCATTATTGACAAAAAAAATCTACATTACAACAGTGTATACAATAACATAAATGTGGAAATTATTAATTTATTACATAAAGTCATTATTGACAAAAAAATCTAAATTACAACAGTGTATACTATTACATAAAAGTGGAAATGATTCAATTATTACATAAAGTCAAAGTGGACAAAAATTCAAAATTACGACAGTGTATACTATTACATAAAAGTGGAATTTATTCTATTATTTCATAGAGTCAAAGTGGACAAAAATTCAAAATTACGACAGTGTATACTATTACATAAAAGTGAAAATGACTCAATTATTACATAAAGTCATTATTGACAAAAAATCTAAATTACAACAGTGTATACTATTACATAAAAGTGGAAATGATTCAATTATTACATAAAGTCTTTAATGAAAAAAATTCAAAATTACAACAGTGTATACTATAAAATAAAAGTGGAATTTATTCAATTATAACAAAGTCAAAGTGGACAAAAAATCTAAATTACGACAGTGTATACTATTACATAAAAGTAACTATGATTCAATTATTACATAAAGTCAAAGTGGAAAAAAATTCAAAATTACAACAGTGTATACTATTACATTAAAGTGGAAATTATAAAAAAATTTACATAAAGTCATTATTGCCCAAAAATCTACATTACAACAGTGTATACTATAAAATAAATGTGGAAATGATTAATTTATTACATAAAGTCATTATTGACAAAAAAATCTAAATTACAACAGTGTATACTATTACATAAAAGTGGAAATGATTCAATTATTACATAAAGTCAAAGTGGACAAAAATTCAAATTTACGACAGTGTATACTATTATATAAAAGTGAAAATTATTAAATTATTACATTAAGTCATTATTGAAAGAAATTCAAAATTACGACAGTGTATACTATTACATAAAAGTGGAAATGATGCATTTATTAAATAAATTCATTATTGACAAAAAAATCTAAATTACAACAGTGTATACTATTACATAAAAGTGGAAATTATTCAATTATTACATAGAGTCAAAGTGGACAAAAATTCAAAATTACGACAGTGTATACTATTACATAAAATTGTAAATTATTAAATTATTACATAAAGTCATTATTGACAAAAAAATCTAAATTACAACAGTGTATACTATTACATAAAAGTGGAAATGATTAATTTTTTATATAAAGTCATTATTGACAAAAATTCAAAATTATGACAGTGCATACTTTTACATAAAAGTGGAAATTATTTGATTATTACATAAAGTCAAAATGACAAAATGTCAAAATTGTCACAATTTGACAAAATGTCAAAATGACACAACGTCATCTATTACATAAAAGTGGAAATTATTCAATTATTACATAAAGTCAAAGTGGACAAAAATTCAAAATTATGACAGTGTATACTATTACATAAAAGTGGAAATTATTTGATTATTACATAAAGTCAAAATGGACAAAAAATTCCAAATTACGACAGAGTATACTATTACATAAAAGTGGAAATTATATAATTATTACTGTTACGTCGTACGTATTCGAATGTGTGTGACTCTTTTAGATTTGGGGAAATCCCGGCATCAGTCGTCATGGTGCGAGATGACGTTTTGGTCGTACCATCCAATCAGATTCGGCCACCCACTTCAAAGGCCGGATCTCCCTCCAGATCGGGAGATTTACGCTCACTTGGGAATGAGATTTTGGGGGTACATTCCATTCGACAGGGTCCCTACGCAGTGTTCACTGCTCCCTACTCCCTGAGCACGGTATATCAGTTGAAGTGGACTTCGCTGACAATAATCACTCATTTGGAACGCCCTGCAACGTCATCAAAGAAAGGCAACGACGGGTGCAGATTATAGGCTTGTTTGAGATGAGCAAAATCTGCGCAGAACCGATCACCGGTGATCAGCGCGAGATGCATGCCGGTTAGAAATCTGTCCGAGGGCAGTCCGCCTTGCTCTGATGTCATGCCGACGTATGTCAAAAAACTCTCGCGAGCGAAAGGCGGATGTGTCGGATTCTGCAGTCGAGCGCAGTTGCTCTCCACCGACTGCGCTGAGCAAAAGCATGATGGGAAACGACTTGCTGACGACTCAGCTTAATGCTTATTGGTTTAAACAACCGTGATGTACGGTTCTTTTTTAAAATGTTTGATTTTAAAACTCTGATATCATGTTTTTATGTGTGAATATTCCCAAACTCTCTAAAAAAGGCGATCTCTCTGTGGGTTATGTGATTGTTGTCATATTTATAAAAAATATATATATTGCAAACATGTATGTAGGCCTAATTAAAATAAAAATGATTGATAAACACGTCTTTCAAATGGAAATAAATAACAAAAACTTTGGGTGTCTTGTTCATAATATTTATTTTCATATAAAAGTAACAGAACTTAAATTACATCCAGTTTATCAGCAACAAAGCGCATGAGTGTAAATCCCACGATATTTAAACACCCACGACTAGGATTGGATAAGATTTGCTGAACTGCAGGCGAGGCGAGGCGCATCTCAAACAAGCCTAGTGATATAGCCTAACATAAATTAATATTGTAATTTACTTTACTTTCAAATTGAAAACCATATAATAAGCATATACATTTACAAAATCACACAGTATAGGCTATCTAAAACATATAATCAAAACATTGTCCATTAGTTTTATTAGTTTACTTATAACCTGCATTGACTATGAACAGATTTGAAGCTGCACCTGTCATTCAATATGAAAATACTTTGATTTGGTTAACTATGGGCTATTCTTAATGGTCTTTGTAGCGTCTCATCTCCTGCGCTTTCTTTCCCAAGTGCAGCTGCACAGTAAACATTCCTGAGGTAAATAAAGTAAAATATAAAACATGACAGCCCTCAGGTGCTTCTCAACTCTTTTAATTTGTTTACATATTCATAAAATATAATATACAAATGTAACAGTTATTGCCATAACCATTCATAAATACTCTAGTTTGTATAATATCTATGAATATTCAAATGCATCTGTAAACAGAGCTGTTCCAACCAACGGCTCTGCTCCATCATTAGTTCAGAAGGTGATGCACGCGACGCGCAAAGACATTTGGGTGATTTTCACTCTCCACTTCCTGTGAAGTGATGTATCGATGTTCCCTTCTTCCCTGCGCCGTTCGCAGTGCCCTTCGGACTGAACATGTTCGCTCCCTTTGGATTGGAATCTCACTTAAGATGGCGGAATACCCTCTGAAGTCCACTTCGCAGTCCACTTACGGTCAAATGGAACGCACCCAGCGTCTCCACGGCATGGCGGTGTCAACAACTGACAACTGAAGCCACGCCTTCTTTCTTTGCGTGTGCATTTGTGCGGCATTATGCTAATATTTCCCCCGAGTGACG
>NC_137114.1:57625570-57698070 GCF_949357685.1 Gobio gobio
TCTTTTTTTGATCTGCTTTTTTTTGTATCATATATTTGAGTAATTATCATAAATTAGGTATCATTCGAAAGCTTACGAACTCAAAATTCATCCTGTGAAAACCGTTTTGAAATTGGACATTGCGTTACCATGGAAACAGGACTTTAAATTCTTCTAGCGGGCTCCTCCCCTAGTGGGCGTCATCATGTTTTATATTACAACATTTATTTTAACTACTTTATAATAAAAATCTTTTCTAATCTTGACAAAACACATATCGTCGGAAAGGTCTGAGTCTCAGGGTTCCATATTTGGTGACCATTCTGTGATGGAAGGGATATTTGGACAGAAATTTACAGAAAAATGCATCAAAAAAAAATCAATGGAATATGTGTGACACCCGGTGGCTATTTGTGGTACAGCGCCTAAACAAAATCTCATGGGAACTTCAATTTTTGTGATATCAACTTCAAATTTGGAACACAACTTGGTTAGACATATGGCTTTGATTTTATAGTAATTTTAGATTAAAACATTTTTGTAAAATATATATTTTATATAAAATAAAAATATTTAGTACAGTATTTTTTATTTACAGTAAATTTAAATTTCCATAACTTTTTCATACTTTCATATTTTGAATTGTGTTCACTTCAGCAATACTCTGCCGAGTGTCTGCTTTAAAACAACACCAAACTTAGGTCTATATTCCAAAGCATTCTTGAATTACAGCCCTTTAAGTTTGGATAGTGCATATTCATGTGTATTCTCAAAAAGGGGGGTGACAGGTAAGGGGTTAAATTATTACATAAAGTCAAAGTGGACAAAAATTCAAAATTACGACAGTGTATACTATTACATAAAAGTGAATATGATTCATTTATTACATAAATTCATTATTGACAAAAAATTCTAAATTACAACAGTGTATACTATAACATAAAAGTGGAATTTATTCAATTATAACATAAAGTCAAAGTGGACAAAAAATCTAAATTACGATAGTGTATACTATTAAATAAAAGTAAATATGATTCAATTATTACATAAAGTCAAAGTGGAAAAAAATTAAAAATTACAACAGTGTATACTATTACATTAAAGTGGAAATTATTAATTTATTACATAAAGTCATTAATGATAAAAATTCAAAATTACGACAGTGTATACTATTAAATAAAAGTGGAAATGATTCAATTATTACATAAAGTCAAAATGGACAAAAATTCTAAATTATGACAGTGTATACTATTACATTAAAGTGGAAATGATTAATTTCTTACATAAAGTCATTATTGAAAAAAATTCAAAATTACAACAGTGTATACTATTACATAAAAGTGGAATTTATTAAATTATTAAATAAAGTCAAAGTGGACAAAAGTAAAAAATTACAACAGTGTATACTATTAAATAAAAGTGGAAATGATTCAATTAATACATAAAGTCATTATTGTCAGAAATTCGAAATTACAACAGTGTATACTATTACATAAAAGTGGAATTTATTAAATTATTACATAAAGTCAAAGTGGACAAAAATTCAAAATTACGACAGTGTATACTATTACATAAAAGTGAATATGATTCAATTATTACATAAAGTCAAAGTGAAAAAAAATCTAAATTACAACAGTGTATACTATTACATTAAAGTGGAAATTATAAAATTATTACAAAAAGTACTTATTGACAAAAAAAATCTAAATTACAGCAGTGTATACTATTACATAAAAGTGAATATGATTAATTTATTATATAAAGTCATTATTGACAAAAAATCTAAATAACAACAGTGTATACTATTACATAAAAGTGGAAATGATTCAATTATTACATAAAGTCATTAATGACAAAAATTCAAAATTACGACAGTGTATAATATTACATAAAAGTGGAAATGATTCAATTATTACATAAAGTCATTATTGACAAAAATTCAAAATTACGACAGTGTATACTATTACATTAAAGTGGAAATTATTAATTTATTACATAAAGTCATTATTGACAAACATAAAACATTATGACAGTGTATACTATTACATAAAAGTGGAAATGATTCAATTATTATATAAAGTCAAAGTGGACAAAAATTCAAAATTGCAACAGTGTATACTATTACATAAAAGTGGAAATTATTTGATTATTACATGAAGTCAAAATGGACAAAAATTCTAAATTATGACAGTGTATACTATCACATAAAATGGGAAATTATTCAATAATTACATGAAGTCTTTATTGACAAAACTTCAAAATTACGACAGTGTATACTATTACATAAAATTGGAAATTATTTGATTAGTACATAAAGTCAAAATGGACAAAAATTCTAAATTATGACAGTGTATACTATTACATAAAATTGGAAATTATTCAATAATTACATGAAGTCTTTATTGACAAAAATTCAAAATTACGATAGTGTATACTATTACATAAAATTGGAAATTATTTGAATATTACATAAAGTCAAAATGGACAAAAATTCAAAATTATCACAGTGTATACTATTACATAAAATTGGAAATTATTCAATAATTACATAAGGTCTTTATTGACAAAAATTCAAAATTACGACAGTGTATACTATTACATAAAATTGGAATTTATTCAATAATTACATAAAGTCATTATTGACGAAAATAAAAAATTATGACAGTGTACACTATTACATAAAAGTGGAAATGATTCAATTATTACATAAAGTCAAAATGGACAAAAATTCACAATTATGACAGTGTTTACTTTTACATTAAAGTGGAAATGATTAATTTATTACATAAAGTCATTATTGAAAAAAATTCAAAATTACAACAGTGTATACTATTACATAAAAGTGGAATTTATTAAATTATTAAATAAATCAAAGTGGACAAAAGTAAAAAATTACAACGGTGTATACTATTAAATAAAAGTGGAAATGATTCAATTAATACATAAAGTCATTATTGTCAGAAATTCAAAATTACAACAGTGTATACTATTACATAAAAGTGGAATTTATTAAATTATTACATAAAGTCAAAGTGGACAAAAATTCTAAATTACGACAGTGTATACTATTACATAAAAGTGGAAATTATAAAATTATTACATTAAGTCATTATTGACGAAAAAAATCTAAATTACAACAGTGTATACTATTACATAAAAGTGGAAATGATTCAATTATACAGAAAGTCTTTAATGAAAAAAAATCAAAATTACAACAGTGTATACTATAACATAAAAGCGGAATTTATTCAATTATAACAAAGTCAAAGTGGACAAAAAAATGAAAAATTACGACAGTGTATACTATTACATAAAAGTAAATATGATTCAATTATTACATAAAGTCAAAGTGGAAAAAAATTCAAAATTACAACAGTGTATACTATTACATTAAAGAGGAAATTATTAATTTATTACATAAAGTCATTAATGACAAAAATTCAAAATTACGACAGTGTATACTATTACATTTAAGTGGAAATGATTAATTTATTACATTAGGTCATTATTGAAAAAATTCTAAATTACAACAGTGTATACTATTACATAAAAGTGGAATTTATTAAATTATTAAATAAAGTCAAAGTGGACAAAAGTAAAAAATTACAACAGTGTATACTATTAAATAAAAGTGGAAATGATTCAATTAATACATAAAGTCATTATTGTCAGAAATTCGAAATTACAACAGTGTATACTATTACATAAAAGTGGAATTTATTAAATTATTACATAAAGTCAAAGTGGACAAAAATTCAAAATTACGACAGTGTATACTATTACATAAAAAGTGAAGATGATTTAATTATTGCATAAAGTCAAAGTGGAAAAAAAATCTAAATTACAACAGTGTATACTATTACATTAAAGTGGAAATTATAAATTACAAAAAGTAATTATTGACCAAAAAAATCTAAATTACAACAGTGTATACTATTACATAAAAAAGGAAATTATTCAATTGTTACATAAAGTCATTAATGACAAAAATTCAAAATTACGACAGTGTACACTATTAGATAAAAGTGGAAATGATTCAATTATTATATAAAGTCAAAGTGGACAAAAATTCAAAATTACGACAGTGTATACTATTACATAAAAGTGGAAATTATTAATTTATTAAATAAAGTCATTATTGACAAACATAAATTATGACAGTGTATACTATTACATAAAAGTGGAAATTATTCAATTATATAAAGTCAAAGTTGACAAAAATTCAAAATTGCAACAGTGTATACTATTACATAAAAGTGGAAATTATTTTATTACATAAAGTCAAAATGGACAAAAATTCAAAATTATGACAGTGTATACTATTACATAAAAGTGGAATTTATTAAATTATTAAATAAAGTCAAAGTGGACAAAAGTAAAAAATTACAACAGTGTATACTATTAAATAAAAGTGGAAATGATTCAATTAATACATAATGTCTTTATTGTCAGAAATTCAAAATTACCACAGTGTATACTATTACATAAAAGTGAATATGATGCAATTATTACATAAAGTCAAAGTGGAAAAAAATCCAAATTACAACAGTGTATACTATTACATTAAAGTGGAAATTATAAAATTACATAAAGTTGTTACGAATTGCTCCGAGACAGAAGGTGGATCCAAATGCAGCTTTATTACACGACAATCCAGAGGCGTAATCCAAAGTACAGGCAGGGGTCATACACAGACAGGCAGTCCAAACAAAGAAACAAACAAACAAAAACAAAACAGGCAGGGACCAGAGGCAAGAGAGTAATCCAGGTAACAGGGCAAGATATCCAAAACCAACAGACAAGAAAAACAGGAGAATGCTCGGAATTGCAGCGTAACACTAAACAAGACTTCGGAGTGTGAATGCATGACCATGGTATAAATAGACAGATACTAACAGGATGGTGAGACACAGGTGAATGCAATCAGTGAATGAGGGACAGGTGAATGTGATTAGTGATAAGTGATAAGTGATGATGAGTCCGGGCAGTGAGTTATGGGAAATGTAGTTTGAGAGTGATAATAGTCTTTTGTGTGGAGTGCCCTCTGGTGGCTCTCAAGGGCACTCCAGCTGGTGAACGTTACATAGCCCCTCCTTTAAGGAGCGGATTCCAGACGCTCCTAAAACTGTTAAGGAGGGAGGAGGAGCAGAGGCGGACCCGGGGGCGGGATGGAGGGCCAGGCCCGTGGAGCGGATAATGACCTGGAGACTGCGGCAAGATGGGAGGCCAGGGCGGATCAGGCTGTGCAGGCGACCAGGCTGTGCAGACGACCAGGGCGGATCAGGCCGTGCAGACGACCAGGGCGGATCAGGCCGTGCAGACGACCAGGGCGGATCAGGCCGTGCAGACGACCAGGGCGGAGACGACCCTTCAGGCGGCCAGGGAGGAGACCATGGCACAGGAACAGACACCGGCTCAGGAACAGACACCGGCTCAGGAACAGGCCCAGACACCTGCTCCGCGAAGACCATCTTGTCCTGGGACACTGGCTCGGCGGTACGAGACTCTTGACGGGCAGACGTGACGTGAAGCTCAGTCTCTGGATGGGCAGACGTGACGTGAAGCTCAGTCTCTGGATGGGCAGACGTGACGTGAAGCTCAGTCTCTGGATGGGCAGACGTGACGTGAAGCTCAGTCTCTGGATGGGCAGACGTGACGTGAAGCTCAGTCTCTGGATGGGCAGACGTGACGTGAAGCTCAGTCTCTGGATGGGCAGACGTGACGTGAAGCTCAGTCTCTGGATGGGCAGACGTGACGTGAAGCTCAGTCTCTGGATGGGCAGACGTGACGTGAAGCTCAGTCTCTGGATGGGCAGACGTGACGTGAAGCTCAGTCTCTGGATGGGCAGACGTGACGTGAAGCTCAGTCTCTGGATGGGCAGACGTGACGTGAAGCTCAGTCTCTGGATGGGCAGACGTGACGTGAAGCTCAGTCTCTGGATGGGCAGACGTGACGTGAAGCTCAGTCTCTGGATGGGCAGACGTGACGTGAAGCTCAGTCTCTGGATGGGCAGACGTGACGTGAAGCTCAGTCTCTGGATGGGCAGACGTGACGTGAAGCTCAGTCTCTGGATGGGCAGACGTGACGTGAAGCTCAGTCTCTGGATGGGCAGACGTGACGTGAAGCTCAGTCTCTGGATGGGCAGACGTGACGTGAAGCTCAGTCTCTGGATGGGCAGACGTGACGTGAAGCTCAGTCTCTGGATGGGCAGACGTGACGTGAAGCTCAGTCTCTGGATGGGCAGACGTGACGTGAAGCTCAGTCTCTGGATGGGCAGACGTGACGTGAAGCTCAGTCTCTGGATGGGCAGACGTGACGTGAAGCTCAGTCTCTGGATGGGCAGACGTGACGTGAAGCTCAGTCTCTGGATGGGCAGACGTGACGTGAAGCTCAGTCTCTGGATGGGCAGACGTGACGTGAAGCTCAGTCTCTGGATGGGCAGACGTGACGTGAAGCTCAGTCTCTGGATGGGCAGACGTGACGTGAAGCTCAGTCTCTGGATGGGCAGACGTGACGTGAAGCTCAGTCTCTGGATGGGCAGACGTGACGTGAAGCTCAGTCTCTGGATGGGCAGACGTGACGTGAAGCTCAGTCTCTGGATGGGCAGACGTGACGTGAAGCTCAGTCTCTGGATGGGCAGACGTGACGTGAAGCTCAGTCTCTGGATGGGCAGACGTGACGTGAAGCTCAGTCTCTGGATGGGCAGACGTGACGTGAAGCTCAGTCTCTGGATGGGCAGACGTGACGTGAAGCTCAGTCTCTGGATGGGCAGACGTGACGTGAAGCTCAGTCTCTGGATGGGCAGACGTGACGTGAAGCTCAGTCTCTGGATGGGCAGACGTGACGTGAAGCTCAGTCTCTGGATGGGCAGACGTGACGTGAAGCTCAGTCTCTGGATGGGCAGACGTGACGTGAAGCTCAGTCTCTGGATGGGCAGACGTGACGTGAAGCTCAGTCTCTGGATGGGCAGACGTGACGTGAAGCTCAGTCTCTGGATGGGCAGACGTGACGTGAAGCTCAGTCTCTGGATGGGCAGACGTGACGTGAAGCTCAGTCTCTGGATGGGCAGACGTGACGTGAAGCTCAGTCTCTGGATGGGCAGACGTGACGTGAAGCTCTGTCTCTGGGCTTGACAGGACCAGCGGTGAAGAGGGTTTTGAGCTGGACAGGACCAGCGATGAAGACTCTAGCTTGGCGGGCATGACGCATACTGCCTTGGCTTCGGCAGATTTGGCGTGAAGTGCGGGCTCGGCTGGACTGGCGTGAATTGCAGGCCCGACTGGACTGGTGGCCATGTCGTCCGAAGACACATGCATAGCAGATGCAGTGGGTATGTCACTATCCTTCTCCATTATACCCACTGTAAAAGCAGAACCGCTCAGTTGCAATGCAATGTCAATGTACTTTTTTAGAGAGCAATTAGGATCATGCAAAGGCATGATAGAACTGAGTGGCTCAGATAGTCCTCCTCTGAAAAATATCATGAGGCATACCTCGTCCATTGAAGTCAAATGGGCCAGCTCAATGAAGTCCTCTACATAGTCCTCGATGGGGCGATCTCCCTGACGGAGACGCATTAACTGTGCTGCTGGATTCATAGTGGCGAAGTCTTCTGTTACGAATTGCTCCGAGACAGAAGGTGGATCCAAATGCAGCTTTATTACAGGACAATCCAGAGGCGTAATCCAAAGTACAGGCAGGGGTCATACACAGACAGGCAGTCCAAACAAAGAAACAAAGAAACAAACAAACAAAAACAAAACAGGCAGGGACCAGAGGCAAGAGAGTAATCCAGGTAACAGGGCAAGATATCCAAAACCAACAGACAAGAAAAACAGGAGAATGCTCGGAATTGCAGCGTAACACTAAACAAGACTTCGCGGAGTGTGAATGCATGACCATGGTATAAATAGACAGATACTAACCGGATGGTGAGACACAGGTGAATGCAATCAGTGAATGAGGGACAGGTGAATGTGATTAGTGATAAGTGATGATGAGTCCGGGCAGTGAGTTATGGGAAATGTAGTTTGTGAGTGATAATAGTCTTTTGTGTGGAGTGCCCTCTGGTGGCTCTCAAGGGCACTCCAGCTGGTGAACGTTACAAAAGTCAATATTGACAAAAAATCTAAATTACAACAGTGTATACTATAACATAAAAGTGGAAATGATTCAATTATTACAGAAAGTCATTATTGACAAAAAATCTAAATTACAACAGTGTATACTATTACATAAAAGTGGAAATGATTCAATTATTACATAAAGTCTTTAATGAAAAAAATTCAAAATTACAACAGTGTATATTATAACATAAAAGTGGAATTTATTCAATTATAACAAAGTCAAAGTGGACAAAAAATCTAAATTACGACAGTGTATACTATTACATAAAAGTGGAAATGATTAATTTATTACATAAAGTCATTAATGACAAAAATTCAAAATTACGACAGTGCATACTATTACATTAAAGTGGAAATGATTAATTTATTACATTAGGTCATTATTGAAAAAAATTCAAAATTACAACAGTGTATACTTTTACATAAAAGTGGAATTTATTAAATTATTAAATAAAGTCAAAGTGGACAAAAGTAAAAAATTACAACAGTGTATACTATTAAATAAAAGTGGAAATGATTCAATTAATACATAAAGTCATTATTGTCAAAAATTCGAAATTACAACAGTGTATACTATTACATAAAAGTGGAATTTATTAAATTATTACATAAAGTCAAAGTGGACAAAAATTCAAAATTACGACAGTGTATACTATTACATAAAAGTGAAGATGATTTAATTATTACATAAAGTCAAAGTGGAAAAAAAATCTAAATTACAACAGTGTATACTATTACATTAAAGTGGAAATTATAAAATTATTACAAAGAGTAATTATTGAAAAAAAAAATCTAAATTACAGCAGTGTATACTATTACATAAAAGTGAATATGATTAATTTATTACATAAAGTCATTATTGACAAAAAATCTAAATTACAACAGTGTATACTATTCCATAAAAAAGGAAATTATTCAATTATTACATAAAGTCATTAATGACAAAAATTCAAAATTACGACAGTGTATACTATTACATTAAAGTGGAAATGATTAATTTATTACACAAAGTCTTTATTGACAAACATTCAAAATTACGACAGTGTATACTATTACATTAAAGTGGAAATTATTAATTTATTACATAAAGTCATTATTGACAAAAATAAAAAATTATGACAGTGTATACTATTACATAAAAGTGGAAATGATTCAATTATTATATAAAGTCAAAGTGGACAAAAATTCTAAATGACAACAGTGTATACTATTACATAAAATTGGAAATTATTCAATAATTACATAAAGTCAAAATGGACAAAAATTCAAAATTATGACAGTGTATACTATTACATAAAATTGGAAATTATTCAATAATTACATAAAGTCAAAATGGACAAAAATTCAAAATTACGACAGTGTATACTATTACATAAAATTGGAAATTATTCAATAATTACAAAAAGTCATTATTGACAAAAATAAAAAATTATGACTGTACACTATTACATAAAAGTGGAAATGATTCAATAATTACATAAAGTCATTATTGACAAAAATAAAAAATTATGACAGTGTATACTATTACATAAAAGTGGAATTTATTAAATTATTAAATAAAGTCAAAGTGGACAAAAGTAAAAAATTACACCAGTGTATACTATTAAATAAAAGTGGAAATGATTCAATTAATACATGAAGTCTTTATTTTCAGAAATTCAAAATTACAACAGTGTATACTATTACAGAAAAAGTGAATATGATTCAATTATTACATAAAGTCAAAGTAGAAAAAAAATCTAAATTACGACAGTGTATACTATTACATTAAAGTGGAAATTATAAAATTTTTACATAAAGTCATTATTGCCAAAAAATCTACATTACAACAGTGTATACTATAACATAAATGTGGAAATGATTAATTTATTACATAAAGTCATTATTGACAAAAAAAATCTAAATTACAACAGTGTATACTATTACATAAAAGTGGAAATGATTCAATTATTACATAAAGTCAAAGTGGACAAAAATTCAAAATTACGACAGTGTATACTATTATATAAAAGTGGAAATGATTAATTTATTACATAAAGTCATTATTGATAAAAATTAAAAATTACGTCAGTGTTTCATATTACATAAAAATGGAAATTATTTAATTATTTCATAAAGTCAAAATGGACAAAATGTTTTAATTACGACAGTGTATACTATTACATAAAAGTGGAAATGATTCAATTATTACATAAAGTCATTATTGAAAGAAATTCAAAATTACGACAGTGTATACTATATCATAAAAGTGGAAATGATGCATTTAATAAATAAATTCATTATTGACAAAAAAATCTAAATTACAACAGTGTATACTATTACATAAAAGTGGAAATTATTCAATTATAACAAAGTCAAAGTGGACAAAAATTCAAAATTACGACAATGTATACTATTACATAAAAGTGGAAATGATTCAATTATTACTTAAAGTCATTATTGACAGAAATTCAATATTACGACAGTGTATACTATTACATAAAAGTGGAAATCATGCATTTATTAAATAAATGTATTATTGACAAAAAAAATGTAAAATACGACATTGTATACTATTACATAAAAGTGGAAATTATTCAATTATTACATAGAGTCAAAGAGGACAAAAATTCAAAATTACGACAGTGTATACTATTACATAAAAGTGAAAATGACTCAATTATTACATAAAGTCATTATTGACAGAAATTCAAATTTGCGACAGTGTATACTATTACATAAAAGTGGAAATGATGCATTTATTAAATAAATTCATTATTGACAAAAAAAATTTAAATTACAACAGTGTATACTATTACATAAAAGTGGAAATGATTCAACTATTACATAAAGTCAAAGTGGACAAAAATTCAAAATTACGACAGTGTATACTATTACATAAAAGTGGAATTTATTCAATTATTACATAAAGTCAAATTGGTCAAAAATTCAAAATTACGACAGTGTATACTAATACATAAAAGTGGATATTATTCAATTATTACATAAAGTCATTATTGACAAAAAATCTAAATTACGACAGTGTATACTATTACATAAAAGTGGAAATTATTCAATTATTACATAAAGTCAAAGCGGTCAAAAATTCAAAATTACGACAGTGTATACTATTACATAAAAGTGTAAATTATTAAATTATTACATAAAGTCATTATTGACAAAAAAATCTAAATTACAACAGTGTATACTATTACATAAAAGTGGAAATGATTAATTTTTTATATAAAGTCATTATTGACAAAAATTAAAAATTACGACAGTGTATACTATTACATAAAAGTGGAAATGATCTATTAAATAAAAGTGGAAATTATTCAATTATTACATAAAGTCAAAGTGGACAAAAATTCAAAATTATGACAGTGTATACTATTACATAAAAGTGAATATGATTCAATTATTACATAAAGTCAAAGTGGAAAAAATAATCCAAATTACAACAGTGTATACTATTACATTAAAGTGGAAATTATAAAATTATTACATAAAGTCATTATTGACAAAAAATCTAAATTACAACAGTGTATACTATAACATAAAAGTGGAAATTATAAAAATTTTACATAAAGTCATTATTGCCAAAAAATCTACATAACAACAGTGTATACTATAACATAAATGTGGAAATGATTAATTTATTACATAAAGTCATTATTGACAAAAAAAATCTAAATTACAACAGTGTATACTATTACATAAAAGTGGAAATGATTCAATTATAACATAAAGTCAAAGTGGACAAAAATTCAAAATTACGACAGTGTATACTATTATATAAAAGTGGAAATGATTAATTTATTACATAAAGTCATTATTGATAAAAATTAAAAATTACGTCAGTGTATCATATTACATAAAAATGGAAATTATTTAATTATTTCATGAAGTCAAAATGGACAAAAATTTTAAATTATGACAGTGTATACTATTACATTAAAGTGGAAATGATTCAATTATTACATAAAGTCATTATTGAAAGAAATTCAAAATTACGACAATGTATACTATTACATAAAAGTGGAAATGATGCATTTATTAAATAAATTCATTATTGACAAAAAAATCTAAATTACAACAGTGTATACTATTACATAAAAGTGGAAATTATTCAATTATTACTTAAAGTCATTATTGACAGAAATTCAATATTACGACAGTGTATAATATTACATAAAAGTGGAAATCATGCATTTATTAAATCAATTCATTATTAACAAAAAAAATCTAAAATACGACATTGTATACTATTTCCTTAAATTGGAAATTATTCAATTATTACATAGAGTCAAAGTGACCAAAAAATTCAAAATTACGACAGTGTATACTATTACATAAAGGTGAATATGATTCAATTATACATTACGTCAAAGTGGAAAAAAAAAATCAAAATTACGACAGTGTATACTATTACATTAAAGTGGAAATTATAATATTATAACATAAAGTCATTATTGAAAAAAAAAAAATCTAAATAACAAGAGTGTATACTATTACATAAAAGTGGAAATGATTCATTTATTAAATAAAGTCATTATTGACAAAAAAATCTAAATTACGACAGTGTATACTATTACATAAAAGTAAATATGATTCAATTATTACATAAAGTCAAAGTAGAAAAAAAATCAAAATTACAACAGTGTATACTATTACATTAAAGTGGAAATTATAAAATTATTACATAAAGTCATTATTGACAAAAAATCTACATTACAACAGTGTATACAATAACATAAATGTGGAAATGATTAAATTATTACATAAAATCATTATTGACGAAAAAATCTAAATTATAACAGTGTATACTACTACATAAAAGTGGAAATGATTCAATTATTACATAGAGTCAAAGTGGACAAAAATTCAAAATTACGACAGTGTATACTATTACATAAAAGTGAAAATGACTCAATTATTACATAAAGTCATTATTGACAGAAATTCAAAATTACGACATTGTATACTATTACATAAAAGTGAAACGGATGCATTTATTAAATAAATTCATTATTGACAAAAAATTTTTTAATTACAACAGTGTATACTATTACATAAAAGTGGAAATGATTCAACTATTACATAAAGTCAAAGTGGACAAAAATTCAAAATTACGACAATGTATACTATTACATAAAAGTGGAAATGATTCAACTATTACATAAAGTCAAAGTGGACAAAAATTCAAAATTACGACAGTGTATACTATTACATAAAAGTGGAATTTATTCAATTATTACATAAAGTCAAATTGGTCAAAAATTCAAAATTACGACAGTGTATACTATTACATAAAAGTGGAAATTATTCAATTATTATATAGAGTCAAAGTGGACAAAAAAAAATCAAAATTACGACAGTGTATACTAATACATAAAAGTGGATATTATTCAATTATTACATAAAGTCATTATTGACAAAAAATCTAAATTACGACAGTGTATACTATTACATAAAAGTGGAAATTATTCAATTATTACATAAAGTCAAAGCGGTCAAAAATTCAAAATTACGACAGTGTATACTATTACATAAAAGTGTAAATTATTAAATTATTACATAAAGTCATTATTGACAAAAAATCTAAATTACAACAGTGTATACTATTACATAAAAGTGGAAATGATTAATTTTTTTATATGAAGTCATTATTGACAAAAATTAAAAATTACGACAGTGTATACTATTACATAAAAGTGGATACGATACAATTATTATATAAAGTCATTATTGACAAAAATTCAAAATTACAATATTGTATACTATTACATAAAAATGGAAATGATCTATTAAATAAAAGTGGAAATTATTCAATTATTACATAAAGTCAAAGTGGACAAAAATTCAAAATTATGACAGTGTATACTATTACATAAAAGTGAATATGATTCAATTATTACATAAAGTCAAAGTGGAAAAAAAAAATCCAAATTACAACAGTGTATACTATTACATTAAAGTGGAAATTATAAAATTATTACATAAATTCATTATTGACAAAAAATCTAAATTACAACAGTGTATACTATAACATAAAAGTGGAAATGATTAATTTATTACATAAAGTCATTATTGACAAAAAAAATCTAAATTACAACAGTGTATACTATTACATAAAAGTGGAAATGATTCAATTATAACATAAAGTCAAAGTGGACAAAAATTCAAAATTACGACAGTGTATACTATTATATAAAAGTGGAAATGATTAATTTATTACATAAAGTCATTATTGATAAAAATTAAAAATTACGTCAGTGTATCATATTACATAAAAATGGAAATTATTTAATTATTTCATGAAGTCAAAATGGACAAAAATTTTAAATTATGACAGTGTATACTATTACATTAAAGTGGAAATGATTCAATTATTACATAAAGTCATTATTGAAAGAAATTCAAAATTACGACAGTGTATACTATTACATAAAAGTGGAAATGATGCATTTATTAAATAAATTCATTATTGACAAAAAAATCTAAATTACAACAGTGTATACTATTACATAAAAGTGGAAATGATTCAATTATTACTTAAAGTCATTATTGACAGAAATTCAATATTTCGACAGTGTATAATATTATATAAAAGTGGAAATCATGCATTTATTAAATAAATTCATTATTGACAAAAAAAATCTAAAATACGACATTGTATACTATTACATAAAAGTGGAAATTATTCAATTATTACATAGAGTCAAAGTGACCAAAAAATTCAAAATTACGACAGTGTATACTATTACATAAAAGTGGAAATTATAATATTATAACATAAAGTCATTATTGAAAAAAAAAAATCTAAATAACAAGAGTGTATACTATTACATAAAAGTGGAAATGATTCATTTATTAAATAAAGTCATTATTGTCAAAAAAAATCTAAATTACGACAGTGTATACTATTACATAAAAGTGGATATGATTCAATTATTACATAAAGTCAATATTGACAAAAAAATCTAAATTACGACAGAGTATACTATTACATAAAAGTAAATATGATTCAATTATTACATAAAGTCAAAGTAGAAAAAAATTCAAAATTACAACAGTGTATACTATTACATTAAAGTGGAAATTATAAAATTATTACATAAAGTCATTATTGACAAAAAATCTACATTACAACAGTGTATACAATAACATAAATGTGGAAATGATTAATTTATTACATAAAGTCATTATTGACAAAAAAATCTAAATTACAACAGTGTATACTATTACATAAAAGTGGAAATGATTCAATTATTACATAAAGTCAAAGTGGACAAAAATTCAAAATTACGACAGTGTATACTATTACATAAAAGTGGAATTTATTCTATTATTACATAGAGTCAAATTGGACAAAAATTCAAAATTACGACAGTGTATACTATTACAGAAAAGTGAAAATGACTCAATTATTACATAAAGTCATTATTGACAGAAATTCAAAATTACGACAGTGTATACTATTACATAAAAGTGGAAATGATGCATTTATTAAATAAATTCATTATTGACAAAAAATTTTTTAATTACAACAGTGTATACTATTACATAAAAGTGGAAATGATTCAACTATTACATAAAGTCAAAGTGGACAAAAATTCAAAATTACGACAGTGTATACTATTACATAAAAGTGGAAATTATTCAATTATTACATAGAGTCAAAGTGGACAAAAATTCAAAATTACGACAGTGTATACTATTACATAAAAGTGGAATTTTTTCAATTATTACATAAAGTCAAAGTTGTCAAAAATTCAAAATTACGACAGTGTATACTATTACATAAAATTGGAAATTATTCAATTATTACATAGAGTCAAAGTGGACAAAAAAAAAATCAAAATTACGACAGTGTATACTAATACATAAAAGTGGATATGATTCAATTATTACATAAAGTCATTATTGACAAAAAATCTAAATTACGACAGTGTATACTATTACATAAAAGTGGAAATTATTCAATTATTACATAAAGTCAAAGTGGTCAAAAATTCAAAATTACGACAGTGTATACTATTACATAAAAGTGTAAATTATTAAATTATTACATAAAGTCATTATTGACAAAAAAATCTAAATTACAACAGTGTATACTATTACATAAAAGTGGAAATGATTCAATTATTACATAAAGTCAAAGTGGACAAAAATTAAAAATTACGACAGTGTATACTATTACATAAAAGTGGATACGATACAATAATTACATAAAGTCATTATTGACAAAAATTCAAAATTACGACAGTGTATACTATTACATAAAAATGGAAATGATCTATTACATAAAAGTGGAAATTATTCAATTATTACATAAAGTCAAAGTGGACAAAAATTCAAAATTATGACAGTGTATACTATTACATGAAAGTGAATATGATTCAATTATTACATAAAGTCAAAGTGGGAAAAAAAATCCAAATTACAACAGTGTATACTATTACATTAAAGTGGAAATTATAAAATTATTACATAAAGTCATTATTGACAAAAAATCTAAATTACAACAGTGTATACTATAACATAAAAGTGGAAATTATAAAATTTTTACATAAAGTCATTATTGCCAAAAAATCTACATTACAACAGTGTATACTATAACATAAATGTGGAAATGATTAATTTATTACATAAAGTCATTATTGACAAAAAAAATCTAAATTACAACAGTGTATACTATTACATAAAAGTGGAAATGATTCAATTATAACATAAAGTCAAAGTGGACAAAAATTCAAAATTACGACAGTGTATACTATTATATAAAAGTGGAAATGATGATTAATTTATTACATAAAGTCATTATTGACAAAAATTAAAAATTACGTCAGTGTATCATATTACATAAAAATGGAAATTATTTAATTATTTCATGAAGTCAAAATGGACAAAAATTTTAAATTATGACAGTGTATACTATTACATAAAAGTGGAAATGATTCAATTATTACATAAAGTCATTATTGAAAGAAATTCAAAATTACGACAGTGTATACGATTACATAAAAGTGGAAATGATGCATTTATTAAATAAATTCATTATTGACAAAAAAAACTAAATTACAACAGTGTATACTATTACATAAAAGTAAATATGATTCAATTATTACATAAAGTCAAAGTAGAAAAAAATTCAAAATTACAACAGTGAATACTATTACATTAAAGTGGAAATTATAAAATTATTACATAAAATCATTATTGACAAAAAACTACATTACAACAGTGTATACAATAACATAAATGTGGAAATGATTAATTTATTACATAAAGTCATTATTGACAAAAAAATCTAAATTACAACAGTGTATACTATTACATAAAAGTGGAAATGATTCAATTATTACATAAAGTCAAAGTGGACAAAAATTAAAAATTACGACAGTGTATACTATTACATAAAAGTGGAATTTATTCTATTATTACATAGAGTCAAAGTGGACAAAAATTCAAAATTACGACAGTGTATACTATTACATAAAAGTGAAAATGACTCAATTATTACACAAAGTCATTATTGACAGAAATTCAAAATTACGACAGTGTATACTATTACATAAAAGTGGAAATGATGCATTTATTAAATAAATTCATTATTGACAAAAAAATTTTTTATTACAACAGTGTATACTATTACATAAAAGTGGAAATGATTCAACTATTACATAAAGTCAAAGTGGACAAAAATTCAAAATTACGACAGTGTATACTATTACATAAAAGTGGAAATTAATCAATTATTACATAGAGTCAAAGTGGACAAAAATTCAAAATTACGACAGTGTATACTATTACATAAAAGTGGAATTTATTCAATTATTACATAAAGTCATTATTGACAAAAAAATCTAAATTACAACAGTGTATACTATTACATAAAAGTGGAAATGATTTAACTATTACATAAAGTCAAAGTGGACAAAATTATGACAGTGTATACTATTACATTAAAGTGGAAATTATAAAATTATTACATAAAGTCATTATTGACAAAAAAATCTAAATTACAACAGTGTATACTATAACATAAAAGTGGAAATTATAAAAAAATTTCATAAAGTCATTATTGCCAAAAAATCTACATTACAACAGTGTATACTATAACATAAATGTGGAAATGATTAATTTATTACATAAAGTCATTATTGACAAAAAAATCTAAATTACAACAGTGTATACTATTACATAAAAGTGGAAATGATTCAATTATAACATAAAGTCAAAGTGGACAAAAATTCAAAATTACGACAGTGTATACTATTATATAAAAGTGGAAATGATGATTAATTTATTACATTAAGTCATTATTGACAAAAATGTAAAATTACGTCAGTGTATCATATTACATAAAAATGGAAATTATTTAATTATTTCATGAAGTCAAAATGGACAAAAATTTTAAATTATGACAGTGTATACTATTACATAAAAGTGGAAATGATTCAATTATTACATAAAGTCATTATTGAAAGAAATTCAAAATTACGACAGTGTATACGATTACATAAAAGTGGAAATGATGCATTTATTAAATAAATTCATTATTGACAAAAAAAATCTAAATTACAACAGTGTATACTATTACATAAAAGTGGAAATGATTCAATTATTACATAAAGTCAAAGTGGACAAAAATTCAAAATTACGACAGTGTATACTATTACATAAAAGTGGAAATGATTCAATTATTACATAAAGTCATTATTGACAGAAATTCAAAATTACGACAGTGTATACTATTACATAAAAGTGGAAATGATGCATTTATTAAATAAATTCATTATTGACAAAAAAAATCTAAATTACTACATTGTTTACTATTACATAAAAGTGGAAATTATTCAATTATTACATAGAGTCAAAGTGACCAAAAAAATCAAAATTACGACAGTGTATATTATTACATAAAAGTGAATATGATTCAATTATACATTATGTCAAACTGGAGAAAAAAAAATCAAAATTACGACAGTGTATACTATTACATTAAAGTGGAAATTATAAAATTATTACATAAAGTCATTATTGACAAAAAATCTACATTACAACAGTGTATACAATAACATAAATGTGGAAATGATTAATTTATTACATAAAGTCATTATTGACAAAAAAAATCTAAATTACAACAGTGTATACTATTACATAAAAGTGGAAATTATTCAATTATTACATAAAGTCAAAGTGGACAAAAATTCAAAATTACGACAGTGTATACTATTACATAAAAGTGGAATTTATTCTATTATTACATAGAGTCAAATTGGACAAAAATTCAAAATTACGACAGTGTATACTATTACATAAAAGTGAAAATGACTCAATTATTACATAAAGTCATTATTGACAGAAATTCAAAATTACGACAGTGTATACTATTACATAAAAGTGGAAATGATGCATTTATTAAATAAATTCATTATTGACAAAAATTTTTTTAATTACAACAGTGTATACTATTACATAAAAGTGGAAATGATTCAACTATTACATAAAGTCAAAGTGGACAAAAATTCAAAATTACGACAGTGTATACTATTACATAAAAGTGGAATTTTTTCAATTATTACATAAAGTCAAAGTGGTCAAAAATTCAAAATTACGACAGTGTATACTAATACATAAAAGTGGATATGATTCAGTTATTACATAAAGTCATTATTGACAAAAAATCTAAATTACGACAGTGTATACTATTACATAAAAGTGGAAATTATTAAATTATTACATAGAGTCAAAGTGGACAAAAATTCAAAATTACGACAGTGTATACTATTACATAAAAGTGGAAATTATTAAATTATTACATAGAGTCAAAGTGGACAAAAATTCAAAATTACGACAGTGTATACTATTACATAAAAGTGGAATTTATTCAATTATTACATAAAGTCATTATTGACAAAAAAATATAAATTACAACAGTGTATACTATTACATAAAAGTGGAAATTATAAAATTATTACATAGAGTCAAAGTGGACAAAAATTCAAAATTACGACAGTGTATACTATTACATAAAAGTGGAATTTTTTCAATTATTACATAAAGTCAAAGTTGTCAAAAATTCAAAATTACGACAGTGTATACTATTACATAAAATTGGAAATTATTCAATTATTACATAGAGTCAAAGTGGACAAAAAAAAAATCTAAATTACGACAGTGTATACTAATACATAAAAGTGGATATGATTCAATTATTACATAAAGTCATTATTGACAAAAAATCTAAATTACGACAGTGTATACTATTACATAAAAGTGGCAATTATTCAATTATTACATAGAGTCAAAGTGGACAAAAAAAAATCAAAATTACGACAGTGTATACTAATACATAAAAGTGGATATGATTCAATTATTACATAAAGTCATTATTGACAAAAAATCTAAATTACGACAGTGTATACTATTACATAAAAGTGGAAATTATTCAATTATTACATAAAGTCAAAGTGGTCAAAAATTCAAAATTACGACAGTGTATACTATTACATAAAAGTGTAAATTATTAAATTATTACATAAAGTCATTATTGACAAAAAAATCTAAATTACAACAGTGTATACTATTACATAAAAGTGGAAATGATTCAATTATTACATAAAGTCAAAGTGGACAAAAATTAAAAATTACGACAGTGTATACTATTACATAAAAGTGGATACGATACAATAATTACATAAAGTCATTATTGACAAAAATTCAAAATTACGACAGTGTATACTATTACATAAAAATGGAAATGATCTATTACATAAAAGTGGAAATTATTCAATTATTACATAAAGTCAAAGTGGACAAAAATTCAAAATTATGACAGTGTATACTATTACATGAAAGTGAATATGATTCAATTATTACATAAAGTCAAAGTGGGAAAAAAAATCCAAATTACAACAGTGTATACTATTACATTAAAGTGGAAATTATAAAATTATTACATAAAGTCATTATTGACAAAAAATCTAAATTACAACAGTGTATACTATAACATAAAAGTGGAAATTATAAAATTTTTACATAAAGTCATTATTGCCAAAAAATCTACATTACAACAGTGTATACTATAACATAAATGTGGAAATGATTAATTTATTACATAAAGTCATTATTGACAAAAAAAATCTAAATTACAACAGTGTATACTATTACATAAAAGTGGAAATGATTCAATTATAACATAAAGTCAAAGTGGACAAAAATTCAAAATTACGACAGTGTATACTATTATATAAAAGTGGAAATGATGATTAATTTATTACATAAAGTCATTATTGACAAAAATTAAAAATTACGTCAGTGTATCATATTACATAAAAATGGAAATTATTTAATTATTTCATGAAGTCAAAATGGACAAAAATTTTAAATTATGACAGTGTATACTATTACATAAAAGTGGAAATGATTCAATTATTACATAAAGTCATTATTGAAAGAAATTCAAAATTACGACAGTGTATACGATTACATAAAAGTGGAAATGATGCATTTATTAAATAAATTCATTATTGACAAAAAAAACTAAATTACAACAGTGTATACTATTACATAAAAGTAAATATGATTCAATTATTACATAAAGTCAAAGTAGAAAAAAATTCAAAATTACAACAGTGAATACTATTACATTAAAGTGGAAATTATAAAATTATTACATAAAATCATTATTGACAAAAAACTACATTACAACAGTGTATACAATAACATAAATGTGGAAATGATTAATTTATTACATAAAGTCATTATTGACAAAAAAATCTAAATTACAACAGTGTATACTATTACATAAAAGTGGAAATGATTCAATTATTACATAAAGTCAAAGTGGACAAAAATTAAAAATTACGACAGTGTATACTATTACATAAAAGTGGAATTTATTCTATTATTACATAGAGTCAAAGTGGACAAAAATTCAAAATTACGACAGTGTATACTATTACATAAAAGTGAAAATGACTCAATTATTACACAAAGTCATTATTGACAGAAATTCAAAATTACGACAGTGTATACTATTACATAAAAGTGGAAATGATGCATTTATTAAATAAATTCATTATTGACAAAAAATTTTTTTATTACAACAGTGTATACTATTACATAAAAGTGGAAATGATTCAACTATTACATAAAGTCAAAGTGGACAAAAATTCAAAATTACGACAGTGTATACTATTACATAAAAGTGGAAATTAATCAATTATTACATAGAGTCAAAGTGGACAAAAATTCAAAATTACGACAGTGTATACTATTACATAAAAGTGGAATTTATTCAATTATTACATAAAGTCATTATTGACAAAAAAATCTAAATTACAACAGTGTATACTATTACATAAAAGTGGAAATGATTTAACTATTACATAAAGTCAAAGTGGACAAAATTATGACAGTGTATACTATTACATTAAAGTGGAAATTATAAAATTATTACATAAAGTCATTATTGACAAAAAAATCTAAATTACAACAGTGTATACTATAACATAAAAGTGGAAATTATAAAAAAATTTCATAAAGTCATTATTGCCAAAAAATCTACATTACAACAGTGTATACTATAACATAAATGTGGAAATGATTAATTTATTACATAAAGTCATTATTGACAAAAAAATCTAAATTACAACAGTGTATACTATTACATAAAAGTGGAAATGATTCAATTATAACATAAAGTCAAAGTGGACAAAAATTCAAAATTACGACAGTGTATACTATTATATAAAAGTGGAAATGATGATTAATTTATTACATTAAGTCATTATTGACAAAAATGTAAAATTACGTCAGTGTATCATATTACATAAAAATGGAAATTATTTAATTATTTCATGAAGTCAAAATGGACAAAAATTTTAAATTATGACAGTGTATACTATTACATAAAAGTGGAAATGATTCAATTATTACATAAAGTCATTATTGAAAGAAATTCAAAATTACGACAGTGTATACGATTACATAAAAGTGGAAATGATGCATTTATTAAATAAATTCATTATTGACAAAAAAAATCTAAATTACAACAGTGTATACTATTACATAAAAGTGGAAATGATTCAATTATTACATAAAGTCAAAGTGGACAAAAATTCAAAATTACGACAGTGTATACTATTACATAAAAGTGGAAATGATTCAATTATTACATAAAGTCATTATTGACAGAAATTCAAAATTACGACAGTGTATACTATTACATAAAAGTGGAAATGATGCATTTATTAAATAAATTCATTATTGACAAAAAAAATCTAAATTACTACATTGTTTACTATTACATAAAAGTGGAAATTATTCAATTATTACATAGAGTCAAAGTGACCAAAAAAATCAAAATTACGACAGTGTATATTATTACATAAAAGTGAATATGATTCAATTATACATTATGTCAAACTGGAGAAAAAAAAATCAAAATTACGACAGTGTATACTATTACATTAAAGTGGAAATTATAAAATTATTACATAAAGTCATTATTGACAAAAAATCTACATTACAACAGTGTATACAATAACATAAATGTGGAAATGATTAATTTATTACATAAAGTCATTATTGACAAAAAAAATCTAAATTACAACAGTGTATACTATTACATAAAAGTGGAAATTATTCAATTATTACATAAAGTCAAAGTGGACAAAAATTCAAAATTACGACAGTGTATACTATTACATAAAAGTGGAATTTATTCTATTATTACATAGAGTCAAATTGGACAAAAATTCAAAATTACGACAGTGTATACTATTACATAAAAGTGAAAATGACTCAATTATTACATAAAGTCATTATTGACAGAAATTCAAAATTACGACAGTGTATACTATTACATAAAAGTGGAAATGATGCATTTATTAAATAAATTCATTATTGACAAAAATTTTTTTAATTACAACAGTGTATACTATTACATAAAAGTGGAAATGATTCAACTATTACATAAAGTCAAAGTGGACAAAAATTCAAAATTACGACAGTGTATACTATTACATAAAAGTGGAATTTTTTCAATTATTACATAAAGTCAAAGTGGTCAAAAATTCAAAATTACGACAGTGTATACTAATACATAAAAGTGGATATGATTCAGTTATTACATAAAGTCATTATTGACAAAAAATCTAAATTACGACAGTGTATACTATTACATAAAAGTGGAAATTATTAAATTATTACATAGAGTCAAAGTGGACAAAAATTCAAAATTACGACAGTGTATACTATTACATAAAAGTGGAAATTATTAAATTATTACATAGAGTCAAAGTGGACAAAAATTCAAAATTACGACAGTGTATACTATTACATAAAAGTGGAATTTATTCAATTATTACATAAAGTCATTATTGACAAAAAAATATAAATTACAACAGTGTATACTATTACATAAAAGTGGAAATGATTCAACTATTACATAAAGTCAAAGTGGACAAAATTATGACAGTGTATACTATTACATAAAAGTGAATATGATTCAATTATTACATAAAGTCAAAGTGGAAAAAAAAATCCAAATTACAACAGTGTATACTATTACATTAAAGTGGAAATTATAAAATTATTACATAAAGTCATTATTGACAAAAAATCTAAATTACAACAGTGTATACTATAACATAAAAGTGGAAATTATAAAAATTTTACATAAAGTCATTATTGCCAAAAAATCTACATTACAACAGTGTATACTATAACATAAATGTGGAAATGATTAATTTATTACATAAAGTCATTATTGACAAAAAAATCTAAATTACAACAGTGTATACTATTACATAAAAGTGGAAATGATTCAATTATAACAAAGTCAAAGTGGACAAAAATTCAAAATTACGACAGTGTATACTATTATATAAAAGTGGAAATGATGATTAATTTATTACATAAAGTCATTATTGACAAAAATTTAAAATTACGTCAGTGTATCATATTACATAAAAATGGAAATTATTTAATTATTTCATGAAGTCAAAATGGACAAAAATTTTAAATATTGACAGTGTATACTATTACATAAAAGTGGAAATGATTCAATTATTACATAAAGTCATTATTGAAAGAAATTCAAAATTACGACAGTGTATACGATTACATAAAAGTGGAAATGATGCATTTATTAAATAAATTCATTATTGACAAAAAAAACTAAATTACAACAGTGTATACTATTACATAAAAGTAAATATGATTCAATTATTACATAAAGTCAAAGTAGAAAAAAATTCAAAATTACAACAGTGTATACTATTACATTAAAGTGGAAATTATAAAACTATTACATAAAGTCATTATTGACAAAAAACTACATTACAACAGTGTATACAATAACATAAATGTGGAAATGATTAATTTATTACATAAAGTCATTATTGACAAAAAAATCTAAATTACAACAGTGTATACTATTACATAAAAGTGGAAATGATTCAATTATTACATAAAGTCAAAGTGGACAAAAATTCAAAATTACGACAGTGTATACTATTACATAAAAGTGGAATTTATTCTATTATTACATAGAGTCAAAGTGGACAAAAATTCAAAATTACGACAGTGTATACTATTACATAAAAGTGAAAATGACTCAATTATTACATAAAGTCATTATTGACAGAAATTCAAAATTACGACAGTGTATACTATTACATAAAAGTGGAAATGATGCATTTATTAAATAAATTCATTATTGACAAAATTTTTTTTAATTACAACAGTGTATACTATTACATAAAAGTGGAAATGATTCAACTATTACATAAAGTCAAAGTGGACAAAAATTCAAAATTACGACAGTGTATACTATTATATAAAAGTGGAAATTATTCAATTATTACATAGAGTCAAAGTGGGCAAAAATTCAAAATTCCGACAGTGTATACTATTACATAAAAGTGGAATTTTTTCAATTATTACATAAAGTCAAAGTGGTCAAAAATTCAAAATTACGACAGTGTATACTATTACATAAAAGTGGAAATTATTCAATTATTACATAGAGTCAAAGTGGACAAAAAAAAAATCAAAATTACGACAGTGTATACTAATACATAAAAGTGGATATGATTCAGTTATTACATAAAGTCATTATTGACAAAAAATCTAAATTACGACAGTGTATACTATTACATAAAAGTGGAAATTATTAAATTATTACATAGAGTCAAAGTGGACAAAAATTCAAAATTACGACAGTGTATACTATTACATAAAAGTGGAAATTATTAAATTATTACATAGAGTCAAAGTGGACAAAAATTCAAAATTACGACAGTGTATACTATTACATAAAAGTGGAATTTATTCAATTATTACATAAAGTCATTATTGACAAAAAAATCTAAATTACAACAGTGTATACTATTACATAAAAGTGGAAATGATTCAACTATTACATAAAGTCAAAGTGGACAAAATTATGACAGTGTATACTATTACATAAAAGTGAATATGATTCAATTATTACATAGAGTCAAAGTGGACAAAAATTCAAAATTACGACAGTGTATACTATTACATAAAAGTGAAAATGACTCAATTATTACATAAAGTCATTATTGACAGAAATTCAAAATTACGACAGTGTATACTATTACATAAAAGTGGAAATGATGCATTTATTAAATAAATTAATTTTTGACAAAAAATTTTTTAATTACAACAGTGTATACTATTACATAAAAGTGGAAATGATTCAATTATAACATAAAGTCAAAGTGGACAAAAATCGTCTCGGTTACGTATGTAACCCTCGTTCCCTGAAGGAGGGAACGGAGACGTACGTCGGAACTGACCGACGAATTGGGATCTGTTTCAGAGACCAATCTACTTCGAGTGTATTAAAAACGAGCCAATGGACATTGGCATGCGGTGCACGCATTCCACGCCCCGCCCCGCATTGCGGGTATAAATACGGAAGTGGAAGTACCGCATATTGTTTTCAACTGAGGAGCCGAGAAGAGTGGCTCGGGCCTTCAGCTGAAGCACAGCACCTGGCGACGGGACGTACGTCTCCGTTCCCTCCTTCAGGGAACGAGGGTTACATACGTAACCGAGACGTTCCCTTTCAGTCGGTCACGTTCGACGTACGTCGGAACTGACCGACGAATTGGGATCCCTACCAAAACGCCAGGGATGCTGGCCCTTCCAGCGCCCTGCCTGAGCTCGCTGGACCACTCCTAAGTTGGAGTGGGAGTCAGGGCTCCCGGCAGGGAAGGACAGTCACTGCTGTTCCTGCAAGACCCACTCAGCGTGACTATTGGATAACGCTGGGAAGCGTGCCCGTCTCGGGAGATGGTACGCTGCGGAGCCACATCCTTCAATGGAAGGAGAGGTGGAAATACGCATCAGGACTAACCTAACCTAGGGTAGTGCAACTATGGAAAATCTCTGGGGTGGACCCAACCTGATCCCAGGGGGGGAAGAACACATCCCAGAGATGACAGAGCGGGCTCTGTCGAGGGAAAGACACGGGGCTAACTGAGCAGGGTAGCAAATACCGTGGAGAATACACATATGGGGTAGCCGTGAGGGGACCGCAACATATGGAACCCAGCCTACACACACGTCCCACAAGCATACGGGTGCAGGCCTAGCATCAGACGGCCGCCACGTCTGACACCGAAGGGGTGACGGAGGAACTCACAGGGTTAGCCGAATTTCGGGGAACACAACTGGAGCAAAATAGACGCACGTATCCGGCCCAGAGGGCGGGAGTGGCGTATGCAAGCCGACACTTAGAACGGGCACTTAGCGCTGCTGGCCATTGGGGGCGAGAATGCGGGAAGATACTGGCTCTACACGGAGGCTATAAAATCTAGCGAACGTGTTAGGTGTCGCCCAGCCCGCAGCTCTACATATATATCTGTCAGCGAGGCGCCTTGAGCCAACGCCCAGGAAGAAGCAAAACTCCTTGTTGAGTGTGCTCGCAACCCGAACGGGCAAGGTACGTCTTGGGACTGGTAAGCCAAGACAATGGCATCCACTATCCAGTGGGCCAACCTCTGCTTGGAGACAGCCTTCCCCTTCTGCTGGCCTCCGTAACAGATGAAGAGCTGCTGTGAGGATCTGAAGCTCTGAGTCCGGTCAACGTAAGCGCGAAGAGCGCGGACGGGACATAACAAAGCTAGGGCTGGGTCTGCCTCCTCCGAAGGCAGCGCTTGCAGGTTCACCACCTGGTCCCGAAAGGGAGTGGTAGGAACCTTGGGCACGTATCCAGGCCGGGGTCTCAGGACAACGTGAGAGTTGGCCGGCCCGAATTCTAGGCACGATTCGTCGACCAAGAGTGCATGCAGGTCCCCTACCCTCTTGCTTGAAGCCAATGCAATCAGGAGAACTGTCTTCATGGACAGGATTTTTAACTCAACAGACTGCAAAGGCTCAAATGGGGGACCCTGAAGTGCTCTGAGCACCAGGGCTAAGTCCCAAGAGGGTATCGAGGTAGAACGAGGAGGATTTAGTCTCCTCGCACCTCTGAGGAACCTGACGATTAAGTCGTGCATACCTAAGGATTTACCATCTACTGCATCGTGATACGCCGCTATTGCCGCGACGTACACTTTGAGGGTGGAGGGAGACAGCCTTCGATCCAACCCATCCTGCAGGAAGGAAAGCACAACGTTAATCGAACACTTTCGGGGGTCTTCCCGGTGGGAAGAGCACCACTCGACGAACAGGTTCCACTTCAGAGAGTAGAGGCACCTCGTAGAGGGGGCTCTAGCTGAAGCGATGGTGTCTACCACTGCTTGTGGTAGGCCACCTAGAACCTCCGCGTCCCGTCCAGGGACCAGACATGGAGATTCCAGAGGTCTGAACGCGGGTGCCATAGAGTGCCCCGCCCCTGAGAAAGCAGGTCCTTCCTCAGGGGGATCGGCCAGGGAGGGGCTGTCGCGAGGAGTGAGAGTTCTGGGAACCAGGTCCGGTTGGGCCAGTAGGGCGCAACTAACAAGACCTGCTCCTCGTCCTCCCTGACCTTGCACAGTGTCTGTGCGAGAAGGCTCACTGGGGGGTTCACAGCTGAGCGCCAGTGCATCTATGCCTAAGGTACCTCCGGTCAGGGAGTAGTACCACTGGCAATGGGTCGAGTCCGGAGAAGCGAACAGATCTACCTGTGCAACTCCGAAGTGGTCCCACATCAGCTGGACGCTCCGGGGGTGGAGTCGCCATACGCCCGGAGGTGTCGACTGGCGAGAGAGCTCGTCGGCTGTCTGGTTCAGCGCACCTGGGATGTGAATGGCACGAAGTGACCTCACAAACTTCTGACTCCACAGGAGGAGATGGCGGGCGAGCCGGAGCATGCAACGGGAGCGTAGACCACCCTGACGGTTGATGTACGCAACGGCCGCAGTGCTGTCCGAACGGACCAGTACGTGCTTGCCCCGAAGCGGTTTCTTGAACCGGGCCAGGGCAAGACGTACCGCCAGTAACTCTAGGCAATTGATATGCCAACGCAGTTGGGGCCCCGTCCACAGACCCGAAACTGTGTGCCCGTTGTACGTGGCCCCCCAGCCAGTGGATGAGGCATCCGTGAAGACCACAGCATGCCTCGACACCTGTTCTAGGGACACTCCGGCCCGGAGAAACGAGGGGTCTGACCACGGACTGAAGGTTTGGCGACAGTAAGGAGTAACTAGGACCCGGTACTGACCGCTCTGCCACGCCCATCTCGGGACTCGATCGTGCAACCAGCGTTGAAGCAGTCTCATATGAAGCAATCCGAGCGGCGTTACCGCGGCTGCAGATGCCATATGCCCCAGGAGCCTCTGAAATAATTTCAGTGGGACCGCTGTTCTGCCTTTGAACGTATTCAAGCAGTTCAACACTGACCGGACGCGCTCTGGCTTATTTTTTTTTTGTGAGGCGCGCTGTCCGGCTGACCGAATCCAGCTCCATACCGAGATAAGAGATCCTCTGCGCGGGGCAGAGTTTGCTCTTCTCTCGGTTGACCCGAAGTCCCAACAGGCTGAGGTGACTGAGCACCATGTCCCTGTGTTCGCACAACTGCTCTCGAGACTGGGCGAGTATGAGCCAGTCGTCGAGATAGTTGAGTAAGCGAACGCCGCGTTCTCTGAGCGGAACAATGGCTGCCTCGACGACCTTCGTGAAGACGCGAGGCGACAGGGACAGCCCGAAGGGCAAGACTTTGTACTGATATGCCCTCCCCTCGAACGCAAAGCGCAGGAACGGTCTGTGTCGAGGAAGGATCGAGACATGAAAGTACGCGTCCTTCAGGTCGATCGCTGCGAACCAATCTCGGGGACGGATGCATTGGAAAATGCGTTTCTGCGTTAACATTTTGAACGGAAGCTTGTGCAGGGCCCGATTCAGAATGCGCAGGTCCAAGATTGGTCTTAACCCACCCCCTTTCTTGGGTACAATGAAGTAGGGGCTGTAGAACCCCGACCTCATATCGGCAGGAGGAACCGGCTCGACCGCGCCCTTCGCCAGCAGGACATCGATCTCGGACCGCAAGACATGGGCATCGCTGCTCCGCACGGAGGTGAAGAGGATGCCCCTGTACTTGGGAGGCCGGCGTGTGAATTGAATCGCATAGCCGAGTCTGATGGTACGGATGAGCCAGCGAGACGGCCTGGGGAGACCTAGCCAGGCCCCCAGAGACCGAACTAGCGGGATCAACGGCACCACAGACGTACCCGGGGTGAGGCAGCGAGGTGGAGTATTCAGACCCGACTCGGGAGGCCCGGAGGCGGCCCGGAGTGTTGCCTGAATACTCCAGGTGGGGCAGAGAGTGGGTGAGAAGGCCCGGGGGCGTCCTCGGTGCCCAATCTGCTGCCCCCTGGCGAGGGGTGAGAGGGGAGGAAAGGAGTGGCAAGGCCCGGGGGCGTCGCACACTGCCAACCTGTCCCTCTCTGGGCTCAGGGAGGGAAGAACTGCTCTGAGAATGTGGGTACCGCTGGACTCCGGGGAGCCAGCGGCAGGACCGAAACCAAAAAAAAAATATTCTCCCCCCGGTCCTCCTCCGGGGGAGGGAGGGGTGCGGACACCGTCTCCCCGAGCAATTCCTCTCTCGCTGGGCTGCCCGTTTCAGGGTTGCTTGCCCTTGTGCTTGCTAGCAGGCTCGCGGGACCCTGGACGGGTTGGGCACCTCCCTTGCGCCCGGCCACCTGCTGCCTGGGTGGAGGCGGACGCAGGGTGGCGCCCTCGGCGACAAGCAGATGGAGGTGCTGCAGCCGACGACTGGGTGTAGGCAGCAGCTGGTCGTCGGGGCAGGTTTTTTTTTTTTTTTTCTTAATTTATTATTATTTTTTTTTTTTTTAATTTTATTTTTTTTTTCACCTCCGTCTGCTTCTGGGCCACCAAGAACTGCTGGGCGAAGTTCTCGTTGGCGTCGCCGAAGAGGCCAGCCTGACAGACAGGGGCGATGAGGAACCGAACTTCGTCGGGCTCACGCATATCTGCCAGGTTTAGCCCCAGCTTCCTGGACCACTGGTGTGGACATCGCCTGACCCAGGGAGCGTGCAGTGACTTTCGTCACTCCGGAGAGCGAGGTCCATCACCGCACGCAGTTCCTGCATAACCCCTGGGTCGGGACTACCCTCATGCATGCAGGACAGAGGGCAGTGAGAGAGGGAAAAACTTATACAGGTTATGGCCCTTTTGGTGTTCCATATTTTGACACCAAATAGTTCCATACTGTTAAATTTTTCCAATGCACATCCGGGCAGCCACCCCGGAAAGCATTGCTGTCAACTCTGAATCTGATTCAGCATGAGCACACACCATTATAGTGGGAAACTCAGCATTATCATTTCCAGCGCATAACAGCCCTCTCTCCGATGCAGCAATTGACATCTGTCCTCCGCCAGAGCGCCAAATGAAACGCTAGATCCCCTTTTTTTTTTTTTTTTTTAAAAAGGACCAGCAATTCCATCTGTAAGCTACCAGCAGGCATGTGAGACAATGAGCGTGGCCGTCAGGCTTGACGGCACACGGCGCGCTGAACAATCCAGCCCCTATGAAAGAGCAAGGTGAACAACGCGCCGACGTGGTCATGTTCTCTCACGACCACCCACAAACAAAGTCTCAGCACGCTCGTGATGCGATAGAGGAGTGGGGGCCCGAAGAGATGTACTCGGCGGGGAAGCCCCACTGTAATCCTCAGGTCACCAGCGCTTATTAGCCAAAGTAATCCTTTTCTGGAGCCCCAGAAAAGAAACTAGATCGGGGAATAAGTGAAGGGACTCAACCTCGTTTGAGGTTTCATAGTCTCGACCGCGCATCAGAGCGCCGAGTGACGCGCTGGGTTGCCGTGACAACCCCCGCTATCAGCCGGCGCGAGACGGCACACGGCGCGCTGAACGCTCAGCCTTTACGAGAAAGGTGAGACGAACAACGCGCCGACGTGACCATGCTCTCCTGAGAGAGCATGGATCACCCACGAAAGCAATGTCACATGTTTATATGCGAGAGAGATCGTGGCCGTCAAATGAGGACAGGAAACAACCGCATCCAGAAACACACGGTTTGAATGACATCTTGAAAAAGACGCAGGGTCAAACCGTGTTGCTCTTTTAGTGACAGAGAGAAGAGAAAACCGCTCCGAACGTGCCGAGGCACACAGGGGAATAGCCGCGGCTTACAGCGGTTTAAAGGTGCAAGCCCGCTGTAAGCACTCAGAGGGAAACGCCCAGCGAACCAACAGTTTCACTTCTGGTCGCGACCACCGCTGTACAGCACCGTCACACCGACACAGGAACAGGTAAGCTGATCTTCTCTCGTAATGTCTTGAAACTCGTTCGTAGAACACACTCTTCGCAGGAAGCATGAAAGCTCGGCTCCGAAGTTGAAAGCAATATGCGGTACTTCCACTTCCGTATTTATACCCGCAATGCGGGGCGGGGCGTGGAATGCGTGCACCGCATGCCAATGTCCATTGGCTCGTTTTTAATACACTCGAAGTAGATTGGTCTCTGAAACAGATCCCAATTCGTCGGTCAGTTCCGACGTACGTCGAACGTGACCGACTGAAAGGGAATCAAAATTACGACAGTGTATACTATTATATAAAAATGGAAATGATGATTAATTTATTACATAAAGTCATCATTGACAAAAATTAAAAATTACAACAGTGTATACTATTACATAAAAGTGGAAATGATTAATTTTTTTATATAAAGTCATTATTGACAAAAATTAAAAATTACGACAGTGTATACTATTACATAAAAGTGGATACGATACAATAATTACATAAAGTCATTATTGACAAAAATTCAAAATTACGACAGTGTATACTATTACATAAAAATGGAAATGATCTATTACATAAAAGTGGAAATTATTCAATTATTACATAAAGTCAAAGTGGACAAAAATTCAAAATTATGACAGTGTATACTATTACATAAAAGTGAATATGATTCAATTATTACATAAAGTCAAAGTGGAAAAAAAAATCCAAATTACAACAGTGTATACTATTACATTAAAGTGGAAATTATAAAATTATTACATAAAGTCATTATTGACAAAAAATCTAAATTACAACAGTGTATACTATAACATAAAAGTGGAAATTATAAAAATTTTACATAAAGTCATTATTGCCAAAAAATCTACATTACAACAGTGTATACTATAACATAAATGTGGAAATGATTAATTTATTACATAAAGTCATTATTGACAAAAAAAATCTAAATTACAACAGTGTATACTATTACATAAAAGTGGAAATGATTCAATTATAACAAAGTCAAAGTGGACAAAAATTCAAAATTACGACAGTGTATACTATTATATAAAAGTGGAAATGATGATTAATTTATTACATAAAGTCATTATTGACAAAAATTAAAAATTACGTCAGTGTATCATATTACATAAAAATGGAAATTATTTAATTATTTCATGAAGTCAAAATGGACAAAAATTTTAAATATTGACAGTGTATACTATTACATAAAAGTGGAAATTATTCAATTATTACATAAAGTCATTATTGAAAGAAATTCAAAATTACGACAGTGTATACGATTACATAAAAGTGGAAATGATGCATTTATTAAATAAATTCATTATTGACAAAAAAAACTAAATTACAACAGTGTATACTATTACATAAAAGTAAATATGATTCAATTATTACATAAAGTCAAAGTAGAAAAAAATTCAAAATTACAACAGTGTATACTATTACATTAAAGTGGAAATTATAAAATTATTACATAAAGTCATTATTGACAAAAAACTACATTACAACAGTGTATACAATAACATAAATGTGGAAATGATTAATTTATTACATAAAGTCATTATTGACAAAAAAATCTAAATTACAACAGTGTATACTATTACATAAAAGTGGAAATGATTCAATTATTACATAAAGTCAAAGTGGACAAAAATTCAAAATTACGACAGTGTATACTATTACATAAAAGTGGAATTTATTCTATTATTACATAGAGTCAAAGTGGACAAAAATTCTAAATTACGACAGTGTATACTATTACATAAAAGTGAAAATGACTCAATTATTACATAAAGTCATTATTGACAGAAATTCAAAATTACGACAGTGTATACTATTACATAAAAGTGGAAATGATGCATTTATTAAATAAATTCATTATTGACAAAAAATTTTTTAATTACAACAGTGTATACTATTACATAAAAGTGGAAATGATTCAACTATTACATAAAGTCAAAGTGGACAAAAATTCAAAATTACGACAGTGTATACTATTACATAAAAGTGGAAATTATTCAATTATTACATAGAGTCAAAGTGGACAAAAATTCAAAATTCCGACAGTGTATACTATTACATAAAAGTGGAATTTTTTCAATTATTACATAAAGTCAAAGTGGTCAAAAATTCAAAATTACGACAGTGTATACTAATACATAAAAGTGGATATGATTCAGTTATTACATAAAGTCATTATTGACAAAAAATCTAAATTACGACAGTGTATACTATTACATAAAAGTGGAAATTATTAAATTATTACATAGAGTCAAAATGGACAAAAATTCAAAATTACGACAGTGTATACTATTACATAAAAGTGGAATTTATTCAATTATTACATAAAGTCATTATTGACAAAAAAATATAAATTACAACAGTGTATACTATTACATAAAAGTGGAAATGATTCAACTATTACATAAAGTCAAAGTGGACAAAATTATGACAGTGTATACTATTACATAAAAGTGAATATGATTCAATTATTACATAAAGTCAAAGTGGAAAAAAAAATCCAAATTACAACAGTGTATACTATTACATTAAAGTGGAAATTATAAAATTATTACATAAAGTCATTATTGACAAAAAATCTAAATTACAACAGTGTATACTATAACATAAAAGTGGAAATTATAAAAATTTTACATAAAGTCATTATTGCCAAAAAATCTACATTACAACAGTGTATACTATAACATAAATGTGGAAATGATTAATTTATTACATAAAGTCATTATTGACAAAAAAATCTAAATTACAACAGTGTATACTATTACATAAAAGTGGAAATGATTCAATTATAACAAAGTCAAAGTGGACAAAAATTCAAAATTACGACAGTGTATACTATTATATAAAAGTGGAAATGATGATTAATTTATTACATAAAGTCATTATTGACAAAAATTTAAAATTACGTCAGTGTATCATATTACATAAAAATGGAAATTATTTAATTATTTCATGAAGTCAAAATGGACAAAAATTTTAAATATTGACAGTGTATACTATTACATAAAAGTGGAAATGATTCAATTATTACATAAAGTCATTATTGAAAGAAATTCAAAATTACGACAGTGTATACGATTACATAAAAGTGGAAATGATGCATTTATTAAATAAATTCATTATTGACAAAAAAAACTAAATTACAACAGTGTATACTATTACATAAAAGTAAATATGATTCAATTATTACATAAAGTCAAAGTAGAAAAAAATTCAAAATTACAACAGTGTATACTATTACATTAAAGTGGAAATTATAAAATTATTACATAAAGTCATTATTGACAAAAAACTACATTACAACAGTGTATACAATAACATAAATGTGGAAATGATTAATTTATTACATAAAGTCATTATTGACAAAAAAATCTAAATTACAACAGTGTATACTATTACATAAAAGTGGAAATGATTCAATTATTACATAAAGTCAAAGTGGACAAAAATTCAAAATTACGACAGTGTATACTATTACATAAAAGTGGAATTTATTCTATTATTACATAGAGTCAAAGTGGACAAAAATTCAAAATTACGACAGTGTATACTATTACATAAAAGTGAAAATGACTCAATTATTACATAAAGTCATTATTGACAGAAATTCAAAATTACGACAGTGTATACTATTACATAAAAGTGGAAATGATGCATTTATTAAATAAATTCATTATTGACAAAAAATTTTTTAATTACAACAGTGTATACTATTACATAAAAGTGGAAATGATTCAACTATTACATAAAGTCAAAGTGGACAAAAATTCAAAATTACGACAGTGTATACTATTACATAAAAGTGGAAATTATTCAATTATTACATAGAGTCAAAGTGGACAAAAATTCAAAATTCCGACAGTGTATACTATTACATAAAAGTGGAATTTTTTCAATTATTACATAAAGTCAAAGTGGTCAAAAATTCAAAATTACGACAGTGTATACTATTACATAAAAGTGGAAATTATTCACTTATTACATAGAGTCAAAGTGGACAAAAAAAAAATCAAAATTACGACAGTGTATACTAATACATAAAAGTGGATATGATTCAGTTATTACATAAAGTCATTATTGACAAAAAATCTAAATTACGACAGTGTATACTATTACATAAAAGTGGAAATTATTAAATTATTACATAGAGTCAAAGTGGACAAAAATTCAAAATTACGACAGTGTATACTATTACATAAAAGCGGAATTTATTCAATTATTACATAAAGTCATTATTGACAAAAAAATCTAAATTACAACAGTGTATACTATTACATAAAAGTGGAAATGATTCAACTATTACATAAAGTCAAAGTGGACAAAATTATGACAGTGTATACTATTACATAAAAGTGAATATGATTCAATTATTACATAAAGTCAAAGTGGAAAAAAAAATCCAAATTACAACAGTGTATACTATTACATTAAAGTGGAAATTATAAAATTATTACATAAAGTCATTATTGACAAAAAATCTAAATTAAAACAGTGTATACTATTACATAAAAGTGGAAATTATAAAAATTTTACATAAAGTCATTATTGCCAAAAAATCTACATTACAACAGTGTATACTATAACATAAATGTGGAAATTATTAATTTATTACATAAAGTCATTATTGACAAAAAAATCTAAATTACAACAGTGTATACTATTACATAAAAGTGGAAATGATTCAATTATAACATAAAGTCAAAGTGGACAAAAATTCAAAATTACGACAGTGTATACTATTATATAAAAGTGGAAATGATGATTAATTTATTACATAAAGTCATTATTGACAAAAATTTAAAATTACGTCAGTGTATCATATTACATAAAAATGGAAATTATTTAATTATTTCATGAAGTCAAAATGGACAAAAATTTTAAATTATGACAGTGTATACTATTACATAAAAGTGGAAATGATTCAATTATTACATAAAGTCATTATTGAAAGAAATTCAAAATTACGACAGTGTATACGATTACATAAAAGTGGAAATGATGCATTTATTAAATAAATTCATTATTGACAAAAAAAATCTAAATTACGACAGTGTTTACTATTACATAAAAGTGGAAATGATTCAATTATTACATAAAGTCAAAGTGGACAAAAATTCAAAATTACGACAGTGTATACTATTACATAAAAGTGGAAATGATTCAATTATTACATAAAGTCATTATTGACAGAAATTAAAAATTACGACAGTGTATACTATTACATAAAAGTGGAAATGATGCATTTATTAAATAAATTCATTATTGACAAAAAAAATCTAAATTACTACAGTGTATACTATTACATAAAAGTGGAAATTATTAAATTATTACATAGAGTCAAAGTGACCAAAAAATTCAAAATTACGACAGTGTATATTATTACATAAAAGTGAATATGATTCAATTATACATTATGTCAAAGTGGAGAAAAAAAAATCAAAATTACGACAGTGTATACTATTACATTAAAGTGGAAATTATAAAATTATAACATAAAGTCATTATTGAAAAAAAAATCTAAATAACAAGAGTGTATACTATTACATAAAAGTGGAAATGATTCATTTATTAAATAAAGTCATTATTGACAAAAAAAATCTAAATTACGACAGTGTATACTATTACATAAAAGTGGATATGATTCAATTATTACATAAAGTTATTATTGACAAAAAATCTAAATTACGACAGTGTATACTATTACATAAAAGTAAATATGATTCAATTATTACATAAAGTCAAAGTGGAAAAAAATTCAAAATTACGACAGTGTATACTATTACATTAAAGTGGAAATTATAAAATTAATACATAAAGTCATTATTGACAAAAAATCTACATTACAACAGTGTATACAATAACATAAATGTGGAAATGATTAATTTATTACATAAAGTCATTATTGACAAAAAATCTAAATTACAACAGTGTATACTATTACATAAAAGTGGAAATGATTCAATTATTACATAAAGTCATTATTGACAGAAATTCAAAATAACGACAGTGTATACTATTACATAAAAGTGGAAATGATGCATTTATTAAATAAATTCATTATTGACAAAAAAAATCTAAATTACGACATTGAATAATTTCCACTTTTATGTAATAGTATACAATTACATAGAGTCAAAGTGACCAAAAAATTCAAAATTACGACAGTGTATACTATTACATGAAAGTGGAAATGATGCATTTATTAAATAAATTCATTATTGACAAAAAAAATCTAAATTACAACAGTGTATACTATTACATAAAAGTGGTAATGATTCAACTATTACATAAAGTCAAAGTGGACAAAAATTCAAAATTACGATAGTGTATACTATTACATAAAAGTGGAAATGATTCAATACTTACATAAAGTCATTATTGACAGAAATTCAAAATTACGACAGTGTATACTATTACATAAAAGTGGAAATGATGCATTTATTAAATAAATTCATTTTTGACAAAAAAAATCTAAATTACGACATTGTATACTATTACATAAAAGTGGAAATTATTCAATTATTACATGACGTCAAAGTGACCAAAAAATTCAAAATTACGACAGTGTATACTATTACATAAAAGTGAATATGATTCAATTATTACATAGAGTCAAAGTGGACAAAAATTCAAAATTACGACAGTGTATACTATTACATAAAAGTGGAATTTTTTCAATTATTACATAAAGTCAAAGTGGTCAAAAATTCAAAATTACGACAGTGTATACTATTACATAAAAGTGGAAATTATTCACTTATTACATAGAGTCAAAGTGGACAAAAAAAAAATCAAAATTACGACAGTGTATACTAATACATAAAAGTGGATATGATTCAGTTATTACATAAAGTCATTATTGACAAAAAATCTAAATTACGACAGTGTATACTATTACAAAAAAGTGGAAATTATTAAAATATTACATAGAGTCAAAGTGGACAAAAATTCAAAATTACGGCAGTGTATACTATTACATAAAAGTGGAATTTATTCAATTATTACATAAAGTCATTATTGACAAAAAAATCTAAATTACAACAGTGTATACTATTACATAAAAGTGGAAATGATTCAACTATTACATAAAGTCAAAGTGGACAAAATTATGACAGTGTATACTATTACATAAAAGTGAATATGATTCAATTATTACATAAAGTCAAAGTGGAAAAAAAAATCCAAATTACAACAGTGTATACTATTACATTAAAGTGGAAATTATAAAATTATTACATAAAGTCATTATTGACAAAAAATCTAAATTAAAACAGTGTATACTATAACATAAAAGTGGAAATTATAAAAATTTTACATAAAGTCATTATTGCCAAAAAATCTACATTACAACAGTGTATACTATAACATAAATGTGGAAATTATTAATTTATTACATAAAGTCATTATTGACAAAAAAATCTAAATTACAACAGTGTATACTATTACATAAAAGTGGAAATGATTCAATTATAACATAAAGTCAAAGTGGACAAAAATTCAAAATTACGACAGTGTATACTATTATATAAAAGTGGAAATGATGATTAATTTATTACATAAAGTCATTATTGACAAAAATGTAAAATTACGTCAGTGTATCATATTACATAAAAATGGAAATTATTTAATTATTTCATGAAGTCAAAATGGACAAAAATTTTAAATTATGACAGTGTATACTATTACATAAAAGTGGAAATGATTCAATTATTACATAAAGTCATTATTGAAAGAAATTCAAAATTACGACAGTGTATACGATTACATAAAAGTGGAAATGATGCATTTATTAAATAAATTCATTATTGACAAAAAAAATCTAAATTACGACAGTGTTTACTATTACATAAAAGTGGAAATGATTCAATTATTACATAAAGTCAAAGTGGACAAAAATTCAAAATTACGACAGTGTATACTATTACATAAAAGTGGAAATGATTCAATTATTACATAAAGTCATTATTGACAGAAATTCAAAATTACGACAGTGTATACTATTACATAAAAGTGGAAATGATGCATTTATTAAATAAATTCATTATTGACAAAAAAAATCTAAATTACTACAGTGTATACTATTACATAAAAGTGGAAATTATTAAATTATTACATAGAGTCAAAGTGACCAAAAAATTCAAAATTACGACAGTGTATACTATTACATAAAAGTGGAAATTATTCAATTATTACATAGAGTCAAAGTGGACAAAAATTCAAAATTACGACAGTGTATACTATTACATAAAAGTGGAATTTTTTCAATTATTACATAAAGTCAAAGTTGTCAAAAATTCAAAATTACGACAGTGTATACTATTACATAAAATTGGAAATTATTCAATTATTACATAGAGTCAAAGTGGACAAAAAAAAAATCAAAATTACGACAGTGTATACTAATACATAAAAGTGGATATGATTCAATTATTACATAAAGTCATTATTGACAAAAAATCTAAATTACGACAGTGTATACTATTACATAAAAGTGGAAATTATTCAATTATTACATAAAGTCAAAGTGGTCAAAAATTCAAAATTACGACAGTGTATACTATTACATAAAAGTGTAAATTATTAAATTATTACATAAAGTCATTATTGACAAAAAAATCTAAATTACAACAGTGTATACTATTACATAAAAGTGGAAATGATTCAATTATTACATAAAGTCAAAGTGGACAAAAATTAAAAATTACGACAGTGTATACTATTACATAAAAGTGGATACGATACAATAATTACATAAAGTCATTATTGACAAAAATTCAAAATTACGACAGTGTATACTATTACATAAAAATGGAAATGATCTATTACATAAAAGTGGAAATTATTCAATTATTACATAAAGTCAAAGTGGACAAAAATTCAAAATTATGACAGTGTATACTATTACATGAAAGTGAATATGATTCAATTATTACATAAAGTCAAAGTGGGAAAAAAAATCCAAATTACAACAGTGTATACTATTACATTAAAGTGGAAATTATAAAATTATTACATAAAGTCATTATTGACAAAAAATCTAAATTACAACAGTGTATACTATAACATAAAAGTGGAAATTATAAAATTTTTACATAAAGTCATTATTGCCAAAAAATCTACATTACAACAGTGTATACTATAACATAAATGTGGAAATGATTAATTTATTACATAAAGTCATTATTGACAAAAAAAATCTAAATTACAACAGTGTATACTATTACATAAAAGTGGAAATGATTCAATTATAACATAAAGTCAAAGTGGACAAAAATTCAAAATTACGACAGTGTATACTATTATATAAAAGTGGAAATGATGATTAATTTATTACATAAAGTCATTATTGACAAAAATTAAAAATTACGTCAGTGTATCATATTACATAAAAATGGAAATTATTTAATTATTTCATGAAGTCAAAATGGACAAAAATTTTAAATTATGACAGTGTATACTATTACATAAAAGTGGAAATGATTCAATTATTACATAAAGTCATTATTGAAAGAAATTCAAAATTACGACAGTGTATACGATTACATAAAAGTGGAAATGATGCATTTATTAAATAAATTCATTATTGACAAAAAAAACTAAATTACAACAGTGTATACTATTACATAAAAGTAAATATGATTCAATTATTACATAAAGTCAAAGTAGAAAAAAATTCAAAATTACAACAGTGAATACTATTACATTAAAGTGGAAATTATAAAATTATTACATAAAATCATTATTGACAAAAAACTACATTACAACAGTGTATACAATAACATAAATGTGGAAATGATTAATTTATTACATAAAGTCATTATTGACAAAAAAATCTAAATTACAACAGTGTATACTATTACATAAAAGTGGAAATGATTCAATTATTACATAAAGTCAAAGTGGACAAAAATTAAAAATTACGACAGTGTATACTATTACATAAAAGTGGAATTTATTCTATTATTACATAGAGTCAAAGTGGACAAAAATTCAAAATTACGACAGTGTATACTATTACATAAAAGTGAAAATGACTCAATTATTACACAAAGTCATTATTGACAGAAATTCAAAATTACGACAGTGTATACTATTACATAAAAGTGGAAATGATGCATTTATTAAATAAATTCATTATTGACAAAAAAATTTTTTATTACAACAGTGTATACTATTACATAAAAGTGGAAATGATTCAACTATTACATAAAGTCAAAGTGGACAAAAATTCAAAATTACGACAGTGTATACTATTACATAAAAGTGGAAATTAATCAATTATTACATAGAGTCAAAGTGGACAAAAATTCAAAATTACGACAGTGTATACTATTACATAAAAGTGGAATTTATTCAATTATTACATAAAGTCATTATTGACAAAAAAATCTAAATTACAACAGTGTATACTATTACATAAAAGTGGAAATGATTTAACTATTACATAAAGTCAAAGTGGACAAAATTATGACAGTGTATACTATTACATTAAAGTGGAAATTATAAAATTATTACATAAAGTCATTATTGACAAAAAAATCTAAATTACAACAGTGTATACTATAACATAAAAGTGGAAATTATAAAAAAATTTCATAAAGTCATTATTGCCAAAAAATCTACATTACAACAGTGTATACTATAACATAAATGTGGAAATGATTAATTTATTACATAAAGTCATTATTGACAAAAAAATCTAAATTACAACAGTGTATACTATTACATAAAAGTGGAAATGATTCAATTATAACATAAAGTCAAAGTGGACAAAAATTCAAAATTACGACAGTGTATACTATTATATAAAAGTGGAAATGATGATTAATTTATTACATTAAGTCATTATTGACAAAAATGTAAAATTACGTCAGTGTATCATATTACATAAAAATGGAAATTATTTAATTATTTCATGAAGTCAAAATGGACAAAAATTTTAAATTATGACAGTGTATACTATTACATAAAAGTGGAAATGATTCAATTATTACATAAAGTCATTATTGAAAGAAATTCAAAATTACGACAGTGTATACGATTACATAAAAGTGGAAATGATGCATTTATTAAATAAATTCATTATTGACAAAAAAAATCTAAATTACAACAGTGTATACTATTACATAAAAGTGGAAATGATTCAATTATTACATAAAGTCAAAGTGGACAAAAATTCAAAATTACGACAGTGTATACTATTACATAAAAGTGGAAATGATTCAATTATTACATAAAGTCATTATTGACAGAAATTCAAAATTACGACAGTGTATACTATTACATAAAAGTGGAAATGATGCATTTATTAAATAAATTCATTATTGACAAAAAAAATCTAAATTACTACATTGTTTACTATTACATAAAAGTGGAAATTATTCAATTATTACATAGAGTCAAAGTGACCAAAAAAATCAAAATTACGACAGTGTATATTATTACATAAAAGTGAATATGATTCAATTATACATTATGTCAAACTGGAGAAAAAAAAATCAAAATTACGACAGTGTATACTATTACATTAAAGTGGAAATTATAAAATTATTACATAAAGTCATTATTGACAAAAAATCTACATTACAACAGTGTATACAATAACATAAATGTGGAAATGATTAATTTATTACATAAAGTCATTATTGACAAAAAAAATCTAAATTACAACAGTGTATACTATTACATAAAAGTGGAAATTATTCAATTATTACATAAAGTCAAAGTGGACAAAAATTCAAAATTACGACAGTGTATACTATTACATAAAAGTGGAATTTATTCTATTATTACATAGAGTCAAATTGGACAAAAATTCAAAATTACGACAGTGTATACTATTACATAAAAGTGAAAATGACTCAATTATTACATAAAGTCATTATTGACAGAAATTCAAAATTACGACAGTGTATACTATTACATAAAAGTGGAAATGATGCATTTATTAAATAAATTCATTATTGACAAAAAATTTTTTAATTACAACAGTGTATACTATTACATAAAAGTGGAAATGATTCAACTATTACATAAAGTCAAAGTGGACAAAAATTCAAAATTACGACAGTGTATACTATTACATAAAAGTGGAATTTTTTCAATTATTACATAAAGTCAAAGTGGTCAAAAATTCAAAATTACGACAGTGTATACTAATACATAAAAGTGGATATGATTCAGTTATTACATAAAGTCATTATTGACAAAAAATCTAAATTACGACAGTGTATACTATTACATAAAAGTGGAAATTATTAAATTATTACATAGAGTCAAAGTGGACAAAAATTCAAAATTACGACAGTGTATACTATTACATAAAAGTGGAAATTATTAAATTATTACATAGAGTCAAAGTGGACAAAAATTCAAAATTACGACAGTGTATACTATTACATAAAAGTGGAATTTATTCAATTATTACATAAAGTCATTATTGACAAAAAAATATAAATTACAACAGTGTATACTATTACATAAAAGTGGAAATTATAAAATTATTACATAGAGTCAAAGTGGACAAAAATTCAAAATTACGACAGTGTATACTATTACATAAAAGTGGAATTTTTTCAATTATTACATAAAGTCAAAGTTGTCAAAAATTCAAAATTACGACAGTGTATACTATTACATAAAATTGGAAATTATTCAATTATTACATAGAGTCAAAGTGGACAAAAAAAAAATCTAAATTACGACAGTGTATACTAATACATAAAAGTGGATATGATTCAATTATTACATAAAGTCATTATTGACAAAAAATCTAAATTACGACAGTGTATACTATTACATAAAAGTGGCAATTATTCAATTATTACATAGAGTCAAAGTGGACAAAAAAAAATCAAAATTACGACAGTGTATACTAATACATAAAAGTGGATATGATTCAATTATTACATAAAGTCATTATTGACAAAAAATCTAAATTACGACAGTGTATACTATTACATAAAAGTGGAAATTATTCAATTATTACATAAAGTCAAAGTGGTCAAAAATTCAAAATTACGACAGTGTATACTATTACATAAAAGTGTAAATTATTAAATTATTACATAAAGTCATTATTGACAAAAAAATCTAAATTACAACAGTGTATACTATTACATAAAAGTGGAAATGATTCAATTATTACATAAAGTCAAAGTGGACAAAAATTAAAAATTACGACAGTGTATACTATTACATAAAAGTGGATACGATACAATAATTACATAAAGTCATTATTGACAAAAATTCAAAATTACGACAGTGTATACTATTACATAAAAATGGAAATGATCTATTACATAAAAGTGGAAATTATTCAATTATTACATAAAGTCAAAGTGGACAAAAATTCAAAATTATGACAGTGTATACTATTACATGAAAGTGAATATGATTCAATTATTACATAAAGTCAAAGTGGGAAAAAAAATCCAAATTACAACAGTGTATACTATTACATTAAAGTGGAAATTATAAAATTATTACATAAAGTCATTATTGACAAAAAATCTAAATTACAACAGTGTATACTATAACATAAAAGTGGAAATTATAAAATTTTTACATAAAGTCATTATTGCCAAAAAATCTACATTACAACAGTGTATACTATAACATAAATGTGGAAATGATTAATTTATTACATAAAGTCATTATTGACAAAAAAAATCTAAATTACAACAGTGTATACTATTACATAAAAGTGGAAATGATTCAATTATAACATAAAGTCAAAGTGGACAAAAATTCAAAATTACGACAGTGTATACTATTATATAAAAGTGGAAATGATGATTAATTTATTACATAAAGTCATTATTGACAAAAATTAAAAATTACGTCAGTGTATCATATTACATAAAAATGGAAATTATTTAATTATTTCATGAAGTCAAAATGGACAAAAATTTTAAATTATGACAGTGTATACTATTACATAAAAGTGGAAATGATTCAATTATTACATAAAGTCATTATTGAAAGAAATTCAAAATTACGACAGTGTATACGATTACATAAAAGTGGAAATGATGCATTTATTAAATAAATTCATTATTGACAAAAAAAACTAAATTACAACAGTGTATACTATTACATAAAAGTAAATATGATTCAATTATTACATAAAGTCAAAGTAGAAAAAAATTCAAAATTACAACAGTGAATACTATTACATTAAAGTGGAAATTATAAAATTATTACATAAAATCATTATTGACAAAAAACTACATTACAACAGTGTATACAATAACATAAATGTGGAAATGATTAATTTATTACATAAAGTCATTATTGACAAAAAAATCTAAATTACAACAGTGTATACTATTACATAAAAGTGGAAATGATTCAATTATTACATAAAGTCAAAGTGGACAAAAATTAAAAATTACGACAGTGTATACTATTACATAAAAGTGGAATTTATTCTATTATTACATAGAGTCAAAGTGGACAAAAATTCAAAATTACGACAGTGTATACTATTACATAAAAGTGAAAATGACTCAATTATTACACAAAGTCATTATTGACAGAAATTCAAAATTACGACAGTGTATACTATTACATAAAAGTGGAAATGATGCATTTATTAAATAAATTCATTATTGACAAAAAATTTTTTTATTACAACAGTGTATACTATTACATAAAAGTGGAAATGATTCAACTATTACATAAAGTCAAAGTGGACAAAAATTCAAAATTACGACAGTGTATACTATTACATAAAAGTGGAAATTAATCAATTATTACATAGAGTCAAAGTGGACAAAAATTCAAAATTACGACAGTGTATACTATTACATAAAAGTGGAATTTATTCAATTATTACATAAAGTCATTATTGACAAAAAAATCTAAATTACAACAGTGTATACTATTACATAAAAGTGGAAATGATTTAACTATTACATAAAGTCAAAGTGGACAAAATTATGACAGTGTATACTATTACATTAAAGTGGAAATTATAAAATTATTACATAAAGTCATTATTGACAAAAAAATCTAAATTACAACAGTGTATACTATAACATAAAAGTGGAAATTATAAAAAAATTTCATAAAGTCATTATTGCCAAAAAATCTACATTACAACAGTGTATACTATAACATAAATGTGGAAATGATTAATTTATTACATAAAGTCATTATTGACAAAAAAATCTAAATTACAACAGTGTATACTATTACATAAAAGTGGAAATGATTCAATTATAACATAAAGTCAAAGTGGACAAAAATTCAAAATTACGACAGTGTATACTATTATATAAAAGTGGAAATGATGATTAATTTATTACATTAAGTCATTATTGACAAAAATGTAAAATTACGTCAGTGTATCATATTACATAAAAATGGAAATTATTTAATTATTTCATGAAGTCAAAATGGACAAAAATTTTAAATTATGACAGTGTATACTATTACATAAAAGTGGAAATGATTCAATTATTACATAAAGTCATTATTGAAAGAAATTCAAAATTACGACAGTGTATACGATTACATAAAAGTGGAAATGATGCATTTATTAAATAAATTCATTATTGACAAAAAAAATCTAAATTACAACAGTGTATACTATTACATAAAAGTGGAAATGATTCAATTATTACATAAAGTCAAAGTGGACAAAAATTCAAAATTACGACAGTGTATACTATTACATAAAAGTGGAAATGATTCAATTATTACATAAAGTCATTATTGACAGAAATTCAAAATTACGACAGTGTATACTATTACATAAAAGTGGAAATGATGCATTTATTAAATAAATTCATTATTGACAAAAAAAATCTAAATTACTACATTGTTTACTATTACATAAAAGTGGAAATTATTCAATTATTACATAGAGTCAAAGTGACCAAAAAAATCAAAATTACGACAGTGTATATTATTACATAAAAGTGAATATGATTCAATTATACATTATGTCAAACTGGAGAAAAAAAAATCAAAATTACGACAGTGTATACTATTACATTAAAGTGGAAATTATAAAATTATTACATAAAGTCATTATTGACAAAAAATCTACATTACAACAGTGTATACAATAACATAAATGTGGAAATGATTAATTTATTACATAAAGTCATTATTGACAAAAAAAATCTAAATTACAACAGTGTATACTATTACATAAAAGTGGAAATTATTCAATTATTACATAAAGTCAAAGTGGACAAAAATTCAAAATTACGACAGTGTATACTATTACATAAAAGTGGAATTTATTCTATTATTACATAGAGTCAAATTGGACAAAAATTCAAAATTACGACAGTGTATACTATTACATAAAAGTGAAAATGACTCAATTATTACATAAAGTCATTATTGACAGAAATTCAAAATTACGACAGTGTATACTATTACATAAAAGTGGAAATGATGCATTTATTAAATAAATTCATTATTGACAAAAATTTTTTTAATTACAACAGTGTATACTATTACATAAAAGTGGAAATGATTCAACTATTACATAAAGTCAAAGTGGACAAAAATTCAAAATTACGACAGTGTATACTATTACATAAAAGTGGAATTTTTTCAATTATTACATAAAGTCAAAGTGGTCAAAAATTCAAAATTACGACAGTGTATACTAATACATAAAAGTGGATATGATTCAGTTATTACATAAAGTCATTATTGACAAAAAATCTAAATTACGACAGTGTATACTATTACATAAAAGTGGAAATTATTAAATTATTACATAGAGTCAAAGTGGACAAAAATTCAAAATTACGACAGTGTATACTATTACATAAAAGTGGAAATTATTAAATTATTACATAGAGTCAAAGTGGACAAAAATTCAAAATTACGACAGTGTATACTATTACATAAAAGTGGAATTTATTCAATTATTACATAAAGTCATTATTGACAAAAAAATATAAATTACAACAGTGTATACTATTACATAAAAGTGGAAATGATTCAACTATTACATAAAGTCAAAGTGGACAAAATTATGACAGTGTATACTATTACATAAAAGTGAATATGATTCAATTATTACATAAAGTCAAAGTGGAAAAAAAAATCCAAATTACAACAGTGTATACTATTACATTAAAGTGGAAATTATAAAATTATTACATAAAGTCATTATTGACAAAAAATCTAAATTACAACAGTGTATACTATAACATAAAAGTGGAAATTATAAAAATTTTACATAAAGTCATTATTGCCAAAAAATCTACATTACAACAGTGTATACTATAACATAAATGTGGAAATGATTAATTTATTACATAAAGTCATTATTGACAAAAAAATCTAAATTACAACAGTGTATACTATTACATAAAAGTGGAAATGATTCAATTATAACAAAGTCAAAGTGGACAAAAATTCAAAATTACGACAGTGTATACTATTATATAAAAGTGGAAATGATGATTAATTTATTACATAAAGTCATTATTGACAAAAATTTAAAATTACGTCAGTGTATCATATTACATAAAAATGGAAATTATTTAATTATTTCATGAAGTCAAAATGGACAAAAATTTTAAATATTGACAGTGTATACTATTACATAAAAGTGGAAATGATTCAATTATTACATAAAGTCATTATTGAAAGAAATTCAAAATTACGACAGTGTATACGATTACATAAAAGTGGAAATGATGCATTTATTAAATAAATTCATTATTGACAAAAAAAACTAAATTACAACAGTGTATACTATTACATAAAAGTAAATATGATTCAATTATTACATAAAGTCAAAGTAGAAAAAAATTCAAAATTACAACAGTGTATACTATTACATTAAAGTGGAAATTATAAAACTATTACATAAAGTCATTATTGACAAAAAACTACATTACAACAGTGTATACAATAACATAAATGTGGAAATGATTAATTTATTACATAAAGTCATTATTGACAAAAAAATCTAAATTACAACAGTGTATACTATTACATAAAAGTGGAAATGATTCAATTATTACATAAAGTCAAAGTGGACAAAAATTCAAAATTACGACAGTGTATACTATTACATAAAAGTGGAATTTATTCTATTATTACATAGAGTCAAAGTGGACAAAAATTCAAAATTACGACAGTGTATACTATTACATAAAAGTGAAAATGACTCAATTATTACATAAAGTCATTATTGACAGAAATTCAAAATTACGACAGTGTATACTATTACATAAAAGTGGAAATGATGCATTTATTAAATAAATTCATTATTGACAAAAAATTTTTTAATTACAACAGTGTATACTATTACATAAAAGTGGAAATGATTCAACTATTACATAAAGTCAAAGTGGACAAAAATTCAAAATTACGACAGTGTATACTATTATATAAAAGTGGAAATTATTCAATTATTACATAGAGTCAAAGTGGGCAAAAATTCAAAATTCCGACAGTGTATACTATTACATAAAAGTGGAATTTTTTCAATTATTACATAAAGTCAAAGTGGTCAAAAATTCAAAATTACGACAGTGTATACTATTACATAAAAGTGGAAATTATTCAATTATTACATAGAGTCAAAGTGGACAAAAAAAAAATCAAAATTACGACAGTGTATACTAATACATAAAAGTGGATATGATTCAGTTATTACATAAAGTCATTATTGACAAAAAATCTAAATTACGACAGTGTATACTATTACATAAAAGTGGAAATTATTAAATTATTACATAGAGTCAAAGTGGACAAAAATTCAAAATTACGACAGTGTATACTATTACATAAAAGTGGAAATTATTAAATTATTACATAGAGTCAAAGTGGACAAAAATTCAAAATTACGACAGTGTATACTATTACATAAAAGTGGAATTTATTCAATTATTACATAAAGTCATTATTGACAAAAAAATCTAAATTACAACAGTGTATACTATTACATAAAAGTGGAAATGATTCAACTATTACATAAAGTCAAAGTGGACAAAATTATGACAGTGTATACTATTACATAAAAGTGAATATGATTCAATTATTACATAGAGTCAAAGTGGACAAAAATTCAAAATTACGACAGTGTATACTATTACATAAAAGTGAAAATGACTCAATTATTACATAAAGTCATTATTGACAGAAATTCAAAATTACGACAGTGTATACTATTACATAAAAGTGGAAATGATGCATTTATTAAATAAATTAATTTTTGACAAAAAATTTTTTAATTACAACAGTGTATACTATTACATAAAAGTGGAAATGATTCAATTATAACATAAAGTCAAAGTGGACAAAAATCGTCTCGGTTACGTATGTAACCCTCGTTCCCTGAAGGAGGGAACGGAGACGTACGTCGGAACTGACCGACGAATTGGGATCTGTTTCAGAGACCAATCTACTTCGAGTGTATTAAAAACGAGCCAATGGACATTGGCATGCGGTGCACGCATTCCACGCCCCGCCCCGCATTGCGGGTATAAATACGGAAGTGGAAGTACCGCATATTGTTTTCAACTGAGGAGCCGAGAAGAGTGGCTCGGGCCTTCAGCTGAAGCACAGCACCTGGCGACGGGACGTACGTCTCCGTTCCCTCCTTCAGGGAACGAGGGTTACATACGTAACCGAGACGTTCCCTTTCAGTCGGTCACGTTCGACGTACGTCGGAACTGACCGACGAATTGGGATCCCTACCAAAACGCCAGGGATGCTGGCCCTTCCAGCGCCCTGCCTGAGCTCGCTGGACCACTCCTAAGTTGGAGTGGGAGTCAGGGCTCCCGGCAGGGAAGGACAGTCACTGCTGTTCCTGCAAGACCCACTCAGCGTGACTATTGGATAACGCTGGGAAGCGTGCCCGTCTCGGGAGATGGTACGCTGCGGAGCCACATCCTTCAATGGAAGGAGAGGTGGAAATACGCATCAGGACTAACCTAACCTAGGGTAGTGCAACTATGGAAAATCTCTGGGGTGGACCCAACCTGATCCCAGGGGGGGAAGAACACATCCCAGAGATGACAGAGCGGGCTCTGTCGAGGGAAAGACACGGGGCTAACTGAGCAGGGTAGCAAATACCGTGGAGAATACACATATGGGGTAGCCGTGAGGGGACCGCAACATATGGAACCCAGCCTACACACACGTCCCACAAGCATACGGGTGCAGGCCTAGCATCAGACGGCCGCCACGTCTGACACCGAAGGGGTGACGGAGGAACTCACAGGGTTAGCCGAATTTCGGGGAACACAACTGGAGCAAAATAGACGCACGTATCCGGCCCAGAGGGCGGGAGTGGCGTATGCAAGCCGACACTTAGAACGGGCACTTAGCGCTGCTGGCCATTGGGGGCGAGAATGCGGGAAGATACTGGCTCTACACGGAGGCTATAAAATCTAGCGAACGTGTTAGGTGTCGCCCAGCCCGCAGCTCTACATATATATCTGTCAGCGAGGCGCCTTGAGCCAACGCCCAGGAAGAAGCAAAACTCCTTGTTGAGTGTGCTCGCAACCCGAACGGGCAAGGTACGTCTTGGGACTGGTAAGCCAAGACAATGGCATCCACTATCCAGTGGGCCAACCTCTGCTTGGAGACAGCCTTCCCCTTCTGCTGGCCTCCGTAACAGATGAAGAGCTGCTGTGAGGATCTGAAGCTCTGAGTCCGGTCAACGTAAGCGCGAAGAGCGCGGACGGGACATAACAAAGCTAGGGCTGGGTCTGCCTCCTCCGAAGGCAGCGCTTGCAGGTTCACCACCTGGTCCCGAAAGGGAGTGGTAGGAACCTTGGGCACGTATCCAGGCCGGGGTCTCAGGACAACGTGAGAGTTGGCCGGCCCGAATTCTAGGCACGATTCGTCGACCAAGAGTGCATGCAGGTCCCCTACCCTCTTGCTTGAAGCCAATGCAATCAGGAGAACTGTCTTCATGGACAGGATTTTTAACTCAACAGACTGCAAAGGCTCAAATGGGGGACCCTGAAGTGCTCTGAGCACCAGGGCTAAGTCCCAAGAGGGTATCGAGGTAGAACGAGGAGGATTTAGTCTCCTCGCACCTCTGAGGAACCTGACGATTAAGTCGTGCATACCTAAGGATTTACCATCTACTGCATCGTGATACGCCGCTATTGCCGCGACGTACACTTTGAGGGTGGAGGGAGACAGCCTTCGATCCAACCCATCCTGCAGGAAGGAAAGCACAACGTTAATCGAACACTTTCGGGGGTCTTCCCGGTGGGAAGAGCACCACTCGACGAACAGGTTCCACTTCAGAGAGTAGAGGCACCTCGTAGAGGGGGCTCTAGCTGAAGCGATGGTGTCTACCACTGCTTGTGGTAGGCCACCTAGAACCTCCGCGTCCCGTCCAGGGACCAGACATGGAGATTCCAGAGGTCTGAACGCGGGTGCCATAGAGTGCCCCGCCCCTGAGAAAGCAGGTCCTTCCTCAGGGGGATCGGCCAGGGAGGGGCTGTCGCGAGGAGTGAGAGTTCTGGGAACCAGGTCCGGTTGGGCCAGTAGGGCGCAACTAACAAGACCTGCTCCTCGTCCTCCCTGACCTTGCACAGTGTCTGTGCGAGAAGGCTCACTGGGGGGTTCACAGCTGAGCGCCAGTGCATCTATGCCTAAGGTACCTCCGGTCAGGGAGTAGTACCACTGGCAATGGGTCGAGTCCGGAGAAGCGAACAGATCTACCTGTGCAACTCCGAAGTGGTCCCACATCAGCTGGACGCTCCGGGGGTGGAGTCGCCATACGCCCGGAGGTGTCGACTGGCGAGAGAGCTCGTCGGCTGTCTGGTTCAGCGCACCTGGGATGTGAATGGCACGAAGTGACCTCACAAACTTCTGACTCCACAGGAGGAGATGGCGGGCGAGCCGGAGCATGCAACGGGAGCGTAGACCACCCTGACGGTTGATGTACGCAACGGCCGCAGTGCTGTCCGAACGGACCAGTACGTGCTTGCCCCGAAGCGGTTTCTTGAACCGGGCCAGGGCAAGACGTACCGCCAGTAACTCTAGGCAATTGATATGCCAACGCAGTTGGGGCCCCGTCCACAGACCCGAAACTGTGTGCCCGTTGTACGTGGCCCCCCAGCCAGTGGATGAGGCATCCGTGAAGACCACAGCATGCCTCGACACCTGTTCTAGGGACACTCCGGCCCGGAGAAACGAGGGGTCTGACCACGGACTGAAGGTTTGGCGACAGTAAGGAGTAACTAGGACCCGGTACTGACCGCTCTGCCACGCCCATCTCGGGACTCGATCGTGCAACCAGCGTTGAAGCAGTCTCATATGAAGCAATCCGAGCGGCGTTACCGCGGCTGCAGATGCCATATGCCCCAGGAGCCTCTGAAATAATTTCAGTGGGACCGCTGTTCTGCCTTTGAACGTATTCAAGCAGTTCAACACTGACCGGACGCGCTCTGGCTTATTTTTTTTTTGTGAGGCGCGCTGTCCGGCTGACCGAATCCAGCTCCATACCGAGATAAGAGATCCTCTGCGCGGGGCAGAGTTTGCTCTTCTCTCGGTTGACCCGAAGTCCCAACAGGCTGAGGTGACTGAGCACCATGTCCCTGTGTTCGCACAACTGCTCTCGAGACTGGGCGAGTATGAGCCAGTCGTCGAGATAGTTGAGTAAGCGAACGCCGCGTTCTCTGAGCGGAACAATGGCTGCCTCGACGACCTTCGTGAAGACGCGAGGCGACAGGGACAGCCCGAAGGGCAAGACTTTGTACTGATATGCCCTCCCCTCGAACGCAAAGCGCAGGAACGGTCTGTGTCGAGGAAGGATCGAGACATGAAAGTACGCGTCCTTCAGGTCGATCGCTGCGAACCAATCTCGGGGACGGATGCATTGGAAAATGCGTTTCTGCGTTAACATTTTGAACGGAAGCTTGTGCAGGGCCCGATTCAGAATGCGCAGGTCCAAGATTGGTCTTAACCCACCCCCTTTCTTGGGTACAATGAAGTAGGGGCTGTAGAACCCCGACCTCATATCGGCAGGAGGAACCGGCTCGACCGCGCCCTTCGCCAGCAGGACATCGATCTCGGACCGCAAGACATGGGCATCGCTGCTCCGCACGGAGGTGAAGAGGATGCCCCTGTACTTGGGAGGCCGGCGTGTGAATTGAATCGCATAGCCGAGTCTGATGGTACGGATGAGCCAGCGAGACGGCCTGGGGAGACCTAGCCAGGCCCCCAGAGACCGAACTAGCGGGATCAACGGCACCACAGACGTACCCGGGGTGAGGCAGCGAGGTGGAGTATTCAGACCCGACTCGGGAGGCCCGGAGGCGGCCCGGAGTGTTGCCTGAATACTCCAGGTGGGGCAGAGAGTGGGTGAGAAGGCCCGGGGGCGTCCTCGGTGCCCAATCTGCTGCCCCCTGGCGAGGGGTGAGAGGGGAGGAAAGGAGTGGCAAGGCCCGGGGGCGTCGCACACTGCCAACCTGTCCCTCTCTGGGCTCAGGGAGGGAAGAACTGCTCTGAGAATGTGGGTACCGCTGGACTCCGGGGAGCCAGCGGCAGGACCGAAACCAAAAAAAAAATATTCTCCCCCCGGTCCTCCTCCGGGGGAGGGAGGGGTGCGGACACCGTCTCCCCGAGCAATTCCTCTCTCGCTGGGCTGCCCGTTTCAGGGTTGCTTGCCCTTGTGCTTGCTAGCAGGCTCGCGGGACCCTGGACGGGTTGGGCACCTCCCTTGCGCCCGGCCACCTGCTGCCTGGGTGGAGGCGGACGCAGGGTGGCGCCCTCGGCGACAAGCAGATGGAGGTGCTGCAGCCGACGACTGGGTGTAGGCAGCAGCTGGTCGTCGGGGCAGGTTTTTTTTTTTTTTTTCTTAATTTATTATTATTTTTTTTTTTTTTAATTTTATTTTTTTTTTCACCTCCGTCTGCTTCTGGGCCACCAAGAACTGCTGGGCGAAGTTCTCGTTGGCGTCGCCGAAGAGGCCAGCCTGACAGACAGGGGCGATGAGGAACCGAACTTCGTCGGGCTCACGCATATCTGCCAGGTTTAGCCCCAGCTTCCTGGACCACTGGTGTGGACATCGCCTGACCCAGGGAGCGTGCAGTGACTTTCGTCACTCCGGAGAGCGAGGTCCATCACCGCACGCAGTTCCTGCATAACCCCTGGGTCGGGACTACCCTCATGCATGCAGGACAGAGGGCAGTGAGAGAGGGAAAAACTTATACAGGTTATGGCCCTTTTGGTGTTCCATATTTTGACACCAAATAGTTCCATACTGTTAAATTTTTCCAATGCACATCCGGGCAGCCACCCCGGAAAGCATTGCTGTCAACTCTGAATCTGATTCAGCATGAGCACACACCATTATAGTGGGAAACTCAGCATTATCATTTCCAGCGCATAACAGCCCTCTCTCCGATGCAGCAATTGACATCTGTCCTCCGCCAGAGCGCCAAATGAAACGCTAGATCCCCTTTTTTTTTTTTTTTTTTAAAAAGGACCAGCAATTCCATCTGTAAGCTACCAGCAGGCATGTGAGACAATGAGCGTGGCCGTCAGGCTTGACGGCACACGGCGCGCTGAACAATCCAGCCCCTATGAAAGAGCAAGGTGAACAACGCGCCGACGTGGTCATGTTCTCTCACGACCACCCACAAACAAAGTCTCAGCACGCTCGTGATGCGATAGAGGAGTGGGGGCCCGAAGAGATGTACTCGGCGGGGAAGCCCCACTGTAATCCTCAGGTCACCAGCGCTTATTAGCCAAAGTAATCCTTTTCTGGAGCCCCAGAAAAGAAACTAGATCGGGGAATAAGTGAAGGGACTCAACCTCGTTTGAGGTTTCATAGTCTCGACCGCGCATCAGAGCGCCGAGTGACGCGCTGGGTTGCCGTGACAACCCCCGCTATCAGCCGGCGCGAGACGGCACACGGCGCGCTGAACGCTCAGCCTTTACGAGAAAGGTGAGACGAACAACGCGCCGACGTGACCATGCTCTCCTGAGAGAGCATGGATCACCCACGAAAGCAATGTCACATGTTTATATGCGAGAGAGATCGTGGCCGTCAAATGAGGACAGGAAACAACCGCATCCAGAAACACACGGTTTGAATGACATCTTGAAAAAGACGCAGGGTCAAACCGTGTTGCTCTTTTAGTGACAGAGAGAAGAGAAAACCGCTCCGAACGTGCCGAGGCACACAGGGGAATAGCCGCGGCTTACAGCGGTTTAAAGGTGCAAGCCCGCTGTAAGCACTCAGAGGGAAACGCCCAGCGAACCAACAGTTTCACTTCTGGTCGCGACCACCGCTGTACAGCACCGTCACACCGACACAGGAACAGGTAAGCTGATCTTCTCTCGTAATGTCTTGAAACTCGTTCGTAGAACACACTCTTCGCAGGAAGCATGAAAGCTCGGCTCCGAAGTTGAAAGCAATATGCGGTACTTCCACTTCCGTATTTATACCCGCAATGCGGGGCGGGGCGTGGAATGCGTGCACCGCATGCCAATGTCCATTGGCTCGTTTTTAATACACTCGAAGTAGATTGGTCTCTGAAACAGATCCCAATTCGTCGGTCAGTTCCGACGTACGTCGAACGTGACCGACTGAAAGGGAATCAAAATTACGACAGTGTATACTATTATATAAAAATGGAAATGATGATTAATTTATTACATAAAGTCATCATTGACAAAAATTAAAAATTACAACAGTGTATACTATTACATAAAAGTGGAAATGATTAATTTTTTTATATAAAGTCATTATTGACAAAAATTAAAAATTACGACAGTGTATACTATTACATAAAAGTGGATACGATACAATAATTACATAAAGTCATTATTGACAAAAATTCAAAATTACGACAGTGTATACTATTACATAAAAATGGAAATGATCTATTACATAAAAGTGGAAATTATTCAATTATTACATAAAGTCAAAGTGGACAAAAATTCAAAATTATGACAGTGTATACTATTACATAAAAGTGAATATGATTCAATTATTACATAAAGTCAAAGTGGAAAAAAAAATCCAAATTACAACAGTGTATACTATTACATTAAAGTGGAAATTATAAAATTATTACATAAAGTCATTATTGACAAAAAATCTAAATTACAACAGTGTATACTATAACATAAAAGTGGAAATTATAAAAATTTTACATAAAGTCATTATTGCCAAAAAATCTACATTACAACAGTGTATACTATAACATAAATGTGGAAATGATTAATTTATTACATAAAGTCATTATTGACAAAAAAAATCTAAATTACAACAGTGTATACTATTACATAAAAGTGGAAATGATTCAATTATAACAAAGTCAAAGTGGACAAAAATTCAAAATTACGACAGTGTATACTATTATATAAAAGTGGAAATGATGATTAATTTATTACATAAAGTCATTATTGACAAAAATTAAAAATTACGTCAGTGTATCATATTACATAAAAATGGAAATTATTTAATTATTTCATGAAGTCAAAATGGACAAAAATTTTAAATATTGACAGTGTATACTATTACATAAAAGTGGAAATTATTCAATTATTACATAAAGTCATTATTGAAAGAAATTCAAAATTACGACAGTGTATACGATTACATAAAAGTGGAAATGATGCATTTATTAAATAAATTCATTATTGACAAAAAAAACTAAATTACAACAGTGTATACTATTACATAAAAGTAAATATGATTCAATTATTACATAAAGTCAAAGTAGAAAAAAATTCAAAATTACAACAGTGTATACTATTACATTAAAGTGGAAATTATAAAATTATTACATAAAGTCATTATTGACAAAAAACTACATTACAACAGTGTATACAATAACATAAATGTGGAAATGATTAATTTATTACATAAAGTCATTATTGACAAAAAAATCTAAATTACAACAGTGTATACTATTACATAAAAGTGGAAATGATTCAATTATTACATAAAGTCAAAGTGGACAAAAATTCAAAATTACGACAGTGTATACTATTACATAAAAGTGGAATTTATTCTATTATTACATAGAGTCAAAGTGGACAAAAATTCTAAATTACGACAGTGTATACTATTACATAAAAGTGAAAATGACTCAATTATTACATAAAGTCATTATTGACAGAAATTCAAAATTACGACAGTGTATACTATTACATAAAAGTGGAAATGATGCATTTATTAAATAAATTCATTATTGACAAAAAATTTTTTAATTACAACAGTGTATACTATTACATAAAAGTGGAAATGATTCAACTATTACATAAAGTCAAAGTGGACAAAAATTCAAAATTACGACAGTGTATACTATTACATAAAAGTGGAAATTATTCAATTATTACATAGAGTCAAAGTGGACAAAAATTCAAAATTCCGACAGTGTATACTATTACATAAAAGTGGAATTTTTTCAATTATTACATAAAGTCAAAGTGGTCAAAAATTCAAAATTACGACAGTGTATACTAATACATAAAAGTGGATATGATTCAGTTATTACATAAAGTCATTATTGACAAAAAATCTAAATTACGACAGTGTATACTATTACATAAAAGTGGAAATTATTAAATTATTACATAGAGTCAAAATGGACAAAAATTCAAAATTACGACAGTGTATACTATTACATAAAAGTGGAATTTATTCAATTATTACATAAAGTCATTATTGACAAAAAAATATAAATTACAACAGTGTATACTATTACATAAAAGTGGAAATGATTCAACTATTACATAAAGTCAAAGTGGACAAAATTATGACAGTGTATACTATTACATAAAAGTGAATATGATTCAATTATTACATAAAGTCAAAGTGGAAAAAAAAATCCAAATTACAACAGTGTATACTATTACATTAAAGTGGAAATTATAAAATTATTACATAAAGTCATTATTGACAAAAAATCTAAATTACAACAGTGTATACTATAACATAAAAGTGGAAATTATAAAAATTTTACATAAAGTCATTATTGCCAAAAAATCTACATTACAACAGTGTATACTATAACATAAATGTGGAAATGATTAATTTATTACATAAAGTCATTATTGACAAAAAAATCTAAATTACAACAGTGTATACTATTACATAAAAGTGGAAATGATTCAATTATAACAAAGTCAAAGTGGACAAAAATTCAAAATTACGACAGTGTATACTATTATATAAAAGTGGAAATGATGATTAATTTATTACATAAAGTCATTATTGACAAAAATTTAAAATTACGTCAGTGTATCATATTACATAAAAATGGAAATTATTTAATTATTTCATGAAGTCAAAATGGACAAAAATTTTAAATATTGACAGTGTATACTATTACATAAAAGTGGAAATGATTCAATTATTACATAAAGTCATTATTGAAAGAAATTCAAAATTACGACAGTGTATACGATTACATAAAAGTGGAAATGATGCATTTATTAAATAAATTCATTATTGACAAAAAAAACTAAATTACAACAGTGTATACTATTACATAAAAGTAAATATGATTCAATTATTACATAAAGTCAAAGTAGAAAAAAATTCAAAATTACAACAGTGTATACTATTACATTAAAGTGGAAATTATAAAATTATTACATAAAGTCATTATTGACAAAAAACTACATTACAACAGTGTATACAATAACATAAATGTGGAAATGATTAATTTATTACATAAAGTCATTATTGACAAAAAAATCTAAATTACAACAGTGTATACTATTACATAAAAGTGGAAATGATTCAATTATTACATAAAGTCAAAGTGGACAAAAATTCAAAATTACGACAGTGTATACTATTACATAAAAGTGGAATTTATTCTATTATTACATAGAGTCAAAGTGGACAAAAATTCAAAATTACGACAGTGTATACTATTACATAAAAGTGAAAATGACTCAATTATTACATAAAGTCATTATTGACAGAAATTCAAAATTACGACAGTGTATACTATTACATAAAAGTGGAAATGATGCATTTATTAAATAAATTCATTATTGACAAAAAATTTTTTAATTACAACAGTGTATACTATTACATAAAAGTGGAAATGATTCAACTATTACATAAAGTCAAAGTGGACAAAAATTCAAAATTACGACAGTGTATACTATTACATAAAAGTGGAAATTATTCAATTATTACATAGAGTCAAAGTGGACAAAAATTCAAAATTCCGACAGTGTATACTATTACATAAAAGTGGAATTTTTTCAATTATTACATAAAGTCAAAGTGGTCAAAAATTCAAAATTACGACAGTGTATACTATTACATAAAAGTGGAAATTATTCACTTATTACATAGAGTCAAAGTGGACAAAAAAAAAATCAAAATTACGACAGTGTATACTAATACATAAAAGTGGATATGATTCAGTTATTACATAAAGTCATTATTGACAAAAAATCTAAATTACGACAGTGTATACTATTACATAAAAGTGGAAATTATTAAATTATTACATAGAGTCAAAGTGGACAAAAATTCAAAATTACGACAGTGTATACTATTACATAAAAGCGGAATTTATTCAATTATTACATAAAGTCATTATTGACAAAAAAATCTAAATTACAACAGTGTATACTATTACATAAAAGTGGAAATGATTCAACTATTACATAAAGTCAAAGTGGACAAAATTATGACAGTGTATACTATTACATAAAAGTGAATATGATTCAATTATTACATAAAGTCAAAGTGGAAAAAAAAATCCAAATTACAACAGTGTATACTATTACATTAAAGTGGAAATTATAAAATTATTACATAAAGTCATTATTGACAAAAAATCTAAATTAAAACAGTGTATACTATTACATAAAAGTGGAAATTATAAAAATTTTACATAAAGTCATTATTGCCAAAAAATCTACATTACAACAGTGTATACTATAACATAAATGTGGAAATTATTAATTTATTACATAAAGTCATTATTGACAAAAAAATCTAAATTACAACAGTGTATACTATTACATAAAAGTGGAAATGATTCAATTATAACATAAAGTCAAAGTGGACAAAAATTCAAAATTACGACAGTGTATACTATTATATAAAAGTGGAAATGATGATTAATTTATTACATAAAGTCATTATTGACAAAAATTTAAAATTACGTCAGTGTATCATATTACATAAAAATGGAAATTATTTAATTATTTCATGAAGTCAAAATGGACAAAAATTTTAAATTATGACAGTGTATACTATTACATAAAAGTGGAAATGATTCAATTATTACATAAAGTCATTATTGAAAGAAATTCAAAATTACGACAGTGTATACGATTACATAAAAGTGGAAATGATGCATTTATTAAATAAATTCATTATTGACAAAAAAAATCTAAATTACGACAGTGTTTACTATTACATAAAAGTGGAAATGATTCAATTATTACATAAAGTCAAAGTGGACAAAAATTCAAAATTACGACAGTGTATACTATTACATAAAAGTGGAAATGATTCAATTATTACATAAAGTCATTATTGACAGAAATTAAAAATTACGACAGTGTATACTATTACATAAAAGTGGAAATGATGCATTTATTAAATAAATTCATTATTGACAAAAAAAATCTAAATTACTACAGTGTATACTATTACATAAAAGTGGAAATTATTAAATTATTACATAGAGTCAAAGTGACCAAAAAATTCAAAATTACGACAGTGTATATTATTACATAAAAGTGAATATGATTCAATTATACATTATGTCAAAGTGGAGAAAAAAAAATCAAAATTACGACAGTGTATACTATTACATTAAAGTGGAAATTATAAAATTATAACATAAAGTCATTATTGAAAAAAAAATCTAAATAACAAGAGTGTATACTATTACATAAAAGTGGAAATGATTCATTTATTAAATAAAGTCATTATTGACAAAAAAAATCTAAATTACGACAGTGTATACTATTACATAAAAGTGGATATGATTCAATTATTACATAAAGTTATTATTGACAAAAAATCTAAATTACGACAGTGTATACTATTACATAAAAGTAAATATGATTCAATTATTACATAAAGTCAAAGTGGAAAAAAATTCAAAATTACGACAGTGTATACTATTACATTAAAGTGGAAATTATAAAATTAATACATAAAGTCATTATTGACAAAAAATCTACATTACAACAGTGTATACAATAACATAAATGTGGAAATGATTAATTTATTACATAAAGTCATTATTGACAAAAAATCTAAATTACAACAGTGTATACTATTACATAAAAGTGGAAATGATTCAATTATTACATAAAGTCATTATTGACAGAAATTCAAAATAACGACAGTGTATACTATTACATAAAAGTGGAAATGATGCATTTATTAAATAAATTCATTATTGACAAAAAAAATCTAAATTACGACATTGAATAATTTCCACTTTTATGTAATAGTATACAATTACATAGAGTCAAAGTGACCAAAAAATTCAAAATTACGACAGTGTATACTATTACATGAAAGTGGAAATGATGCATTTATTAAATAAATTCATTATTGACAAAAAAAATCTAAATTACAACAGTGTATACTATTACATAAAAGTGGTAATGATTCAACTATTACATAAAGTCAAAGTGGACAAAAATTCAAAATTACGATAGTGTATACTATTACATAAAAGTGGAAATGATTCAATACTTACATAAAGTCATTATTGACAGAAATTCAAAATTACGACAGTGTATACTATTACATAAAAGTGGAAATGATGCATTTATTAAATAAATTCATTTTTGACAAAAAAAATCTAAATTACGACATTGTATACTATTACATAAAAGTGGAAATTATTCAATTATTACATGACGTCAAAGTGACCAAAAAATTCAAAATTACGACAGTGTATACTATTACATAAAAGTGAATATGATTCAATTATTACATAGAGTCAAAGTGGACAAAAATTCAAAATTACGACAGTGTATACTATTACATAAAAGTGGAATTTTTTCAATTATTACATAAAGTCAAAGTGGTCAAAAATTCAAAATTACGACAGTGTATACTATTACATAAAAGTGGAAATTATTCACTTATTACATAGAGTCAAAGTGGACAAAAAAAAAATCAAAATTACGACAGTGTATACTAATACATAAAAGTGGATATGATTCAGTTATTACATAAAGTCATTATTGACAAAAAATCTAAATTACGACAGTGTATACTATTACAAAAAAGTGGAAATTATTAAAATATTACATAGAGTCAAAGTGGACAAAAATTCAAAATTACGGCAGTGTATACTATTACATAAAAGTGGAATTTATTCAATTATTACATAAAGTCATTATTGACAAAAAAATCTAAATTACAACAGTGTATACTATTACATAAAAGTGGAAATGATTCAACTATTACATAAAGTCAAAGTGGACAAAATTATGACAGTGTATACTATTACATAAAAGTGAATATGATTCAATTATTACATAAAGTCAAAGTGGAAAAAAAAATCCAAATTACAACAGTGTATACTATTACATTAAAGTGGAAATTATAAAATTATTACATAAAGTCATTATTGACAAAAAATCTAAATTAAAACAGTGTATACTATAACATAAAAGTGGAAATTATAAAAATTTTACATAAAGTCATTATTGCCAAAAAATCTACATTACAACAGTGTATACTATAACATAAATGTGGAAATTATTAATTTATTACATAAAGTCATTATTGACAAAAAAATCTAAATTACAACAGTGTATACTATTACATAAAAGTGGAAATGATTCAATTATAACATAAAGTCAAAGTGGACAAAAATTCAAAATTACGACAGTGTATACTATTATATAAAAGTGGAAATGATGATTAATTTATTACATAAAGTCATTATTGACAAAAATGTAAAATTACGTCAGTGTATCATATTACATAAAAATGGAAATTATTTAATTATTTCATGAAGTCAAAATGGACAAAAATTTTAAATTATGACAGTGTATACTATTACATAAAAGTGGAAATGATTCAATTATTACATAAAGTCATTATTGAAAGAAATTCAAAATTACGACAGTGTATACGATTACATAAAAGTGGAAATGATGCATTTATTAAATAAATTCATTATTGACAAAAAAAATCTAAATTACGACAGTGTTTACTATTACATAAAAGTGGAAATGATTCAATTATTACATAAAGTCAAAGTGGACAAAAATTCAAAATTACGACAGTGTATACTATTACATAAAAGTGGAAATGATTCAATTATTACATAAAGTCATTATTGACAGAAATTCAAAATTACGACAGTGTATACTATTACATAAAAGTGGAAATGATGCATTTATTAAATAAATTCATTATTGACAAAAAAAATCTAAATTACTACAGTGTATACTATTACATAAAAGTGGAAATTATTAAATTATTACATAGAGTCAAAGTGACCAAAAAATTCAAAATTACGACAGTGTATATTATTACATAAAAGTGAATATGATTCAATTATACATTATGTCAAAGTGGAGAAAAAAAAATCAAAATTACGACAGTGTATACTATTACATTAAAGTGGAAATTATAAAATTATAACATAGTCATTATTGAAAAAAAAATCTAAATAACAAGAGTGTATACTATTACATAAAAGTGGAAATGATTCATTTATTAAATAAAGTCATTATTGACAAAAAAAATCTAAATTACGACAGTGTATACTATTACATAAAAGTGGATATGATTCAATTATTACATAAAGTTATTATTGACAAAAAATCTAAATTACGACAGTGTATACTATTACATAAAAGTAAATATGATTCAATTATTACATAAAGTCAAAGTGGAAAAAAATTCAAAATTACAACAGTGTATACTATTACATTAAAGTGGAAATTATAAAATTAATACATAAAGTCATTATTGACAAAAAATCTACATTACAACAGTGTATACAATAACATAAATGTGGAAATGATTAATTTATTACATAAAGTCATTATTGACAAAAAATCTAAATTACAACAGTGTATACTATTACATAAAAGTGGAAATGATTCAATTATTACATAAAGTCATTATTGACAGAAATTCAAAATAACGACAGTGTATACTATTACATAAAAGTGGAAATGATGCATTTATTAAATAAATTCATTATTGACAAAAAAAATCTAAATTACGACATTGAATAATTTCCACTTTTATGTAATAGTATACAATTACATAGAGTCAAAGTGACCAAAAAATTCAAAATTACGACAGTGTATACTATTACATGAAAGTGGAAATGATGCATTTATTAAATAAATTCATTATTGACAAAAAAAATCTAAATTACAACAGTGTATACTATTACATAAAAGTGGTAATGATTCAACTATTACATAAAGTCAAAGTGGACAAAAATTCAAAATTACGATAGTGTATACTATTACATAAAAGTGGAAATGATTCAATACTTACATAAAGTCATTATTGACAGAAATTCAAAATTACGACAGTGTATACTATTACATAAAAGTGGAAATGATGCATTTATTAAATAAATTCATTTTTGACAAAAAAAATCTAAATTACGACATTGTATACTATTACATAAAAGTGGAAATTATTCAATTATTACATGACGTCAAAGTGACCAAAAAATTCAAAATTACGACAGTGTATACTATTACATAAAAGTGAATATGATTCAATTATTACATGACGTCAAAGTGGAAAAAAAAATCTAAATTACGACAGTGTATACTATAACATTAAAGTGGAAATTTATTAAATTATAACAAAGTCATTATTGAAAAAAAAAATCTAAATTACAAGAGTGTATACTATTACATAAAAGTTGAAATGATTCATTTATTAAATAAAGTCATTATTGACAAAAAAATCTAAATTACGACAGTGTATACTATTACATAAAAGTGAAAATGATTCAATTATTACATAAAATCAAAGTGGAATTAAATTCAAAATTACGACAGTGTATACTATTACATAAAAGTGTAAATTATTAAATTATTAAATAAAGTCATTATTGACAAAAAAATCTAAATTACATCAGTGTATACTATTACATAAAAGTGGAAATTATTAATTTTTTATATAAAGTCATCATTGACAAAAATAAAAAATTACGACAGTGTATACTATTACATAAAAGTGGATATGATTTAATTATTACATAGATCATTTCCATTTTTATGTAATAGTATACACTGTCGTAATTTAGAATTTTTTTCAATAATGACTTTATTACATAAAAGTGGAAATTATTTGATTATTACATAAAGTCAAAATGACAAAATGTCAAAATTGTCAAAATTTGACAAAATGTCAAAATGACAACGTCATCTATTACATAAAAGTGGAAATTATTCAATTATTACATAAAGTCAAAGTGGACAAAAATTCCATATTACGACAGAGTATACTATTACATAAAAGTGGAAATTATTCAAGTATTACTGTTACGTACGTCGTACGTATTCGAAATGGGGTATGTGTCGTTTTCGTATGTGTGTGACTCTTAGATTTGGGGAAATCCCGGCATCAGTCGTCATGGTGGGAGATGACGTTTTGGTCGTACCATCCAATCAGATTCGGCTACCCACTTCAAAGGCCGGATCTCCCTCCAGATCGGGAGCTTGACGCTCACTTGGGAATGAGATTTTGGGGGTGCATTCCATTCGACAGGGTCCCTACGCAGTGTTCACTGCTCCCTACTCCCTGAGCACGGTATATCAGTTGAAGTGGACTTCGCTGACAATAATCACTCATTTGGAACGCCCTGCAACATCATCAAAGAAAGGCAACTACGGGTGCAGATTATAGGCTTGTTTGAGATGAGCAAAATCTGCGCAGAACCGATCACCGGTGATCAGCGCGAGATGCATGTCGGTTAGAAATGTGTCCGAGGGCGGTCCGCCTTGCTCTGACGTCTTGCCAACGTATGTCAAAAAACTCTCGCGAGCGAAAGGCGGATGTGTCGGATTCTGCAGTCGAGCGCAGTTGCTCTCCACCGACTGCGCTGAGCAAAAGCATGATGGGAAACGACTTGCTGACGACACAGCTTAATGCTTATTGGTTTAAACAACCGTGATGTACGGTTCTTTTTTAAAATGTTTGATTTTAAAACTCTGATATCATGTTTTTAAGTGTGAATATTGTATTGTATTGTGTTTTATCTGGTCTGGACCTGCCTTCTCTTTTATTCCTGCTACAGACGGTGTGATTTCACCAATCCTGTAAGATCATCACATCACACTGAAGGACACGGATCTGATGAACTTGTGTACGGTGTGTGTGTGTGACTGTACGATGATGACACCTATTGAATCTCAGGCTACGAAACACGTTAGCATAGAAGAATAAACGTCATCAGCATGAGCTAGTGCTGAACAAATAGAGCGAGATCAACCGCACTTTGGTCATTGTGGTTTTTATAGGCTACACTAAAGAGAAAGGAAAACATGAAAACACATCACATGACCCCTTTAATACATTAATACAAATGTAACAACTATTATTATAAACATGATTATACACTCAAGCTTCCAGTGTTTGTAAATGAATCTTTCATTAGTCTTTGTCTCCCTCTGCTGGTCCAACACAAACACATTCAGTCTCTATATTCTCTCTGTAACAAAACACACACCTTTTGAGTTTATACTGTGTGTTTATAGAAATAAAATGGTTCATCTGTGAATGAGAAACTGTGATTTGCTGCTGTGAAATAAAAGGTGTTTCACTGCTGCCTCATCAGGTCTGTCAGAGGATCATTGAAATCTAAATGAAGTCTTAATTTATAACAGTGAAGACACTGTATCTTCAGTCTCTGTTGATTCTGTTGACTGTGAGTCTCTGTAGTGGATCCTTATTCACCATCAGATGATCAGCACAACATCAGACTCTCCTCTGATCATCAATCCTAAAATAAAACACACACACAGTCACATATCCACCCAAGATGGCGGCGCGAGTAGTTCGCGAGGCTCTGGGTCTCTCCAGATTCTGCAATTTTGCGGTATTTTTCCTGCTCATCTCGGGTCTGTTCGTTCAGAATAGTTGTACCTTAACATCGTACACCCGTGGTGAGATTTTGGATATTGGTTTGCGAATTTCCGACAGTTTTATGGACAATCTTCGACTCCTTCCTGAGATCGCTAGGACACCCGAGGCTATGCACTCTACCCGGCCGGGCGGAAGTGCTCGCAGGCGGCGCCGAGATCGTAAACAAAGGCGGGGAATTCGCGGTGGTCTGAGAGCTAAGCTAAGGCTAAAGCTAAGGCTAACCCCACATCGGCTCTCTTTACCCAGTATTTTCCTTGCCAATGTACGGTCGCTAGTGAACAAAATGGAGGAGATTCGACTCAGCATCACACACAGCAAGAAACTTTTGAACTGTAACGTCCTAATCTTCACGGAAACCTGGCTAAACGGCGGAATACCGGACACCGCTATTGAGCTAGCGGGATGCCACACACTCCGGGCGGATAGAACATTAGATGGCTCCGGTAAGACCAGAGGTGGTGGATTGTGCATTTACATTAACAAAGCCTGGTGCACAAACTCTGCTATTGTTGGGAGTCATTGTTCAGCTAACCTCGAGTTTCTCATGGTTAAATGTAGACCGTTTTATCTGCCGCGTGAGTTCACTTCCACCATTATAATTGCAGCCTATATTCCCCCTGATGCTGATGCCAAGCTTGCTATGAAAGAACTTCACGCAGCCATCAGTAAACAACAGACTGATCACCCGGAAGCTGCTTTTATTGTTGCAGGTGACTTTAATCATTCAAACTTAAAGTCAGTGCTACCCAAGTTTCACCAGCATGTTTCCTGCCACACCAGAGGAAACAAAACCTTAGACCATGTGTACACAAACATGGCTGGCGCTTACGTTGCGACACCCCTCCCCCACCTGGGACAGTCAGATCACCTTTCTTTGTTCCTCATCCCCAAATATGCACCCCTCATCAACCGTGTGAAGCCATCAGTGAAGACCATCAAGGTGTGGCCTGCGGGGGTTGATTCCACACTCCAGGAAAGGTTTCTACACACAGACTGGAGTGTGTTTGCTTCTCAAGCCACCAGTGGCGCTCACACGGACATTGACTTCTACACCTCCTCTGTATTGGATCATATCAATACCACCATTGACAGTGTTACAACCCAGAAACAGATCACCACATACCCAAATCAGAAGCCTTGGATGAACAGGGAAGTTCGACTCCTGCTGAAGTCACGCAATACTGCCTTCAGATCAGGAGATGCACAAGCCTACAGTACATCCAGAGCAAACCTGAAGAGGGGCATCAAAAAGGCCAAGCACTGCTACAAGCTGAAGATAGAGGGTCACTTTTCCAACTCTGACCCTCGACGCATGTGGCAGGGCATCCAGGCCATCAGTAACTACAAACCCCCCCACTCCACCCCCGCAGCCACTGATGTCAACTTCCTGAACGAGCTAAATCACTTTTATGCTCGCTTTGAAAGAGACAACAGAGAAACTGCCACCAAGCTCAAACCCTCAGCTGACCCACCAATCACACTCTCCACCACAGATGTCTGCAAGTCACTGAGCCGGATCAGCGCACACAAGGCTGCTGGACCAGACAACATCCCTGGTCGTGTTCTCAGGGCATGTGCGGAGCAGCTCGCTGGGGTTTTTACAGACATTTTCAACCTGTCTCTTGCCCAAGCAGCTGTACCTTCATGCTTTAAACGCACGTCCATTGTGCCAGTGCCAAAACACTCTAACCCGAGGTGCCCTAATGACTACCGCCCTGTAGCACTCACACCCATCGTTATGAAGTGCTTTGAGCGGCTGGTCCTGGAACACCTAAAAGACTCTCTACCATCCACATTGGACTCACACCAGTTTGCCTACCGCAGCAATAGGAGCACAGAGGATGCCGTTTCCATGGCACTGCACTCTGTGCTCACCCATTTGGACCAAAAGAACACTTATGCACGCATGCTGTTTGTTGACTTCAGCTCAGCATTCAACACTGTCATCCCAACCAAGTTAATAGCCAAACTTGGAGACCTGGGCATCAACACTTCAATGTGTAACTGGATTTTGGACTTCCTAACTGACAGACCCCAGAATGTTCGTTCAGGATTCACCTGCTCCACATCCATCACTCTTAACACTGGTGTACCACAGGGCTGTGTGCTAAGCCCGTTTCTCTACTCCCTCTTCACCGCCGACTGCAAGCCTGTGTATGGATCTAATTCTATCGTCAAGTTTGCGGACGACACTACGGTGATTGGTCTCATCAGCAACAACGATGAGACTGCCTACAGGGAAGAGATCCAGCACCTGGCCACACGGTGCACCGAAAATAACCTGCTCCTCAACACCACCAAAACGAAGGAGCTCATCGTGGACTTCAGGAAGGAGTCAAGAGGCACACACGACACCATCCACATCAATGGAATGGCTGTTGAACGTGTCTCCAGTTTCAAGTTCCTGGGGATCCACATCTCGGCGGACATGTCGTGGACGACCAACACCTCCAGCCTGGTCAAGAAGGCTCACCAGCGCCTCTTCTTCCTGAGGACACTGAGGAAGAATCAGCTCTCCTCGGCTATCCTGGTGAACTTCTATCGCTGCGCAATAGAAAGCATCCTGACCAACTGTGTGGCA
>NC_137114.1:57703070-57710570 GCF_949357685.1 Gobio gobio
TGTGTGTGTGTTTGAGAGAGAGTGTGTGTGACTGTGTGTGTATGTGTGTGTGTGTGTGTGTGTGTGTGTGTGTGTGTGTGTGACTGTTTGTGAGTGTGTCTATGTGTGTGTGACTGTTTGTGTTTGTTTGTGTGAGTGCGTCTGTGTGTGTGTGTGTGTGTGTGTGTGAGACTGTTTGTGTGTGTGTGTGTGTGTGTGTGTGTGAGAGAGAGAGTGTGTGTGATTGTGTGTGTGTGTGTGTGTGTGTGTGTGTGTAACTGTTTGTGAGAGTGTGTCTGTGTGTGTGACTGTTTGTGTTTGTTTGTGTGAGTGTGTCTATGTGTGTGTGTGTGTGTGTGTGTGTGTACGTCAGGCAAATACTTTAAACCAGGGCTCTGAACCGGTTCAAGGAACGAAAACCGGAAACGAACGAAATTAAGAGGAACAAAAACGAAAACGGAATCAAAATCAATTTGAATCGTTCTGAACAGAAACATTAATTTGAAATGACCATTAACCGGTTAATAACGTTATTTTATCGTTCTCTTTAATATTTTAATTTGGCAGTGGCCAATCATGAATAGAGTAGTTCAGCATGTGATGTGACGGATCAAGCGTGAGTGAAATGTCATCTGTGAATCTACCGGTAACGCAAGTCAGTGTGAGCGCGCATTTACACGCCTCAAGTGTAACAGAGTTAGAAATGTAAGTTAGTGTTTGTATGTGATTTTCACCGTAATTAAGCAGCTGTATTGAGTTTGGTGTTTTGGAGCCCTCTTTTGGAGAAATGGTGTACTGCAGCTCTGCTGCGTTTTGTCCTTGTGTTGTTGCCGTACCCGATCAGAAGCGGTATGCTTTGCATCGGGTAGGTTGACTGTATAAAGCACTTCCCACTTTGTTTTAATGTTGTAACTGTAAAATGTTCTTTAAGTTGAAAACTTCGACATATCACCTGTGTTATATTACTTTACATGTATTGTTAAGATTTGGGTGTATTTCTAGCAACTTAGAGAAAGTTTACTAATGTTTCATTATGACCATGAGTTCATACACACTGAGTCTTACGTGACTAGCTTCAAACTCCGCTAGCAACTTTCCATGTATTGAATTTCAGTGTATTTTGTATGTGCAGATGCTGTTTTATGTACGCCAGTGCCTGAAGGCATGTTTTGTGTTCTGATTTTCCAAAGGTATGTTGCTCCAGATGTTAAATGTGAATTAGTTACAGAATGAGGAAATATGTTCCTGTGTATTTTTCTTAAGTTTATTTTATCCCTGTCTGCTAAAGATGTATCCTTCTGTATGAATGTTTCTATTTGTAATAATTTACAACAGACGATCAGAAGCGGTATGCTTTGCATCGGATGCTGTTTTATGTACGCCAGTGCCTGAAGGCATGTTTTGTGTTCTGATTTTCCAAAGGAATAAATGTGAGAAAAGCCAGTTTTGGTCTCAGTCCCTTCACCACCTGACCACCGTTACACTGGTGCCGTGACCTGTCGATCTCCCAGATCAGCCCAACACTGATCGCCGTGGATGCTGCATTGAAGTCCAGCTCGAGTGTGCGAGATAAAGTGTGGTTAGAGTTGTCTTTGTATATGGTTAGGCAGTAAAAGGGCTGTGTTTATATTATTCCAGTGTGGGGAATTGTTCATTATCCTTGATATACAGTAAGCTACGGCTTTCTTTCTCTAATATTGTTGTCTCTTGTATATTTTTTTTTTTTCTTTTTCTTTCTTTTTCTTTTTATTTTTTTGCATTTTATAATACACAACGCAGATACTTACCATTATGGCTGAGAAATATAGTTACAGTAATGTTGGAGATAATTTTGCTAGTCCAGTTCTTCTTAAAGGGAGAGGAATGTGGGGTGCATGGCGGGGTTCTGATAGCGGTGCTGTTGGACATAGGATGGACAGTGGGGAGGTGGGTCATTCCCAGTCATTAACTGACAGCGGTAGGGGTACAGGGTTAAGTCAGAACCCAGGTTGTACTCCTGTTGGCCAGTCTTTGGGGGAGGGTCCTCTCACGTCCACACCCAGCAGTATTGATTCTGCAGCTATTAACCACCTCACAAGCATGGTGGGACAGTTAGGTGCCCAGATTGGTGAGTCTATTGTAGCCAAGTTAATGTCTGCTGGAGTAGTGAATACTAGCAGTGAACAGCAGAGCGGCTCATCCCCTGCACATCACACCACACACATGCAGAACACATCACCTACACATACAGGAACTGACTCTAGCACTGTAAGACAGACAGACTCACACGTTACTGTACATGTAAAATCGGACAAAGAGCCTAAGTTGTTCAGAGGTGACGGTTCTGACAAATATCCAGTCCAGGACTGGATTGACATAACTAAAGCTTATCTGAGAAAGCAGCGGTGTCCTGTGGATGAGCAGGCAGAAGAGATCATGGGGAGGTTGATGGGCAAAGCGAGAGATGTTGTGAAGGTTGCCCTGCGCAGTGATCAGACTCTCGACGTGAAACAGAACCCTGGCCTCATTTATGATATTCTCCTCCAGTATTTCAGTGATGTGTCCTCATGTCTCCCACTAGCAGATTTTTACTCCACCCTGCCCAGACCTGGCGAGAGCCCAGTTGATTACTGGTTGAGAGTAAACAGAGCAGCTGATCTGGCTGATGAAGGCCTCCGCAGGCAAGGCAGGCGGATGGAGAATTCCGGTGAAGAGGTGACACGTATGTTTGTCAAGCATTGTCCTGACCCAGAACTCTCCTCTATCTTTAAGTGTAAGCCCATTCATGAGTGGAGTGCACGTGACATACAGTTGAGAATTGATGACTATCAGAGAGAGCTAAGGGCCTCTGGAAGAGCCTGTGCAGATGTGCGGGTAAAGAGCCACACCACCACCCTTGCCAACATGCAGCCTAACCCAGCGGCATACAGTCAGCCTGTGCCTGAGCAGTGTCACACTCAGTGCCCTACCTTCACTACTGCTCCAGTCCCTAGTCCAGTGTGTCACCCGCAGTGTCCCTCCTCTGTCACAGTTTCAAGTCAGAGCTACACCTCACATCAGACTCCATGTCCCCCCTCATGTGCCTCTACCCCAGCTGTATTACAGAATAGTCAAGACGCTGAGGATAGAATTATGTCTCGTATGATGGCCATGTTAGAGCAGATGATGGGGAAAGTGCAGCAGCGCAGCAGTGCTCGTGGCGGAAAATTCCAGGGTGGTAATCGAGAGAAAGCTTGTCGTGTCTGTGGTGACAGCAAACACACCACCATCACCCATTGCATGTCAGAGAAGCTGTGTTTCACTTGCCTTGCCCCAGGCCACACACGGGTGGGATGTCCCACCAGGTCTTCCCCTGAGCCTCAGTCGAAGGGAAACTAGTGGACTCATATTCAGAGGGAGACAGTATGGGTCATAATTTTAACTCCCACAGTGAGGGTATTTCTAATGCAGAAGCCGTTTACACGATGAACAAGATGGCTTGTAATGACACTCAAACTGTTGTCTTTCAGAACATACACAAAGTTGTCGGCAGTGACAGTCTTTTCTATACTCCTGTGATGATTGATAATACAGTGACCCTGAACGCTATGCTAGACAGTGGCTCTATGGCTTGTACTATCAGTGAAACTGCTGAGATGAAGCTTAGAGAAGCTGGAGCTTTCACAGCACATGATCAGTTCAGTACAGATGTTGTCCTCATTGGCTGTGGTGGCCGTCGCGTCATGCCTAAGTCAGCTGTCTATCTGCAGATGGAGGTGTATGGCTGCAAAATCATAGTTCCTACTCTAGTTGTCCAGGGCCAGCATGATGAAATGATATTGGGTACCAATGTAATCAAGCATGTTCTTCATCAGTATAAGCAGTGTGATGCCTATTGGAAAGCTGTGTCTGCCCCTTGTCCTGCTGGCGATCCAGAATCTGAACAGTTTCTCTCCATGCTTGCTGGTGTGGACCGTTGGAGAGGTGAGGAAGTTCCTGGTAAGATAGGCACTGTGAGAAGCAACTCGGCAGTGTGCCTTGAACCTGGTCGAGAGTACTTGATGTGGGGAAAGCTACCCAAGTCTGCTGCTGTATCTCCTGGTAGCACTGTGATGGCTGAACTCACATCATGCCGCTCAGCTCCAAGGGGAATTCTGGTGGCAAGAATGGTGACATCTTTGTGGGGAGACAGATGGTTTCCGTTAAAGCTGATCAACACCTCTGATAAACCCGTCTTGGTGAGACGCAATGCTAAGTTAGCTGACGTTTTTCCCTGCATCGCGCTGGAAGATATGGATGACACACACACTGGGGTCTCAATGGCCAGGTGTTATTTAGTAGCAAGTAGATCTGAGAATGCATGTTCTGTTGACGACAAACTCAAGGCAGTTGGATTGAGTGAGATTGACATAAACTCCTGTGATGTGTCCGAGCGGTGTAAAGGCAAGCTGACTGAACTGGTTGTGCGCTACAATGATATCTTCTCACGTCATCATCTGGACTGTGGAGAGGCAAAGGATTTTGTCCATCGCATTCACCTCTCAGATCGCAGGCCATTCCGACTCCCTTTCAGGCGGGTGCCCCCAAGTCAATATCAGAAGCTGCGCCAAGTGCTGAGTGAGATGGAAGAGAGAGAAATCATCAGGAAATCCACCAGTGAATATGCGTCTCCATTAGTTCTCGTATGGAAAAAGAATGGGGATCTTCGAATCTGTACGGATTTTCGCTGGCTGAACAAGCGAACTTTTAAAGATGCTCACCCTCTCCCTCACCAGGCCGACTGCCTAGCAGCACTTGGAGGAAACGCCCTTTTCAGTACTATGGATTTGACTTCCGGGTTCTACAACATGCCGTTGCACGAAGATGACAAAAAGTACTCTGCCTTCACCACTCCAATGGGTTTATATGAGTACAATCGTCTGCCACAAGGTCTCTGCAATAGCCCCGGAAGTTTTATGCGCATGATGACTAGCATTTTTGGAGATCAGAACTATCTGAGTTTGCTTTGCTACTTGGATGATTTGCTTGTCTTTGCCCCTGATGAAGAGACTGCTCTGCAACGTTTGGAGGTGGTGTTTAGCAGATTACGTAGCCACAACCTGAAGTTAGCCCCCAAGAAGTGCTTTTTCCTTCGAAAGGCTGTGAAGTTCCTTGGGCACATAGTCGATGAAACTGGTGTGTCGACTGATCCTAGTAAGGTTGAGGGCATCATGAAAATGACAAGTACTGACCTAATGGAATCAGACGGTGTGACTCCCTCAGCGAAACGGGTTAGGTCTTTCTTGGGAATGATCAATTATTACCAACACTTTGTACCCAATTACTCAGCCATCGCTAAGCCCCTCTTCTCTCTGTTGTCAGGCCAGAAACGAAAGAGTAAGCAGAAGCCAATGAGTAAACAAAGGTCTCAGAGCAGGAAGTTGAGTGCCGCTGACTGGACCCCTGAAATGGAGCAAGCTTTCCAGAAACTGAGATTGTCACTGGCCGAAACAGTTGTCCTTGCTCACCCTGATTTCACCCGCCCTTTCATGCTGTCTGTAGATGCTTCTCTTGACGGTATTGGTGCCGTTTTATCGCAGATCAAGGAGGGAGAAACCAGGGCAAGGCCCATCGCATTTGCCAGCAAGTCTCTTTCTCAGTCTCAGAAGAATTACCCAGCCAACCGTTTAGAATTCTTGGCGTTGAAGTGGGCCATCTGTGACAAGTTCAGCCACTGGTTGAAGGGTCATGTGTTCACAGTGTGGACAGACAACAATCCGTTGACTCACATCATGACAAAGCCCAAGTTGGATTGCTGTGAACAACGTTGGGTGGCCAAGCTAGCCGGCTACAGCTTTGATATCAAGTATGTTCCAGGTCCACAGAATGTTGTTGCCGATGCCTTAAGCCGTGTGCCTTTTGTGAAGGAGAGAGTCAGTCTCAGATTACTTCAGGAGCCTTATACCACACTTCTCTCTGAGGTCCAAGGTTTGACGACTGACTCTGTTCAAGACACCTTTCGCTACTCCAGTGCCCATGATAGGAATCTACGGCAAGGTGATGATTGTGTTGGGAGTATGTCTGCTCCATTGTGTGTTCACACTCAGTCCATTGGGATGGACGATATATCTGCTGTCTTGCAGTCACACAGTGAGTGGGAGACTGGAGCAAGAACTCGTGCTGTTGCCGCTCTGCACCATGTGCCACAGTTTGTCCCTGGTGGTCAGGTTTCCCTGCCTGCTTACACAGAAAAGGAACTTCGTGATGAACAGCTCGGCGACAGAGGCCTCTTTCGAGTCTTGTATTATGTGGAAAGACGTCGCAGACCTTCCAGGAGAGAACGAGTAAAAGAATCAGTCACGGTTTTGAGATATTTAAAGCATTGGGAGAAGCTTATTGTGAGCAATGGGATACTCTACAGAGTTTCAAGAGACCAGACCACAAAGTCAAAGCGTCACCAGTATGTAGTCCCTGAGTCACTTAAAGCTGTTGTCCTGAGAGGTGTTCACGATGATGCTGGTCACCAGGGTCAGTTCAGAAGTCTTGGGCTGGCCAGGCAGAGGTTCTTTTGGCTTAGTCTTGACAGGGACGTGAGAGACTATGTCCGCAACTGCAGGCGTTGCATCGTCAGCAAGACAGCCGAACCTGCTGGCAGAGCACCCTTGGAAAGCATCACATCCACCAGGCCACTACAGCTTGTTTGTATTGACTTTTGGTCAGCGGAGGATGCAAGGAATAATTCGGTCGACGTGCTGGTGGTGACCGACCACTTTACAAGAATGGCCCAGGAATTCCCCTGCAAGGATCAGTCAGCAAAGCAGGTGGCGAGAGTGCTTTGGGACAAGTTCTTCTGTGTATTTGGGTTTCCAGAACGTATCCACAGTGACCAAGGAGCCAGTTTCGAGAGTCAACTGATCAGTGAGCTACTTAGAGTCTCTGGTATTAGGAAATCACACACCACACCATATCACCCTATGGGTAACGGGAGTGTGGAACGTTTCAACAGGACCCTTGGCAATATGATCCGTGCACTTGCTCCAGACACAAAAGCCAATTGGCCAAGACGTCTTCAGACCCTCACATTCATGTACAACAGTTCAGTTCATGAGACAACGGGATATGCACCTTTTTATTTGATGTTTGGACGGACTCCTCGTCTGCCAGTCGATGTCCTCTTCCGTACGGTTCTGAATGATCCAGCTGTGGTCAGCTATGACAAGTATGTGGCATCTCTGACGAAAGATCTACAAGATGCTATGTTGATAGCTCAGGAACATGTCATGAAAGAACAACACCGTCACACTGAGATCTACAACAAGAGAGTCAAGGGCCCTACCATTGACGTTGGTGACCGTGTACTGGTGGCTAACAAAAAGGAAAGAGGAAAGAGGAAGACTGCAGATCGTTGGGAATCCACTGTGTACACTGTAGTAGACAGGAACACCGAAACACACACTTACAGGATATGTGACACAGTCTCCGGACAGGAGAAAGTTGTCCACCGTAATCTGTTGATGTTGGTGAATTTCCTTCCTGTGGAAAACACAAGTGTGATCTCCGACCCAATCTCATCTTTGTCTTCTG
>NC_137114.1:57723070-57733070 GCF_949357685.1 Gobio gobio
GAGACACGTATGATCTTACCCCAGTGTCTCCAGTTTACAGTGAGGATTCTCCAGTACAGCAGAGAGTAGCTTCACTCCTGAGTCTCCTAGATTATTATCAGACAGATTCAGTTCTCTCAGGTGTGAGGGGTTTGATCTCAGAGCTGAAGCCAGAGCAGCACAACCTTCAACTGTGACACCACAATCCCACAACCTGTAGAAATCAATGACACACATTAAGTCTATCTCCAAAGCTAAACTTGACCACTTAAAACAAAATAAATAAATAAATAACATGATGCTGTCAATATGAAATATATATAAATACTCATTAGTTCACGTTGTTAAAATTAGGGATGCACCAAATCCACTGGTTAAGATTCGACGAATCCGAAACTGAATCCTACTCCCATCCTCAGTCCATTATCACAGTAAACACATTAAAAAAGTAAAACAGGTCCACAGCAGTGTAGGGATGCTGTTGACCATTTAACCGTTAACCGAAAGTAAGAACTTTGACCGATTAATACTATCAGTTAAACGGTTTAAATGTTTTTAACGTTTTTTTTTTTTTTTTGATGCATGGTTAAGAAAAATATGCTGTATAGCGTTATTTGTTCACTCACGGAGCGCGTCAACATGTGTAACCACAAACCAGATATATTTTGAAAAATGAAGCAATGGAAAAGCTTACTGTGTGGTGGGACCATTTGGACAGAAAAATACAGCAGTAGTACAAGCTCCTACAAGTACTGGTGGAAAGCAAATGAAAGGCGATTCCCGAGGCTGGCCACTCTAGCGAGGCGTTATCTCTGTATTCCCGGACAAAGGAGCGAGAGGCGCGCGGCCTGTCATTCATTCATTCATTCATTCATTCATTCATTCACTGGTTAATGGTGGCTTCTGGTCAGCGTTAAGGTATTGTTCATTACCATGGCAACTAACACAGCATACGAGCACGCACACACACACACACACACACACACACACACACACACACACACACACACACACACACACACACACACACACACACACACACACACACACACACACACACACACACACACACACACACACACAGAGAGAGAGCAGAGAACACAGCACTCACACACACACACACAGAGAGAGAGAGAGAGCAGAGAACACAGCACTCACACACACACACACACAAACACACACACAGAGCAAAGAACTCAGCACTCACACACACACAAAGCAGAGAACACAGCACACACACAAACGGAGCAGAGAACGCAGCACACACACACACACACACACACAGACACACACAGACACACACACAGAGCAGAGAACACAGCGCGCACACACACACACACACACAGACTGAGCAGAGAACGCAGCACACACACACAGAGCAGAGAACGCAGCACACACACACGGAGCAGAGAACAAAGCACACACACACAGAGCAGAGAACACAGCACACACACACGGAGCAGAGAACCCAGCACACACACACAGAGCAGAGAACACAGCACACACACACGGAGCAGAGAACGGAGCACACACACACACACACACGGAGCAGAGAACACAGCACACACACACAGAGCAGAGAACGCAGCACACACACACACAGAGCAGAGAACACAGCACACACACACGGAGCAGAGAACGCAGCACACACACACACAGAGCAGAGAACGCAGCACACACACACACAGAGCAGAGAACGCAGCACACACACACGGAGCAGAGAACACAGCACACACACGGAGCAGAGAACGCAGCACACACACACACACAGAGCAGAGAACGCAGCACACACACACACACACACACACACACGGAGCAGAGAACACAGCACACACACACAGAGCAGAGAACGCAGCACACACACACACACACACACATACACACAGAGCAGAGAACGCAGCACACACACATGGAGCAGAGAACACAGCACACACACACAGAGCAGAGAACGCAGCACACACACACACACACACACACACGGAGCAGAGAACGCAGCACACACACACACACAGAGCAGAGAACGCAGCACACACACACACACAGAGCAGAGAACGCAGCACACACACACACACACACACACAGAGCAGAGAACGCAGCACACACTCACACACACACGGAGCAGAGAACACAGCACACACACACACACACAGAGCAGAGAACGCAGCACACACACACACACACACACAGAGCAGAGAACACAGCACACACACACACACAGAGCAGAGAACGCAGCACACACACACACACACACACAGAGCAGAGAACGCAGCACACACACACGGAGCAGAGAACACAGCACACACACACACACACAGAGCAGAGAACGCAGCACACACACACACAGAGCAGAAAACGCAGCACACACACACACACACAGAGCAGAGAACGCAGCACACACACACACACACGGAGCAGAGAACGCAGCGCACACACACACACACACACACACACACGGAGCAGAGAACACAGCACACACACACACACACACACACACACACACGGAGCAGAGAACGCAGCGCACACACACACACACACACACACAGAGCAGAGAACGCAGCACACACACACACACACGGAGCAGAGAACACAGCACACACACACAGAGCAGAGAACGCAGCACACACACACACACACGGAGCAGAGAACGCAGCACACACACACACAGAGCAGAGAACGCAGCACACACACACGGAGCAGAGAACACAGCACACACACGGAGCAGAGAACGCAGCACACACACACACACACACACACACGGAGCAGAGAACACAGCACACACACACAGAGCAGAGAACGCAGCACACACACACACACACAGAGCAGAGAACGCAGCACACACACATGGAGCAGAGAACACAGCACACACACACAGAGCAGAGAACGCAGCACACACACACACACACACACACACACACACACACACACGGAGCAGAGAACACAGCACACACACACAGAGCAGAGAACGCAGCACACACACACACGGAGCAGAGAACGCAGCACACACACACACACAGAGCAGAGAACGCAGCACACACACACACACAGAGCAGAGAACGCAGCACACACACACACACAGAGCAGAGAACGCAGCACACACACACACACACAGAGCAGAGAACACAGCACACACACACACACACAGAGCAGAGAACGCAGCACACACACACACACACACAGCGCAGAGAACACAGCACACACACAGAGCAGAGAACGCAGCACACACACACACACACACAGAGCAGAGAACGCAGCACACACACACGGAGCAGAGAACACAGCACACACACACACACACACACACACACACACAGAGCAGAGAACACAGCACACACACACACACACACACACAGAGCAGAGAACACAGCACACACACAGAGCAGAGAACGCAGCACACACACACACACACACAGAGCAGAGAACGCAGCACACACACACGGAGCAGAGAACACAGCACACACACACACACACACACACACACACACACACAGAGCAGAGAACGCAGCACACACACACACAGAGCAGAAAACGCAGCACACACACACACACACGGAGCAGAGAACGCAGCGCACACACACACACACACACACACACACACGGAGCAGAGAACACAGCACACACACACACACAGAGCAGAGAACGCAGCACACACACACACACACACGGAGCAGAGAACACAGCACACACACACAGAGCAGAGAACGCAGCACACACACACACACACGGAGCAGAGAACACAGCACACACACACGGAGCAGAGAACGCAGCACACACACACACAGAGCAGAGAACGCAGCACACACACACGGAGCAGAGAACACAGCACACACACGGAGCAGAGAACGCAGCACACACACACACACACAGAGCAGAGAACGCAGCACACACACACACACACACACGGAGCAGAGAACACAGCACACACACACACACACACACAGAGCAGAGAACGCAGCACACACACATGGAGCAGAGAACACAGCACACAGAGCAGAGAACGCAGCACACACACACACACACACACACGGAGCAGAGAACGCAGCACACACACACACACAGAGCAGAGAACGCAGCACACACACACACACACACACGGAGCAGAGAACGCAGCACACACACACAGAGCAGAGAACGCAGCACACACACACACACGGAACAGAGAACACAGCACACACACACACACACACACACACACGGAGCAGAGAACACAGCACACACACACAGAGCAGAGAACGCAGCACACACACACGGAGCAGAGAACACAGCACACACACACGGAGCAGAGAACGCAGCACACACACACACGGAGCAGAGAACGCAGCGCACACACACACACACACACACACGGAGCAGAGAACACAGCACACACACACACACACAGAGCAGAGAACGCAGCACACACACACACACACGGAGCAGAGAACACAGCACACACACACAGAGCAGAGAACGCAGCACACATACACACACACGGAGCAGAGAACGCAACACACACACAGAGCAGAGAACGCAGCACACACACACACAGAGCAGAGAACACAGCACACACACACACACAGAGCAGAGAACGCAGCACACACACACACACACGGAGCAGAGAACGCAACACACACACACACAGAGCAGAGAACGCAGCACACACACACACAGAGCAGAGAACACAGCACACACACACGGAGCAGAGAACGCAGCACACACACACACAGAGCAGAGAACGCAGCACACACACACGGAGCAGAGAACACAGCACACACACGGAGCAGAGAACGCAGCACACACACACACACAGAGCAGAGAACGCAGCACACACACACACACACACACACACACGGAGCAGAGAACACAGCACACACACACACACACACACACAGAGCAGAGAACGCAGCACACACACATGGAGCAGAGAACACAGCACACAGAGCAGAGAACGCAGCACACACACACACACACACACACGGAGCAGAGAACGCAGCACACACACACACACAGAGCAGAGAACGCAGCACACACACACACCCAGAGCAGAGAACACAGCACACACACGGAGCAGAGAACGCAGCACACACACACACACACAGAGCAGAGAACGCAGCACACACACACACACACACACGGAGCAGAGAACACAGCACACACACACACACACACAGAGCAGAGAACGCAGCACACACACACACACACACACACACGGAGCAGAGAACGCAGCACACACACACACACAGAGCAGAGAACGCAGCACACACACACACCCAGAGCAGAGAACACAGCACACACACGGAGCAGAGAACGCAGCACACACACACACACACAGAGCAGAGAACGCAGCACACACACACACACACACACACGGAGCAGAGAACACAGCACACACACACACACACACACACACAGCAGAGAACGCAGCACACACACACACACACAGAGCAGAGAACGCAGCACACACACACACACACACACGGAGCAGAGAACACAGCACACACACACACACACACAGAGCAGAGAACGCAGCACACACACACACACACACACACACACACACACGGAGCAGAGAACACAGCACACACACACACACACAGAGCAGAGAACGCAGCACACACACACACACACACACAGAGCAGAGAACGCAGCACACACACACACACACAGAGCAGAGAACGCAGCACACACACATGGAGCAGAGAACACAGCACACACACACAGAGCAGAGAACGCAGCACACACACACACACACACACACGGAGCAGAGAACACAGCACACACACACAGAGCAGAGAACGCAGCACACACACACACGGAGCAGAGAACGCAGCACACACACACACACAGAGCAGAGAACGCAGCACACACACACACACACAGAGCAGAGAACACAGCACACACACACACACACAGAGCAGAGAACGCAGCACACACACACACACACACAGAGCAGAGAACGCAGCACACACACACACACACACAGAGCAGAGAACACAGCACACACACAGAGCAGAGAACGCAGCACACACACACGGAGCAGAGAACACAGCACACACACACACACACACACACAGAGCAGAGAACGCAGCACACACACACACAGAGCAGAAAACGCAGCACACACACACACACACAGAGCAGAGAACGCAGCACACACACACACACACACGGAGCAGAGAACGCAGCGCACACACACACACACACACGGAGCAGAGAACACAGCACACACACACAGAGCAGAGAACGCAGCACACACACACACACACGGAGCAGAGAACACAGCACACACACACAGAGCAGAGAACGCAGCACACACACACACACACGGAGCAGAGAACACAGCACACACACACAGAGCAGAGAACGCAGCACACACACACACCCAGAGCAGAGAACACAGCACACACACGGAGCAGAGAACGCAGCACACACACACACAGCAGAGAACGCAGCACACACACACACACACAGAGCAGAGAACGCAGCACACACACACACACACACACGGAGCAGAGAACACAGCACACACACACACACACAGAGCAGAGAACGCAGCACACACACACACAGAGCAGAGAACACAGCACACACACACACACAGAGCAGAGAACGCAGCGCACACACACACACACACAGAGCAGAGAACGCAGCACACACACACGGAGCAGAGAACACAGCACACACACACACAGAGCAGAGAACGCAGCACACACACAGAGCAGAAAACGCAGCACACACACACACACACAGAGCAGAGAACGCAGCACACACACACACACACGGAGCAGAGAACGCAGCGCACACACACACACACGGAGCAGAGAACGCAACACACACACACACAGAGCAGAGAACGCAGCACACACACACACGGAGCAGAGAACACAGCACACACATACAGAGCAGAGAACGCAGCACACACACACACAGAGCAGAGAACGCAGCACACACACACACGGAGCAGAGAACGCAGCACACACACACAGAGCAGAGAACACAGCACACACACACACACAGAGCAGAGAACACAGCACACACACACACACACACACGGAGCAGAGAACGCAGCACACACACACAGAGCAGAGAACGCAGCACACACACACACACGGAACAGAGAACACAGCACACACACACACACACACACACACACGGAGCAGAGAACACAGCACACACACACAGAGCAGAGAACGCAGCACACACACACGGAGCAGAGAACACAGCACACACACACGGAGCAGAGAACGCAGCACACACACACACGGAGCAGAGAACGCAGCACACACACACACGGAGCAGAGAACACAGCACACACACACGGAGCAGAGAACGCAGCACACACACACACGGAGCAGAGAACGCATCACACACACACACACACACACGGAGCAGAGAACGCAGCACACACACACACGGAGCAGAGAACGCAGCACACACACACACGGAGCAGAGAACGCAGCACACACACACACACACACACACACACACACACAGAGCAGAGAATGCAGCACACACACACACACAGAGCAGAGAACACAGCACACACACACACGGAGCAGAGAACGCAGCACACACACACACGGAGCAGAGAACGCAGCACACACACACACGGAGCAGAGAACGCAGCACACACACACACGGAGCAGAGAACGCAGCACACACACACACACACACACACACAGAGCAGAGAACGCAGCACACACACACAGAGCAGAGAACACAGCACACACACACACGGAGCAGAGAACGCAGCACACACACACACACACGGAGCAGAGACATATATACATACACACACGCACGCACTCACGCACGCACCTACTGTGTAACTTTGGCAATACTTTTGTTTTGGTCAGACTGCTCAGCGGACCTGTCCACAACTGCTTCAGACCAGATCAGCAACTCAAGTTCTGCAACTCCCATTCATCAACAGTTACACTCAGTCCATACACAGTGGGAGGACCCTGCCCGGCAAGATCATAATTACTGCAAGGCCGCCAGCAGAAAAGATGTGCAGGATAAGATGACTCAATGTGATGACATTGCCTACTTTTTGCTTCAATGTAACGCGGATGCTTTGCTCTACACTGGTCTAGATCTAGAAACATTTGACATTTTTGCATCAACACTGGAAGGACATGCCAGTAATTCATTTGCAATGCCTGTTCGAGATCAAGTTCTCATGACACTTATGAAATTAAAAACTAACCGTGTAATAGGTGATCTAAGCAGACAGTTTCATGTATCACTGAGCATGGCTAGCAAGATACTCTCATATTGGATCGACAAACTAGAGGAAGTTTTACGACCTCTAATTCCATGGCTTCCAAGAGAAACTATTCGGGCAACCATGCCTGCAGCCTTCAAGAGGAATTTTCCCAGTACAACATGTATTATAGACTGCAGTGAGAGCCTTTTACAGAAACCCAAAAACCTTGATTCCAGAGGAGAAACATACAGTCATTATTATTCGCATAACACTGTGAAATACCTGGTAGCTGTTGCCCCATGTGGACTAATTATGTTCATTTCTGCAGCATATGGAGGACGATGCAGTGACAAATTTATCACTATGGACTCGGGCATATTGGACTACTTAATGCCTGGAGATGAGGTCATGGCAGATAGAGGCTTTACCATAAAAGACTTGCTGTTTGAGAGAAAGGTGAAGTTAGTAATGCCGTCTTTCACAAAAAAGCGTGGACAGCTAAAAGAGGAACAGGTGACAAGTACTAGACGAATTGCACATGTGAGAATTCATGTTGAAAGAGCAATTCGCCGTTTGAAAGTTTACAAAATACTGTCCCAGGTTGTTCCAATCACTATGGCTCCTAAAATTGACAAGATTCTAAGAGTGTGCGCTGCTCTTGTTAATCTGAGGGAGGATCTTGTGCGAAATTGAAGAGCTAGTTTAATTTGCGGAAATAGCAACATTTTTATTGCCTACATTGTTTAAAATATCACTCAAAAACGAAACATTAAGTGCCATATTACATTGCATTTCAGAAAATGTTTTCTTTAAAAACAATTACCTCAAACTAAGGCATACATTAAACATACATAAACATTACCTTATGTTGTGCAACTTAACTTTCAGAACTACAAGTGTCAACCTGAGACTGATCTGTATATAGGCCTAACAAAGTTTAATGATTTAATGTGATCCATGTATATACAATAGTATTTACAGTATATAATGAACTAATGAAAATTGAATGATACCACAATGGCTAAAATGCTACAAAAAGTGTAGAGTGTATGTGAACATTTGTTGTTGTACAGCATGTAAATATGTATTTTTCAACTAAATTGGTATACTGTATATTAAACTACATTCAATGTTAACAACTTTTCAAATGTGACGTGTGAATGTTTTCCTTTTTATAAGCCACATGTGCAGATGTTCACTGAACCTTGTCCATTACCTCCATGTATCTTTTATTTAGCTTGAACCGTCCTGCAGCATATTCATCTACAAGCCGAGGTAGCATACGTGAGAAATAAAAACCTCTCAATCGCTTGACTTGCTCCCTCACAAATGCCTCATCATACTGCACTGTAAGGGAAACATGCTCTTTGGGTGTCCAGATCAAAAGGGTAGCAGATTTTAGACCTGTGCAAAACATTGTAAGCTGTATTTGCATGTAATATCCCCTACTGCCAGTTTTTTGCAATTGCAGCTCTCCATCTACTAGTTTGACATCACTGCATTTCTGAGTAAGCTGTACAGTAAGTGAGGGCTGATTTGGCACTGGACATTTTACTTCCAGTAGCACACACGAGTCAATGACCCCATCAGGACTGGCAGAGAGCCATGGTTCTTGGACACTCACAACAGTGCCCCTATGAGTAATGCTCATGCCCTCTTCTTTTAGCTCTTGGCAAGCTTTACATTCATTTGCTTTTCCATAGTTAGTTGCATAGTTACCACGAAATGAGGGATACATGTGCTCACATAGAAATTTGTCACTGCTTGTGGTTGCATGGACGGGAACCTTTTTTGCAGAACTTGCTGTAAGTCTGATTTTTCTTTTGTGTGACATAT
>NC_137114.1:57738070-57775570 GCF_949357685.1 Gobio gobio
CAGTAGAGCCACACACACACACACACACCATATTACAGCACAGTAGAGCCACACACACACACACACACACACACACACACACACCATATTACAGCACAGTATAGCTACACACACACACACACCATATTACAGCAAAGTAGAGACACACACTCACACCCCATATTACAGCACAGTAGAGCTACACACACACACACACACACACACACCATATTACAGCACAGTAGAGCCACACACACACACACATACCACATTACAGCACAGTAGAGCTACACACACACGGTGTGATTACTTTATGAATAATTGAAATTATTAAATTCTCTGAAACACTGATTTGGTCTCACTAATGTATTAACATTTATATTAAATTAAATAAATCTTTACACACATTACTCATATTTGTTATTAAAGCATTAATTTCTCATGTTTCAGTGAGAATTGTTATAATGTTTTAGCAGTGATGATTGTTCTCAGTGTGACTTACAGAGCTGATCTAGTTGCTGTAACCACAGGCAGCAGCTTCTGAAGAACTTCATCTGGTGTGTTTACTGAGCCACTGTTAGAACATAAAACAATAAGTTCATTATTAATGATGATAATAATAATATCAGGAGTATATAATACATTAAATACCCTCAAATATAGTTTTAATTAAACTGGTTTATAATGGACACAGATCTGGTGTTTCTTTCTCTGGTCAGTGTTTCTGTCGGTCTATTAGTCTGCATTTACACACAACACTCAGTGCTCAGATCTATGATGACATCAGATTTACTGTCCCGTCCGTTGCTATGGTGATCACTGTGTCAATCATCACAATCTCAGGAGTGACTCAGATCAATAGTTTAGCGGATTCACTCCCATAATCAGACATCCCAGCTCTCCGGGAAGTTCCAGGAGTCTCCCTCATATTGATATTGGGAGCGTCTCAAACGGACGGCTGCATCCTAGTGAGGTTGTGTCTTTCCTAGTCCAGTCCTTCTGAGGCTTGTAGACTCCAGTCCTCCTCAGCATTAAACACTAGGAGACGCTCTAGTAAGGGCTCATGGCTACGGCACACGTGTTCCCGCCCCCACGGTCACGCCACCAAAATACTGTTCACACTTCATTTGGGAAAAATACTTAGTATTAAAGATCTTTATATTAACTGGCTCTTCTATGAATGCAATGCAGTGAATGCCAGCCGTCTGTGTCTCCAGTGGCTCATTATTGGCAGTTTAGTGTCGAGAGATTCATTTACACCAAAACTAAAGATAACACGTGTGCCTTTATCTCTGAAAACATAATTTGTTTCTTACATTTCATAATGAACTCAGAAAAGCTCAGCTCGTTCTCCAGCAGGTCTTTTTCATGAATGTGAATGTGTGCAAAGGATTGTGGGTGATTGAGCTGAATTAAAGATATGAAACGAAGGCTGGCGTCAAAGGATCCTTCAAACTGAGACGGCCTTCAGAGGCGCTTGATGACGTGGCCGTCGAGATCTGCAGCCTTACTAGGACACAGCGTCCGTTTGAAAAACACCCGCAAATTATGCTCAATATCCCAGAAATCAATCTGTGCCCCGTGATTTAAACACCTCTGATCTGTGTGTGTCTGTTCATAATGTTTTAGACTCTAATGATTGAACTCAGTGTTACTTACGGATCATTTCTGTTTCCAATTAATCTGCTCAGGTCAAACTTCTGCATCGTCTTCTCTGAGGACAACAACACAAAAACTAAAGCTGACCACTGAGATGAGGAGAGTTTCACAGCACGTAATCCTCCAGAGCTCATATGAGGTTTAGCTTCGTCCACTAGTGAAAGATCACCCAGTTCATTCAGACAGTGAAACAGATTGATGTATTTATCTGGAGAGGGATTCTCACTGATCTTTTCTTTAATATAGTCGACTGTTTTCTTATTGTTGTGAGAGCTGTTTCCTGTCTGTGTCTTTAGTTCTTGTAAGAGACTCTGATTAGACTCCACTGACAGACCCAGAAGGAAACGAAGGAAAAGGTCCAGATGCCCATTTTTACTGCCTAAAGCCTCATCCACAGCTCTCTGATGGAGATCAGACAGTGAAGCTGTGTCTCCATTAGTTGGTTTGGTAATCTGGTCAAACACATTGATGTTCTTGTTTATAAAGGAGAGATGCACATATAGAGCCGCTAGATGTTCCTGAATGCGCAGATGAACAAAGCAGAAGACTTTCCCCTGATACAAGCCCAACTCCTCTCTGAAGATCTGAGTGCACAATCCTGAGTACACTGATGCTTCTGTCACATCAATGCCACACTCTCTCAGGTCTTCCTCATAGAAGATCAGGTGTCCTTTCACAAGCTGCTGATACGCCAGTTTCCCCAGTTTGACCATCATCTCTTCATCTTTCACTTTCTTCTCATAGTCCTTCTCATGTTTGATGTTGGTCTGAAGTAGCAGGAAGTGTGTGTACATTTGAGTGAGAGTCTTGGGGAGTTTTCCTTTCCATGATTTCCTCAACATCTTCTCCAGAACAGTGGCTGAGATCCAGCAGAAAACTGGGATGTGACACATAATAAAGAGGCTCCTTGATGACTCCAGGTGTGAGATGATCCTGTCGGCCAGACTCTGATCCCTGATTCTCTTCCTGAAGTATTCCTCCTTCTGTGGGCCACTGAAGCCTCGTACCTCTGTCACTCGATGGACACACTCAGAGGGGACGAGATCAGCTGCTGCGGGTCTGGAGGTGATCCAGATGAGAGCAGAGGGAAGCAGATTCCCCGCAATGAGGTTCGTCAGCAGCTCGTCCACTGAGGCTGATTCAGTCACATCACACAACCTCACATCGCTCTGAAAATCCAGAGACAGACGACACTCATCCAGACCATCAAAGATGAACGACACTTTATACTTATCACTGGATATTTCCATTTCTTTGGTTTCAGGGAAAAAGACATGAAGAAGATCTGAAAGACTGAGTGTTTTGTACTTCATCAAGTTGAGCTCTCTGAAAGGAAGTGGAAATATGAGCTGGACGTCCTGATTCTGTTTCCCTTCAGCCCAGTCCAGGACGAACTTCTGCACAGAGACTGTTTTTCCAATGCCAGCGACTCCCTTTGTCAGCACAGTTCTGATGGGTTTGTCTTGTCCAGGTAAAGGTCTAAAGATGTCACTGCATTTGATCGGTGTGTCCTCTGTTTCTGCTCTCCTGGACTGTGTCTCAATCTGTCTCACCTCATGCTCATTATTGATCTCTCCACTTTCACTCTCTGTGATGTAGAGCTCTGTGTAGATCTCATTCAGGAGTGTTGGGTTTCCCTGCTTTGATATTCCCTCACACACACACTCAAACTTCTTCCTCAGATTGGATCTCAATGTGTCGAGGACTTCAGCAGGTTTAGAGTCATGGCTGTGAGATTAAAATATCACATTATTACACAAGTTAGAGAAGTTAATAGCCATAGATCACAAAATGGATGATTTGTTTGCTGTATTATGGGACACAGAACATCATAATGTTTCTGAAATGTTTCAATCATTAATCATGTGTTTGAGTGATGTGTGATGTCATTACAGCTCCTAAAATTAAACAACAACAAAAGTCCCACATTTTACCTGAAACCAGGACACATGCTTTCATTAAAGTCTTGTGGTTGAATCACAGGCGTGAACACAGTTTTGTTTTTAACTGGTCTGGATTGAAGATTTGACCTTAAATCAGAATGAAGAGGGTAAAGAATCAGACACACTGATATTGATGTAATTGTGTCATTAACTGAGTAACAGACCAACAGCTTTTACAGTGTGTGAATGTATTAACAATACAATACATAGAGCACAATGATCATCATTAATAGACTGAAACTTACAGGATCTGAGCTCATTACACTGATGTATATTAATAACAACTTCATAAAAATCAAATACTATAAGCATAACTTTTATGGAGATGATATACCTGAGATCAGGCAGTGTGTCTCCACTCTTAAAATATATTGGGCGATCCATAGAGCCGTCACTCTTCATAGACACACAGCTGGACTCTGGTCTTGATCTCTTCTGCTGGACTGAACTGGTTTTAAAACTAAGTAAGGCAAGGCAACGCAAGGCAAGTTTATTTGTATAGCACATTTCATACACAGTGGCAATTCAAAGTGCTTTACACAGAAATTAAGTTAAAATAGTCATAAGTGAATAAAATAATATAAAAATATATATAGTATAACAGTTATAATAGGAATTAAAATAAAATAAAAAATAAAAGATGAAATCCCCTATCTGGGGTGGAAGAAAATGGAGAGTCAGGTTTACTTTAACCTGAGAGCAGGTTAAAGTAATACAAAAATGTATTTTTTACATATTTGTTAAACCTGTCATTATGTCCTGACAGTAGAATATGAGACAGATAATCTGTGAAAAAAATCAAGCTCCTCTGGCTCCTCCCAGTGGTCCTACTGCCATTTGCAGAAATACACTGCTCCCAGTAAGAAACAACCAATCAGAGCCAGGAGGAGTGTCTTGGCAGTGTCAATCAAGCTCGTGTGCACGCTGATCACACACCCCTCTCATGCACAGCGCAGCGTACAGGCGTTCAAATTGAAGATTACCGGTGTGCCGCAGCTTTGCTTATGGCGGACAAACGATCCAATCCGCCAATTCCTCGAGTGGCACCTGCTCATAAAATAAAGACGGGTAAACGGAAAAAGACAGATGACGATGATAAAAAAAGAGCCCGAAATAAAACGAGGATAAATATCGGAGCGGCTTTTCCGAGGTGGAGGGAGCTACGTGTCCTGAAAGGATTAAAAACCGATGCAGAGTTTGCCACATTTCTGATTGACAAGTAAGTAGCCTATCCCGGTTTCCTCTTCTCCCTGCCCGTTGACTCCTCGAAGTCGCTTTGGGTGTGAATTCCTTGTCGGAGCTCAAAACTCAAAACTCTAGCCGCATAACATACAGATAAAATGTCACGCACTGTGCAAAGCAACTATTGAAACCTACTGATTCACTGGCATGTTGCTGAAATAATGTACTAGCAGACCTTATTTGGCATTACATATTGATAGAATAATTACTCGCATACTGTAACGTTAGTTACCGTTATATTATCTTACTAGCTATTTATTACTTATAGAAATAGTGCAACGTCATATAGTTACATTACATGTATTTCAAAATACGTAATGTTTTGAGGACCAAGTTTGTAATCAAAGTATGGGCAGGCCATAGTAAATGTAAATCATATTGTTGACATTTCGTCCGTACTAGTGAATGTGCCATAACTGTTTATCTGCCGTCATCGGTGGCCCTGCTATGTTCCACTAGCCTAGTTACTAGCCTGCGCGTTCACGGCAGGCTCCGTTGTGAGGGGGGAGGAGCTGTGGAGGGAGGGCTGTAGCGCAGCAGAGAGCAAGGGGGAGTGACCTGTGAGTTGTGCTTGTTCAAATTTTCAGGCTAAGTCAACGTTTTATAAAAACTCCCAACTGCAGCTTTAACAAAATAAAAAATAAAAAAATAAAAAGTATAATTAAAAATAAAAATAAAAACAGGGTTAAATTGAAACATAAATTAAAGTGCAAGCAGTTCGGACAAAGCACAGAGCTCATTCAGTAAATGCATAAGATAAGGTGCAATCAGTCCGACGTACAGTGGCACAGCTCATTCAGTAAATGCAGAGCTAAACAGATGTGTTTTGAGTCTGGATTTGAAAGTGGCTACTGTTGTAGCACATCTGATCTGTTCAGGAAGCTGGTTCCAGCTACGGCTGGCATAATAGCTAAAAGCAGACTCTCCTTGCTTTGAGTGAACCCTTGGTATTTCTAATTGGCTTGATCCTGATGATCTGAGTGATCTGTTGGGTTTGTACTTTATCAGCATATCTGCAATGTATTTAGGTCCTAGGTCATTGAGTGATTTATATACAAGTAATAGTACTTTAAAATCTATCCTAGATGTAACTGGAAGCCAGTGTAAAGATCTGAGGACTGGTGTGATATGGTCATATGTTCTGGTTCTGCTCAGCGTTCTGTATGAGCTGCAGCTGTCTAACCATTACAATAGTCCACCCTGCTGGTGATAAAAGCATGAACGAGTTTCTCTAAGTCTTGCCTGGAAACAAAGCATCTAATTCTTGCAATATTTTTCAGATGAGAGTAAGCTGATTTAGTTATTGCTTTGACATGACTACTGAAACTTAGGTCTGACTCCAAAATCACACCAAGATTCCTGACTTGATTTTTTGATTTTAGACCTTTAGCCTCAAGATATGCGTTCACCTTGAGAATTTTTATCTTTGTTTCCTAATGTAGTGATTTCAGTTTTGTCTTTGTTTAACTGAAGAAAGTTTTGGCACATCCAACTGTTAACTTCATCAATGCATTTGCACAGAGTCAATGGGGCTGTAGTCATTAGGTGATAGGGCTAAGTAGATCTGGGTGTCGTTATTTTTCATTATTTGGCTCAGTGGCAGCATATACAGGTTTAATAGGAGTGGTGCAAGAATTTACCCTTGTGGGACTCCGTATGTCATGGATGTCCACTCAGACTTATGTGAGTTTAGGTGACCATAATAACCTCTCTCTTCTAAGTATGACCTGAACCATTTGAGGACCATTCCAGAAAGCCCAACCCAGTTTTCTAGCCTGTCAAGAAGTATGTTGTGGTCAACAGTGTCGAATGCAGCACTGAGGTCGAGTAGTACCAGAATTGATGTTTTGCCTGTATCTGTATTGAGGCGAATATCATTTATTATCTTTATGAGCATTGTCTCTGTGCTGTGATGCGGTCGGAAACCAGATTGAAAATTGTCAAAGTATCCGTTTGAGTTCAAGAATTTGTTCAGCTGACTGAAAACAACTTTTTCAATGATCTTGCCTATGAAGGGGAGATTTGAGATTGGTCTGTAGTTGCTCAGTATGGAGTTATCCAGATTTCTCTTTTTCAGGAGAGGCTTAACTACTGCGGTTTTAAAGGAGTTTGGAAAAGTCCCAGAAAGAAGTGAGGCGTTTACCACTTCTAGGAGATCTGCTTCTAAACAGTCAAACGCACTTTTGAAAAAAGCTTTTCTTCTAAAATTGTACCATCAATTGCTTCAAAATCAGTCATAGTAACTTTCTGAGGTTGTGGTCTGATCTGACTCACCCCAGAGAAACTCAAGGATGTGCTGATCGCATTTCTGATATTATTGATTTTCTCTGAGAAGAAGAAAGCAAACTCACTACATTTGCTGTCTGAGAGCATTTCACTGGGAATGTGACTCGGGGGGTTTGTTAGTCTCTATACAGTTGCAAAAAGAGTGTGCGTGTTGTTTATGTTTCTGTTTATAATATTTGAAAAGAAGGTCTGTCTAGCTTTGCCTAGTTCCACATTGAAAGCACGAAGACTGTTTTTATAGATGTTGTAATGGACTACAAGTTTTGTCTTTCGCCACAGTTTTTTAGTTTCTCCAAGGTGCTTTTTGTTTGCCACTCTTTTTTCTGACTTTCACAGGAGCAATATCATCAATTACACTCTTAACTTTTGAGTTAAAAGAGTCAAGGAGAAAATCAACAGAGTCTGCAGATATGCTTGGATTAGAGATATGGCCTTCATAAACAGCACACTAGTGTTCTCATTTAAGCATCTTTTTTTGACAGAGACAGATCTAGTTTCAATGGCAGGAGAGATTGATATATCAAAGAAAATACAGAAATGATCAGACAGTGCCACATCCTTAATAACTATCGATGAAATGTTTAGCCCCTTACTGATAAGTCAATCTAGAGTGTGTCCACGATCATGTGTGTGTCCGTGTACATGTGTCAAATCAAAAGTTTTAAGAACAGTCATGAGATCTTTTGTTGTACTGGATTCAGCATTGTCAATGTGAATGTTATAATCCCCAGCAATAGCAAAACAGTCATACTCAGATGAGATTGCTGATAACAGCTCTGTAAAGTCATCAATAAAGGCCGGACAATATTTTGGAGGCCTGTAAATAATGATAAGCAGGATGCGTGAAGCACCCTTTAGCACAATGCCCAGATATTCTAGAGACAAATAGTTAACAAATGATGCTTGCTTATATTGATAGACATCTTTAAATAGAGCAGCTAAACCTCCACCCCTCCTGACTGGTCTTCAGACACTCATTAAAGTAAAGTTAGGAGGGGCTGTTTCATTGAGGACTGTTGCACTGCAGCTGTCTTCTAGCCACGTTTCAGTTAGAAGCAAAAAATCTAGGTTGTTTGTGGTGATTAAGTCGTTGACTAGAAATTATTTGTTTTTAAGTGAACGGATGTTTAAAAGAGCTAACTTAACAGTATTCATTTTAATTTTTTCCCCCACAGTAATCTTAGTTTGACAAGTAACAGGCAGCAGATTAGATGGGTTTGCCATACGGCCTGAAAAGGCCTTAGACTTTCTATCACGTAACAGAACAGAAATAGAGAAAGAGACAGGCACACTGGATTCACGCATGTTTTGTAAATATTTGATAAGATTGCTGTTGACGTTGCGAGGACCCAGAACACGTCACTGAGAGCTGGTATCAGTTGTTTTTGGTGCAGATGGAGGAGGGTGTGTGCCATGGCGTTGTGATCGAAGAAATCTCACAGGAGGAGGGGCAGAGCGAGCTGGGCCCACAGTCTTTGGTGGTTGTGGGGCTTGATGCTCTTTGGCTGATATCTGGGGGCTCGCAGCGATCGAGTGTGATTGTCTGTTTCCAGTATAAACAAAATCCATTTTCTCTGTGAAGCTCAGAGGCGGGGATGCTGTAGAGAGGAATAACATGTCTGGTGAGGGGGGCTGTTTCTCTGGTGTTACCGGAAGCTGCAATATGTTATCGTCCGGTTCATGGAGTGACTAAGACATTTCTTCCAGCTTATTGCTCAGACCACACATAAGGCGTAAAAGTTCACCAGTCTGACCCCCGATGGTCTCCATTTTTACCAGTGCATCCACAGACTCCACAGTCTGGGCTGAGATGTTACTGTTTAGTGCCTTGATCTGTGTCACTTGGAGCAGTTCTAATCCGTCACAGTCTGTCTGTGGTGAGCTCTGAGGGCGGGGCTCTGCTGGGAGTGTGTCCATGGGAACTGGTTGTTGTGGCTGCGTGGTGTTATCATTGTCCTTGTGGGGTGTATCAACCGCATGTCCATTCAGATGCTGAAATTAAGTCCTGTGATCGTCCCGATTTGCATTCTTATGCTTCATCAGAATGTTCTTAAGTTCCCTGTTGACATCAGAAACTGTTGCTTGTGGAAGGCAGCATGTGGTATTATCCCTGCTGCTAATGTTTCTGATTGTTGAGTCCCCCACTATCAGAGTCCTGGGCTCGGCTGCGCTCTGAGCTGAGGGCCGCTGTCTGCTCGACCTTGAGCGCCTGTTAGCATCAGTGTTAGCTGCGGGCTGATTCGATCTGTGTTCAGTCACATTCATCACGTTTGGAGATTCCTCACCCACATTCATTAATACTTCAAATCTGTTTTCAAGATGTATATTTGGAGGTAGGAAACTAGTGTTTGCAATCCTTGTGTCTGGGGTAGAGCAGGCTAAGGGGCAATATGTGATGCTCGTGACAATCTGATGTCTCGAGTGCCTTTGGGTCTTGCTCCCTGTTTGTGCCATCGATTAGTGTGTTGATCAGTTACTTGTTTCTCTACCTGTTGAGCAGCACTACATTTATGGGACTCACCGGCAGTGTGCAGAGGGCGATCATAATGAAGCTCTGCTGTGTGATTCGTCTGGTTGGATGGTTCCGCAAATAACTTTGTTTCAACAACTGCAATCCTTTGTAAAAGTCTGTGGCAGTTTGTGCAGCAAGTAGATTCTAGAAGAGGCAAGCTGAAGGCAGTGGGAGGCTGGTCGGTTGAAATATTCCGCTTTTTGTTTAGTAATCCAGAAACCAGAGTTTCTAATTTTATCATTGGAGTCAAGCTTTGTTGTTTGAGCACTGTGCTGAATTGCTGAAGTTGAAATGATGAGATAAAATATAGAAGCGATAGAGCAAACCGCGGAGCAGTAAGCAAGAGTGTCCGAACAGTAGCGACGCAGGAAGCAGGCCTTAAGTAAAATAAAAAGCATACGTAATGCAAAATGTGTTTACCGTGTTACAATATACTTTCTGTAACTGCATGCTTTGGATGCTGTGTTTGGTTGTGTGTTTATAATATTGATTCATTGTGTCTATATTCTGAAGGCATTATTTGATTTTGAGCACAGATAAAATGGTTTTGATGTAATTGTTTGATTTTGCTGGAAGAGTCAGAGGTTCTCTGAATTAGGGACATGACGATATAAATCAGTTGGACAAAATAAAAAGTCTATCTTTTCAAAATATGCTCTATCGTTTATTTTGTGGTGTCGCAAAATCATTGTGTACGGTGTGGGATTACAAATATAAGAATCTGTTTAAAACTAAGGGAAGTACATTGTATTTAGCATTTAAGGTAATGATGACGACATTGGTTATGCAAAGTTTGGCCAGTTCCTGTTCTCTTTATTGTAAATCAAATGAGCCAGATTACTGAGATTTAGGGATGGGAATTTTTGTCAATTTCTCATTTCGATCATTGACAGGTCTCAAAAATGAGTATTCAAGTAATTGGGGGCGGGGCTTGTGTGGGGGGCGGGGCGTCTCCGTCATGGAGATATGAAACTATTTTAAGAGTGTTACGAAAATTAATGTTGACAAATACAAACATCACATGTCTATGAAAACATGAACATATGACTAGAAAAAATAACTGCTAGATTATGATGCATAAATGGTTATTGTGTTTTTAGATGTTTTTTTGTTTTTTTTTACGTCTCGAATAACCCAATCAATCATATCATTGTAATTTAACTAAAACTGTAAATAAACAGCACCCAAAAACGGCAACTAAAGCACAGATAATTTACAAAACTATTACAATTGTGTTCTCATTATAATGTCATGTACATGACAGATTGACTCTGCACATCTTGCGCTTAATTTTATTTTTCCTGATCAAAGTGACAGACATCACTGCGTGTTTTCGAAGGCATAATGAGAAACTACTTTCAATAAAACATAGGTCTACTGTTAAAAAATATGAGAACGAAATAACGTTGCTGCATTAATATCATCAATGCTTTTGAAAGAAAAATAGCCTAAATAACCCATAGTCGATAATGTCGGGCATTGCATGTGAGCTGAAACTGAAGAGAATGAACACCAGTTGGTAATGGCAGCGCTTTACTAGCTGGTTATTAAACTCAACCAAACGTGTCCATATGAGATTAATCAGATATAGACAACATAAAAGTAATCGTACTACTTGCATCTGCAGAAAAGGACGCGCACATGAACTTCACCGCGCTTGTGTATTTCCTTTAACAGCTGATACACGGGGAACTAAAGCACAGATCATTTACACCATTCTATAACAATCCTGTTTTCATTATAACGCGATGTATATGACAGATTAGCGCCGCACATCTTGCACTGAACTGTATTTCATGATCACAGTGATTCCAGGCATCACTGCAGTGCTTCAGTTTCACTTTATTTCGCTGGTCTGGAAGGTGTGCTGGCTAACGCTAACCAATCAAACCTCAGTTACCGCCAAAAATGCTGCAATAACCAATCAGAAAAATAGACAAATATATTTTTTAAAGTCAGAGCGATCATCGTTTTCATGATCGATCATCGCGGTCACGTTCGAGTACTCCAGTACTCGATCACTGTTGCCCATCCCTACTGAGATTCTCACCATTCGTCTTTAATGGCTCTTGGAGCCCCTGTAATCGTTATGCTGATTGGATTAGGACTGGTGACACTCTAATGTCTGGGGTGTGTCCCTTTACCTGGACACAACATTTAATTACTTTGTTTAGATTGTCTCCTCCTCTACTGTGTGAATCCCTCCCCCTGAAATGTGGATAAATTACAGTGTAAACTGTTTTAGTTAAACTTCGAGGACCACAGGGACCAAACAGAGTGTCCCAATAAAGAGTAACGTCTGCTTGAAAGATATCCCGACGTCTCCTGGTCTCTGCTTCAACGAGGAAAAGAGTTTCCAACAACAGCAATGCTTTTTCATCATTTGGATGAATGCAATCTTACACGCCACCATGAGGATGCAGGCAGAAACGTGAATAACAGCGAGTGAAGGGGAGACAGAGCCGGGTTGCTCCGAGCAGGAGTGTGTGTTTGTGTGTAACAGTGCATCAGCGCAGTAGCTCAATACAATGATCCGATGGGCTAAAGATACAGACTTATACATGCTGTGCACTTTTACTGGAAACTTCTGTCTTAGGAAAGATCCGCGAGTGTTGTAATTCTTTTGCTGTAACGTCTGTAACTCAGAGGTGTTTCACTGGGTCTCAAACTTTGATGACAATTATTTTGAGAAATGAACTTTGCAAATGTTAAGCATGATTCAAAAAATGAACCAAAGCAACTGAGAAAACTGTAATATTAGGAATTAGGGTTTCAAAACAAACAAACTGAAAACAACAATAGAATTATAGAATGATTCAACTCTAGTGATCATCAACCACGATTCAAAAAGGTCATACTATAAGCATAACTTTTATAGAGATGCTATACCTCAGATCAGGCCGTTTGTCTCCACTCTTAAAATATATTGGGCGATCCATAGAGCCGTCACTCTTCACAGACACACAGCTGGACTCTGGGTTTGAGCTCTTCTGCTGGACTGAACTGGAAACACAGAACAGATTCAGTTTAATCCTTTCACATTCTCAACAGCCTAAACCAATTTGTTGAATAAATCACTCTTTCTGTAAAAGCTTAAACAAGTTCAGGCGTTTAGACGCCTTTCGCAAATCTCATGCACTCTTTTTGCAAAATTGCTGCAAAATCAAACACGTGATTACTGGACTAAGTAGTCTTACTGCACTAATACTGTCAAATACACACAAGGTTTACATAAACACAGTCGGTTATGTCTAAAGTGAAAGTAAAATCGGCGTGTCTGTATATTAGATGCACGCAGGTCAAATTGACAGCAGCGCAGCCTAGGGAACATGCTGCCGCTTGTCCTTAAAGGGACAGTGCACCTCTAAAATTATGTCATTATTTACTCAATATTGTTCCAAACCTGTATTCATTTCTCGATGACAATTTTCATTTTTGAGTGAACTATCCCTTTAATATTAATACAACAACAAAAGACAAAGAGAAAATCACTCACTGCTCTAAAAACTAATACAGTAGAATCAATGTATATTTTATAGTCTATGGTGTATTTCATTTTGACATTCATTCATTCAATTTCATACTTAAATGCTGCCGTACAGCTCTGAGCTGCCAGTGTAAATCTTTATATAGGTGTATCTGAGCAACATGTAAATCTTTATATAGGTGCCAGTGTAAATCTTTATAAATCTTCAAACAGGAGAAGCACGCTGAGAGTGAAGGAGCGCATTGAAGCTGTGTTTAAGTGTTTTTTTTAATTACTCAGTTTGCTGAATTTGCTCAGCGTATTACACGCTATCAAGTGGATACAATTCGATTCTGTAGTTATTTTTCGATTTATAATTTTACTGTTTAAGATAATTGTATTTGAATTATAACCAGTGCTGTTTTTGCCGGCCGCACTCAATTATTATTGCGGGATATTCGCACTAGTGAGTGATAGTTTCGCTTTTGAGCTGAGCCATTGACAGGCTGTTGCCTTGATTGTTTGGGCAAATTACAAAAGCGTCCTCACCTGTTCTGAATGTAGTGAGTAGCATCTATTTAATACGCTCGTTAACGCTCATGCGGAAGCGTCAGCGGGAGCGTTCAGCCTCATCGTGTGAAGACCGAAGAGTGTAAAGACCATTCGACTCCACTCTGCGCGACTCCACTCGAGCAAGGACACGACAAGGCACTTAATAGCTTTTCTTTCTACTTTGTCCACTTTGTGTTTTCATCTGTTTATTTCTCTAACCCGTATTCACTATGTGCTTCCAAATTGCTACTATTACCACATACACCCGTAAGTCACGCTCAGTACATTCTAGGCGCAGTAATCCGAATAATCTGCGAAGTGTACCTATTTCCTCTGCTACATCAATGTCCATTCCAATTGGTCTGTGGAATTGCCAGTCTGCTGTAAACAAAGCAGACTTTATTCCATCTATTTCCACTCATTCACATCTCAGTCTCATGGCTCTAACTGAAACCTGGATCAAACCAGAAGACACTGCCACTCCTGCTGCTCTCTCAAATAATTTAACTTTTTCGAAAAACCCCACGCCCGATTGGGAGGGGTGGAGGTACTGGTTTGCTCATCTCAAATGATTGGAAATTTGACCCCATTCCTTATCTATCTGGCAACTGCTCATTTGAATCACACTCAATCACTATCACTCACCTGGCTAAAATCCATGTTGTAGTTATTTATTGCCCTTCAGGTCAACTGGGTAACTTCTTGGATGATTTGGATATTTTACTCTCTCACTTCCCTGAGGATGGCACTCCTCTGGTACTGCTTGGTGACTTCAACATCCACCTTGATAAACCCACTGCTGACTTTACCACTCTTCTGACCTCATTTGACCTTAAGCGAGTATCTACTACAGCTACTCACAAATCAGGTAACCATCTGGACCTGATCTACACACGCTACTGCTCCACAGACAACACTTTAGTTACTCCACTGCACACCTCAGATCACTTTCTCATCACTCTTAACCTCATACTGACTCCGGACACAACACACACTCCTCCGCAGATCACCTTTCGGCGTAATCTACGCTCGCTCTCTCCCTCTCGTCTATCCACAATGGTTTCATCCTCACTCCCTCCACCTGCTCAGTTCTCAGCACTAGACACTAACAGTGCTACTGACACTCGTTGCTCCACTCGAACATCTTGCTTAGACAACCTCTGTCCCCTTTCATGCAGGCCAGCCCTCCGTGAACATCGCTCTGGACTCCGGGCGGCAGAGAGGAAGTGGCACAAAACTAAAAACGCTACTGACCTAACCCTGTATCAGTCTCTTCTCGCTTCTTTCTCTACTAATGTCTCCACTGCTAAAACGACATACTACCACAACAAAATCAACAACTGCTCCGACTCGTGCACTTTTCAAAACATTCTCTTCGCTCCTTTGTCCTCCTCCCCCCCCTCCTTCATCAACTCTTACAGCTGATGACTTTGCATCATTTTTCACAAACAAAACCTCTTCCATCAGCAGCCAATTCTCCACACCACAAACCGACACACACATCTCAACAACCATCACACACACGCTCCCCTCCTTCTCTCTGCTCTCTGAAGCAGCTGTCTCCACACTCATCCTATCCAATCATCCCACTACCTGTCCGCTTGATCCTATCCCCACTCACCTCCTTCAGGCCATTTCTTCTTCAGTTACTCCTGCACTCACTCACATTGTCAACACCTCTCTTCAGACCGGGACTTTCCCCACAACCTCCTGGACATCAACCAATCCGGTTTCAAAAGCGGCCACTCAACTGAGACTGCCCTGCTCTCGGTTACGGAGGCACTGAGACAGGCAAGAGCAGCCTCCAAATCCACAGTACTTATCTTACTGGATTTGTCTGCTGCTTTTGACACAGTTAACCACCAGTTCCTCCTGCCAACTCTCATGAAGATGGGCATCTCAGGAACCGCTCTCCTGTGGTTCAAGTCTTACCTCTCAGGTAGGTCCTTCAGGGTGTCATGGAGTGGTGAAGTGTCTAAGTCACATCATCTAGCTACTGGAGTTCCCCAGGGCTCAGTGCTTCGACCACTTCTCTTCTCCATCTACATGTCATCATTGGGATCGGTCATTCAGAAACATGGCTTTTCCTATCACTGCTATGCCGACGACACTCAACTCTACTTCTCATTTCAACCTGATGATCCATCGGTTGGTGTTCGTATCGCTGCCTGCCTAACAGACATTTCAGCCTGGATGAAGGAACATCACCTGCAACTCAACCTTGCAAAGACAGAACTGCTTGTGGTCTCAGCCAAACCAGCACTGCATCACAATCTCTCCATTCAGCTAGGATCATCAACCATAACTCCGTCCAGGACAGCCAGGAACCTTGGGGTTGTGATTGATGATCAGCTAAAATTCACTGACCACATCACTGCAACAACCCGGTCCTGCAGATTTGCACTATTTAACATTAGGAAGATTAGACCCTTCCTATCAGATCATGCCACACAACTACTGGTACAAGCTCTTGTTCTCTCTAGACTGGACTACTGTAATGCTCTTCTTGCGGGCCTTCCGGCATGCACTATCAAACCCTTGCAACTGATCCAGAATAAAGCGACGAGGGTGGTCTTTAATGAGCCGAAGAGAGCACACGTCATGCCTCTCCTCATCAGACTCCACTGGCTACCAATAGCCGCTCGCATCAAATTCAAGGCACTGGTACTCGCCTTCAAAGCAACCACTGGCTCTGCACCAATATACCTAAACTCGCTCGTTCAGACTTACACACCCTCCAGGAACTTGCGCTCTGCCAGTAAACGACGCCTTGTGGTGCCATACCAGAGAGGCATGAAATCGCTGTCACAGACCTTTTCCTGGGCCGTTCCCACCTGGTGGAATGACCTGCCTATCTCAATTCATGCGGCCGAGTCTGTAGCCATTTTCAAAAAACGTCTAAAGACACATCTTTTCCAGCAACACCTGACCAATCAAGAATAGCACTTATCATTCTATTCATTGTCTGTCTGTCTAATTTATTTAAAAAAATTAATTAAAAAAACATTTCTGTGCTAGATTAACTGAGACTTGTTACAGCACTTGCATATTGTTGATATTGTTGTCCTTGAATGCTCTAGCTGCTTCTATTGCCCTCATTTATAAGTCGCTTTGGATAAAAGCGTCTGCTAAATGACTAAATGTAAATATACATTTATTTTATATTATACAATACACTAGGAATGTGTACAAGTGGTTTTTTTTTAAAGTAAAGTTTTAAGTTTAAGTAAGCTTTTTCAATTCTTTTAAGTAAAATAAAGAAAGAGTTTTGCAATTAAAAAAAAAATCTTTTTTCTCCATAACCTGTTCCTGTTGGCTAAGAATAGAATAGCAAAAAACTGATGTGAGAAGCCATCAGAACCGAACCGAAAACCGTGGTTAAAAAACTGAGGTATGTATTGAACCGTGGACTAACTGTATTGTTGCATTCCTAGTGAAGTCTATTTTGTGTTTTATTTTTACATTATTCATTCAATTTCATACATAAATACTGATATACAGCTCTGAGCTGCCAGTGTAAATCTTTATATATATATTTATTTTATATTATACAATACACTAGGAATGTGTACAAGTGTTTTTGAAGAAAAATTTAAAGTTAAGTCTTTTAAGTTAAATAAAGAAAGAGTAACAACAAAAATAGTATTTTTTCTCCTTAACCTCTTGCTGTTCCTGTTGGCTAAGAATAGAATAGTAAAAAACTAATGTGACAAGCCATCAGAACCGAAAACCGTGGTTAAAAAACCCAGGTATGTATTGAACTGTGGACTAACTGTATTGTTGCATCCCTAATACATAAACTATTAATTGATTGAATTTACAGAAAAGTACTATATCGTGATATGAGATTTTGGTCATATCGCCCAGCCCTACTCTGAATGTAGTTTGAAGATTTAGTTGTGTGTTTAATATTTTGAGAAAGTGGGTGATGGTTTCGAGAAATGTGTTTTAGCAATTCAGAAAAACTGCAATATATAAACATTCATCTTTCTTCAAAAACACTTTGAGGAGACTTTATGATATTTTATTTAATATTTCATGTTAGCTTTAAAACAAAAACACAAATAATATTTGTTCTGTAAACTGGTTCTGTGATCCGTGAGATCTTTTTCTGTGATGTAACAATATTTAACAGTGTGTGCTGAAAGTACCTGCATCCTGGAGAGAAATCTCCATCTGTGGATCCTTGTGGATCAGCCATGATGAAGCTGCAGGAGAATCTGATGAGTTTGATCTCCTCCACTGACTCTGAATGAACAAACATCACACACTAAATTAAACGATTACATTAAACATCCGTCATGATTTATCTGAACACATCTGGAGTGTGTGAGGAAAGGATCATGTGACTTTGTGAACTCAAGCTCAGTCACTCATGTTTACACATTACATTACATTAAACAAACTTCATAATTTATCTGAACACATCTGGAGTGTGTGAGGTGTAAGACTGTAAACAGACACAGACACTGATGAACATGTTCGGACGAGCAAACCCAACAAACGCGTGAAATGACCAATACAACACATCTGAAGATAAACCTCTGAAGAACCACAGACATCACCAAACACTAAAGAAACCTTGAAGTGAAAGAAACCCTTCATTAAAGATTTCATATCAAACAAAATCACTCAAAATGTCCTCCAGAGATTCATATTAATATGAGGAAGTCACACCTGAACACTCACCTCGATCAAACTTTTACAAGATACAGCTTCTCAAATCCTCCAGCTTTAACATCATAAACATACACGGACATTCCTGATTAAACTCTGATAAACGTTTCTATTACACACTTTAAATCTCTGTTTTTACGTGTGGTATTAGTGTTTACCTGCTTAAAATGGCGGCAGTCGCCAGGTGAACTCCAGCTTACTTTCACTTTGCATATGTGACGAGAGAGAGCAAACAGACACGCGCGTTCACGAGAGCACCACTGCGCATGCGTGTTGTGTTGACGCGTTGGTGATTAATATTTTGTTAATAAAATGTTAAAATAGTTTTTTTTTCGCGTCGCTTTGTTTGTTTTTCGTCTTTTATTCACTATTTTTTCTTTCGTTCATATAGTTTTGTTCTTTTGTTTGTTCTTCATTTTGTTCACATTCTTTTGGTCTTTTGTACTTTTTCTGTTTTTTATTTGACTATTGTCGAATTTATTCTGCTCTTTTTCAGTTTGTTTTTATCTGTAAAATCTGTTTGTCCTAATATTTGATTAATTTAATCATTTATGCATGAGTTATGATAACCTCAGTCAGATTTATTTCCTGTGTTTTTATTGCTCTTAGGGCCTGAAAAATAAGTATTTTTTAACACATTTTTCAAAGAGATTTTCAGATGTCCTCTAGAGTTTATGGTTTAAACTGAAGAGATGCTGTATTAAACATAATACTGTAATAACACAGCAATATTGTGTGTATTTATAAAAAAAAAAAAAACAAGCAATAAAATTGTATAAATCATGTGAAAACTATAAAATATATACAAAAATATAGATAGATAGCCGCAGTTGTTGAGCTTTGCGTATGTTTGATATCAGAGCATGAGGACGTCTCTCAGCGGTCAGCTGTGGAAACCCGACTCAGATGCTCCTCCAGGGCCAGAGTATGTCCATTTACCCTCATTAGTGCTCATTCTGATGATGGTCAAGATGGACACATCTCTACCTCAGCTCTCCTCTGAGAAGACCAGCGATCAGGGCTTTACATCTCATCTGAAATGAGCCGTGTTGGGGAAACGCAGTACAAGTATCATCACGTAATCAGATGATGTTCATGCACATTACATTCTAATAACACTAATACATTTATTTACAGTCAAAGTCACTGCAGATGAGAAACAACAGTCACAGTAATAGTGTGAGTTAAACAGCTCTTGATGCCTGATGTCCACTATAGAGGACAGACGATTCATCAGGAGTTTCTCACATCAATACTTGGCAAATGTAACTGTGATGAGACTCATTAGATATTGTTTGATGCTGTTTTACCTGCAAGAGTCTCCAAGGATAGAAGGAATGGACGGATATGAATAAAATGAATAAAACCCATGCAATGCAAGAACATGCTTTATGAACAGCCGTCCACTGTAGTGACCGCAATGATGAGGCTCATTTAGTTTCTCTCTCTCTTCAGTTTGTTCTTTTATTCTTTCTGTCATTCGTTTTTCTTCATTATTTCTGTTTTGCTCTCTTTGGCTCGTTCATTCAATCTTTTTATTTGTTCATCCTTGCCTTCATTTGTTCAGTTTTGTCTTTCATTTCTCTTTCTGCAGAGTTCCTGATAATAAATCATAAAGAGGACTTTGTTTGATCACATCTGTGTGATATGAAATAAGTTTGTCATCATCCGATCATGTTTATAATCACATTTAGTCTTTTATCAGATGATTTTTCCAAATGTGGATCAATGTGACATAAAGCTGAAAGAATCAGAGAAATGAAAACCATACTGTAAAAACACTGTCAACTCTTGAACAGTTTTCATTTATTGAGAACTTTATTGCACTTTTAATTGAATTACTGAAATGGCCAAAACTCATGGAGAGGAAAGGACAGAAATGATTGCGACACATTAAATAATGAATAAATCCTGATGTTTTAAAGTCATCTCTTCTGTTCTCTCTCATCACACTCTTTTAGTCACGTTTAGCTCTGGTTTATTGTTTTTCTGGGCTATTATGAGTCTCTATTCACTGCAGGAGGAGATCACAGATGATTGTTTTCTGTCATATTTTGCAATGAAACAATCTGTAGTGCAGTAATAACATGTGTGTCTTTATTTCTATCTGCTCAGTTTCTTCTGTTTGTGCCATTCTGTGTCACAACACCATCACATGACCCCACAGTGACCTCTAGTGGTGACCTCAGGTGACATCATCATCACATGACCCCACAGTGACCTCTAGTGGTGACCTCAGGTGACATCATCATCACATGACCCCACAGTGACCTCTAGTGGTGCCCTCAGGTGACATCATCATCACATGACCCCACAGTGACCTCTAGTGGTGACCTCAGGTGACATCATCATCACATGACCCCACAGTGACCTCTAGTGGTGCCCTCAGGTGACATCATCATCACATGACCCCACAGTGACCTCTAGTGGTGACCTCAGGTGACATCATCATCACATGACCCCACAGTGACCTCTAGTGGTGCCCTCAGGTGACATCATCATCACATGACCCCACAGTGACCTCTAGTGGTGACCTCAGGTGACATCATCATCACATGACCCCACAGTGACCTCTAGTGGTGCCCTCAGGTGACATCATCATCACATGACCCCACAGTGACCTCTAGTGGTGACCTCAGGTGACATCATCATCACATGACCCCACAGTGACCTCTAGTGGTGCCCTCAGGTGACATCATCATCACATGACCCCACAGTGACCTCTAGTGGTGACCTCAGGTGACATCATCATCACATGACCCCACAGTGACCTCTAGTGGTGCCCTCAGGTGACATCATCATCACATGACCCCACAGTGACCTCTAGTGGTGCCCTCAGGTGACATCACCATCACATGACCCCACAGTGACCTCTAGTGGTGACCTCAGGTGACATCATCATCACATGACCCCACAGTGACCTCTAGTGGTGACATCATCATCTGACATCATCACATCCCCCTTTCTTTAAAGGAAATATTCAACAGTGAGCGTAATGTTATTCTGTGATGTGTGTAAATGTGCATTCAGCAGAACATCTGAACTCAACTGTTAAACTCATCTCATGCACTTTCTCATTGCTCTGACTTTAAGCGATGTCTCACACATTGAGTCTCTCAGGATCACTTCAGGAGAATTTCATCCTCAACTCTTAGATCCCCATATTCTGGAGAGGATCCTGTCGGCCTTCCATTATTCATGTTCTCAATGTCCACTTGCGATCCAGTGTGTGTTTTGTTTTCCTCTTTGCTTTGGCTCTGCATCTGCCACAGGAAGCGCACACACACCATGTCCACATGTGTCTCCACATCTGCTTCTGTTGTGCTGGCTCTACTGCTGGTGCTGCTGGTGAGAGGGCATCTGCAGCACTAAGGCCCAATCCCAGCTCTACTTTATACCCCTTCCCCTAAAATAGACTCTGGTGGAGCCGCTTCTCCATCGGCCTGTGCTCTGTGTTCATGAACCGCTCAGAGCCGAGCCGAGCCGGCCGGTGCGGGTGTGCTTTAGTTTCTACTGTGGCGCTGCGATAACCAAATGTAACACAAACGAGTCAGTTGTTGCCTTGGTAACGCAAGCGTTTACAATAGTTTAAATAGCGACAGCGTTATGAAGGATGACCAGATATTAAAGTTTGTCGAGAGTTGGCTTGAGAAAGCCGGACCAGAAAGTTTGAAAAAGTTTTAAAAGCTTAAAGTTTGAAGATTTTCAGTTTAAAGTTTGACGTGTTTGAAGTCAATACAGTCTAGAAAAGTGGTTGTTTGGGTACTCAGGGTGGTTGCTAAGGTCTTGCTACGTTGTTGTTAGGGTACTCATGTGGTTGCTATGCGCTTGCTATACGGTTACTAAGGTTTTCTGGGTGGTTGCTAGGGTACTCTGGGTTGTTGCTTTGCAGTTGCTAAGGTACTTGGGGAGATTGCTAGGGTGTTGCTATGCGGTTCCTAGGTTACTCTGAGTGGTTGCTAGGGTCTTGCTATGTGGTTACTAAGGTATTCTGGGTGGTTGCTAGGGTAATCTGGGTGGTTGCTATGCAGTTGCTAAGGTACTTGGGGTGGTTGCTAGGGTGTTGCTATGTGGTTGCTAGGATACTTGGGGTGATTGCTAGGGTGTTGCTATGCAGTTGCTAGGTTACTCTGAGTGGTTGCTAGGGTCTTGCTATGTGGTTACTAAGGTATTCTGGGTGGTTGCTATGCAGTTGCTATGGTACTTGGGGTGGTTGCTAGGGTGTTGCTATGTGGTTGCTAGGGTACTTGGGGTGGTTACTAGGGTGTTGCTATGTGGTTGCTAGGTTACTCAGGTGGTTGCTAGGGTGGTTGCTATGCGGTTGCTAGGGTACTTGGGGTGGTTGGTAGGGTGTTGCTATGCAGTTGCTAGGGTACTCAGGTGGATGCTAGGGTGGTTGCTAAGTGGTTTCTAGGGTACTTGGGGTGGTTACTAAGGTCTTGCTACGTGGTTCAAACTTCTCACTTCTTCCCCTTACCCCTACCACTCCAGCCTAAACAAGCCCAATCCCAGGTTGTATGACAGTAAAATGACTTGCATATGAGGAACATGGACATGATTTATGCATTTCCCCCTTTTCCTTGTTTTGCTGTCTGTCAATAAATAAATCAAATCCAATCTGACTATGATTGTGTGTCAGCGTTTGTAACGCTCGTAAACGTTGATTTGTCAAGACTGTTTATAATGGCTCTTATTAGTTCTTCTGCACATGTCTATCGATTCAGACGCATGTAATATTTGATACTGAAATATTAATTTGGTCAGTTCCTCTTTGTCTGCACACAGATCATTGATGTTCTTTCCTGTTTTAACGCTCAGGCTCATTCTCAGAGTTACACTTTAGATAAATCTTACAGCTCATATTGGTTTTAATTTGCAGCTGCAAAATTTGCTCCGGTCTGTCATGTTTGAGTAATACATGATAATTTCTTCAGTTTATTAGATCATCTTCACTGATGCTGATGTTTTTTTTGCAGTCTTTTAAGGCGAGTAATATTCCTTCATTTCCCTGAAATGTGCTCTCCATAATAATTTATTATTTAATATCTTTACCACCTTCTGCAAACACATAATTGACAATCGGCCACCAGCGTCAAATATGTCATAATAAATGATAAATGAAAAAATATAGTCAAGTAAAATTATGATCTCGAGAATGAAACATCTTACTGTGATTTCTTATGTTAGTGGGTTGGAAGGTCTCATCAAATGCATTGATCTCTGTGTTCTTCTAATCTTTGTGCATTCAGATGTTATACTTCATATTCATAAATCAGAGCTTTGGAAATTAATACAGTGAAAATAATGATGTGTTTCAGTTTCTCCCTTCTGATTGATGTAAGTCCTTAATATAGCATCTTCCTGCATCTGATTGGTCATGTTAGGAACAGATTGGTCAATCTGTCCACACAGCTCTTCGCCCAGACATCGTTTTGTGGTCAGCCAAAGACCGTAAAATCCTCCTGATTGAGCTGACCGTGCCATGGGAGGAGGGCTGTGAGGAGGCACATGAGAGGAAGGCCTTGAAATATCAGCCTTTAATCCAGGAGTGCAAAGATAAGGGATGCCAGGCATGGCTGTTCCCTGTGGAAGTAGGTGCAGAGGCTTTCCTGCCAAATCAGCATGGCGGCTGCTGACCGCTTTAGGCATGGATGAGGAGTAAGAAGCATGCAGCTCATAGGATGGGACAGGAGGCTGAACGAGCTTCATGCTGGATATGGCGCAAGAGAGAGGAAGAAAGCTGGAAGCCAGGAGCAGAAGGGCAGTGATTTGGCCACTGCTGATCCACCAACTGGAGAGTGTTGTGGTTAAGGGTCGAAACACTCAAGGAAGGTTGGGAACCACCTGAAGACTTCTGCTGCTGGCTGAAAGCTACACTTACCTAAAGGGGTAACCGATGACAGGTGTATTCCACAATCATTGATGAAAACAAGCACATTTTAATTCATACATGCATAACTCACTCACATTATCTTTCTTCTTTGCTCTTGTGCTTGTCACCATCAGCTAAATACAGCCCGAAGGCTCTTTTAGGATCCATTAAAACTGGAAATCAATATTGTCAACCCAGTCCTCAAGACACACATATCTGAACATTGAAAAGGTCCCAGGCGACGACTTCAGGGGTCTGTTCTTCGTACCTCGCTTATTACATCTGAGATGATTTGACAGATCCCGGATCTTCTAATCCTGATAACTGATCTCTGGCTAATTTGCGGATTGGATTAAAATATCTGGATTAAATGATCTAAGATTACTGCGCGTTCTTGTGTTCCCTGAAGAGGGCAGATGCATCAATACTCGAATTGTTAATTAATCAAACTATCTTCTCTTACGCTGCATCAAGCCATCCCATAATATCCGTGATCACTTAAATTAATCAGAACCAGAATGAGCTTTATCGGCAGGTATGTTTACACATACTAGGAATTTGTTGTAGTGACAGAAGCTCTACAGTGCACAGAATGACAGTGACAAGAAAACAAACAAAAAAAAACAATATACAAATATACAGACAATGTGCAAAATAGCAAAGACACAATATACAAATTAAAAAGCAACATACTATGTACATGTATTTCGAGTTTAAATTAGAAATGTAAATAAGTGTGTTAAAAATAAGTGAATAAAAGGAATGTACAATTCTGTGTGTGTGTTTCTCATTTATTGTGAAGTGTTCATGAGATGCATTGCCTGAGGGAAGAAACTGTTCCTGTGCCTGGTCGTTCTGGTGCTCAGGGCTCTGTAGCGTCGACCGGATGGCCACAGTTGGAAGAGGGAGTGTGCTGGATGAGAGCGGTCCAGAGTGATTTTGCCAGCCCTTTTACGTACTCTGGATAAGTCCAGATCTTGGAGAGTGGGAAGGGTTGTTCCAGTGATACCCTCTGTAGTCTCCTGAGGTCAGATCTGGTAGCTGAGCTGTACCAGACGGTAATTGAAGTGCATAGGATGGATTCAATAAAAAAACGTTTCAGCTGTTCCTGTGGCAGATTGAACTTCCTCAGTTGGCGGAGGAAGTATGACCTCTGTTGGGCTTTTTTCCCAATGGAGGCAATGTGAATGTCCCACTTCAGGTCCTGAGAGATGGTGGTGCCCAGGAACCTGAATGACTCCACTGTTTTTACAGGTCTGTCCATGATGGTGAGTGGGGGGGTTTCTCCTGAAGTCCACGATCATCTCCATTGTTTTGAGCGTGTTAAGCTCCAAGTTGTTCTGACTGCACCAGACAGCTCTTTAGCCTCCTGACTCGTCTCCGTCCCGGATGAGGCCGATGACTGTGGTGTCGTCCGCAAACTTCAGGAGTTTGACAGAGGGTCTTAAGAGGTGCAGTCGCTGGTGTAGATGGAGAAGAGCAGTGGGAGAGAACACAGCCTTGATGAGCCCCAGTGCTGATGGTGCGGGTGCTGGATGAGAATTTACCCAGCCTCACAAGCTGCTGCTGGTCTGTCAGGAAGCTGGAGATCCACTGACAGACAGAGCTGGGCACGGAGAGCTGACTTAGTTTGGGCAGGAGGAGGTTTGGGATGATAGTGTTGAAAGACGAGCTGAAGTCCACAAACAGGATTCTTACAAAAGTCCCTGGTTTATCCAGATGTTGCAGGATGAAGTGCAGACCCATGTTTACTGCATCATCCACAGACCTGTTTGCTCTGTAAGCAAACTGCAGGGGGTCCAGTAAGAGTCCGGTTAATGCACGGCTCAGATTAACTGTACGTGTGTAAACCAATAAAAATACAAATAAAATGATAAAGTAATTATGCCATCACAAATAAATCGCTCGTGTCGTATTATACATTCTCATATACATATACAATATAACATTTGTATATAATTATTATTTAAAATTATTATGATTGTCCCTGGTTCAGTAATAAACTCTTGTAATAAAGTAGCAGTGGCTGGGACAGATTTTAAGTATCACCTCAAGATGCAATCTAATCCTGTTAACATGAAATAAGCCGCTCGAGCAGGTTTAAGTTTACGGACCTGTTACTATGACAGCAAGTCCAGAGACTAGTCTAGACTTTTATTACTGAGAGTCGGCCAACTGCTGCACCTTCACTGGAACTGACAGACGATCAGACACTCCAACAACAAACAATGTGTTTCTCTACACTGCACAAAACTCCACATTTGAACAGTCAATGCTAATACTTTAACAAATAATCAAACACACTTACAGGCTCTGATTCAGAAGAGATTCACAGTTGGAATTGCCCCATTTTTTAGCAATAGTGTTTGTGCACAGCCGGTCTTGTGCTCTCACAGGTTCAGGAAACTGTCCTCCGTAAAATACACTACACACACGCACGCACGCACACACGTTATTTTCACCTCATATCAGACGAATACTTCAGCTCTCCAGACTGCCACCACATCCCGTTTAAAGACAGCATTCACTTCATTTGGGCTCCATGGCCTTTTCACAATTTTCCTCGATTTGGTCTCTGCAAAACAAACAAACATATACATACAAATACATATACATGTATACCAATATGTATATACTTGGAATAATTGTATATACAGAAATGTTTAAATAACTCTGGAGTTCTCAGTTTCATCCGGATTCATTTTTCTTTTTCATAAAGGGGAAAAAGCAACAAATAAAATGCATTACAGCCCTACAATCCAAACTGTTTCGGACCGTCTGAAATATCAGTAGATAAGCACACAGGGCAAGCTAGTCTCTGGTCCTGAGTAAAACAAAAAGGACCACATTTACACTGAATTACTGTGAAAGCAAAAAATAAAACATGAACCCAAAATAATCATGTATCCTTTTTCTCAAATACAGTGGGGAGAACAAGTATTTGATACACTGCAAGTAGGAAAACCTGCAAAATTGGCAAAGCATGTTGAAGTCTGTAATTTTTATCATAGGTACTCTTCCACTGTGAGAGACGGAATGTGGTCTTGGCCATTGTGGAGAGGTTGGAGTCTGTTTGATTGAGTGTGTGGACAGGTGTCTTTTATACAGGTAACGAGTTCAAACAGGTGCAGTTAATGAGTGGAGAACAGGAGGGCTTCTTAAAAAAAAACAGGTCTGTGAGAGCTGTAATTCTTACTGGTTGGTAGGTGATCAAAAACGTATGTCATGCAATAAAATGAAAATTAATTATTTAAAAATCATACAATGTGATTTTCTGGATTTTTGTTTAAGATTCCGTCTCTCACAGTGGAAGAGTACCAATGACAAAAATTACAGACTTCAACATGCTTTGCCAGTTTTGCAGGTTTTCCTACTTGCAGTTAGGGCTGCTCGATTATGGAAAAAATCATAATCACGATTATTTTGGTCAATATTGAAATCACGATTATGTAACACGATTATTTCACATGACTTTGGGAATGTGTTGTATTTATTAAAAATACACCTTTCAACAATTCAATTGAAATTGTAACATTTGTTGTACTTTTTGAACTATTAAAATAAATAAGATAAACAATATGGTTCGGCTAGATATGCTTTTCAGGTACGTCTAACATTAGTTTTCAGGTACAGAAATGTCTCAAGTGTAAAATAACATTGCATATTTGAGTGCATAAATTAAAGATGAATCCTATTAAACTTACAAAAGCTATTCAATCCGGATCGGATATGCGTCGTCTTTTTCGACTGTATAAAGTTCACTTAAGGCATATTCAGACTATGTCTGCTAGGATACTCATCAAGATGGACATGTTGACATACGTTTTGTGTGAGTTTGTCCGTTCAAGAGCAAGACTTGAAAGAGAACTCAATATTTGCGCGCTGAGAGACGTGTGCGCGCTCTCGGATGATACATTATCAGATACAGATACATTTCCTCACAGCGCGCGCGGCTTCTCATTCGCGTCTTCTGGCACTAAACCCGGGTGACGACGGTGAAAACGACTGGTCATATTCAAACATACGGCAGCACTCGCATGCATTGAACAAAGTTTACAAAGAGAGAATTATTTGAAAAATATGAGGGGAAAAAAGGACGTTTACACGGCACCCCTGCTCTCGTCAGTTTTTGTTTCTTTATTTGATTGTCATAGGTCACTCTGTTTAATTTTCAAGTGGTTAAACAAATTCGTGGTGTTCCCTTGCGTTGCAGCCACTGCCATGTAGCAAATCTTGCACGTAACATGTTTTTGCTCGTCGTCTGATTCCTCGAAGCCAAACTGTTCCCAGACAACGGAGTTGGTTTTGCCTTTTTTGCTCACCAAACGCTGCTGTAACTGCCCTCCTTCTGCCATCTTTACTCGCGCCGAGTTTTTAAATTCCAGCGGATGATATGCACACGAGACTCACGAACTGGGTGAGAGAGATTGTGGCTTAATTCGGGAGGGGCGGATGAGCGCATGCGCGTTTCATTCAGAACGCAAGGCAAAATAATCGTTTTTTCTCGATTGTACTATTTTGGTGATCGTTGGGAGGCAAAATCGAAATCGAAATCGAAATTCGATTAATTGCACAGCCCTACTTGCAGTGTATCAAATACTTGTTCTCCCCACTGTAAATTTCTAAATATGTGCACACACATACCTGTGGAGCTGTCAGCCTCATCCAGGCCCATTTTTTTCTCTAAGGGAAAGAAAGCAACACACTATTTCTCTTCTCTACATGGCAAACAGTTTCTGACCATCTAAAATTTCAAATAAATGTGTGACCCTGGACCACAAAACCAGTGATGCATCTCACAAGTATGTTTTTATGTATTTGTGGCAACAAAACATTGTACCAGTCAAAATGATCAATTTTTCTTTTATTCCAAAATCATTAGGATATTAAGATCATGTTCCATGAAGATATATTTTTTTACATTTCCTGCCGTAAACATATCATAAACATTATATAAAACATATAAAAAAAATGTTTTAAGTGGATGCAGCATAATCGCCAAAAGAAATGGACAACTTTAAAGGCGATTTTCTCAGTATTTTGATTATTTTTGCACCCTCAGATTACAGAATTTCAAATAGTTGTATCTCTGCCAAATAGTGTCATATCCTAACAAACCATACATCAATGGAAAGTGTATTTACAGCTTTCAGATGATGTATAAATCTCAATTTAAAAAGATTGATTTTGTAATTACAAATTCATTTGATTTGATTTTTTGATAACAGATTTGTTAACGTTTCAAGACAGCATTAATTAAAGTTTCTTAAGGGTCAAGTTATCTGCATCTCCTATGCTGCATCAGGCCATCGCATAATATTTGTTACGGCTCAGAGTAACGTTTCTGCATGTGTTTAAGACTCCAATAAAATTATAAAGTAATTATTCCATCGCAAATAAATATCTCAATCAGTAAATCTGGCTGTTACAAAACATCATGTTATTTTCAAATACATTTTTACCAGAATGGTTTCTAATCAAGCCGCCCTCGAAACAATAATGTTGCACAAGAAACACATGAACATATGTTAGGTTGGATTTCTTTTTTTTTAAGCTTTGGTAAATATATTTAAATTAAAACATACCGTTGGAACTTTCTGTCTCATCCTGGGTCAACTCCATCCCTTCATTTAGAAAATGAAACCATACTTAAACTTGACAACCTAAATACTTTGTTTATGATAATCAGAAACCTGATGTAGTAAATACACTATACCAATGCTCACTGGAATTAAACTCATTACATACCTCTTACTCCATGGACAGGCTCAGACTCTTCATCATCGCTTATTTCTTCCTCGTCTAATTCCAGATCAATTTCATCTATAGAAAAACATATTTGATAAACACCCCCCAAACATTACTGCACATATATAATTCCTAAATTTTCTTTATCTACTGCATTCACCTCAAAAAACATTTTTTTGAGTTACATAATTAGCTTTTAAGTCATTATCTACATCTGATTTAAAATTGTTCTGTTACTGTACTGTAACATTATTATTATTATTATTATTAATATCATCATCATACAAAATAATGCACATACCTTCTATCTCAATTTCATCAAGAGACTTTCCTTGGAAATTGACGAGAGTTCCTTTCTCCATAGCCAAGAGCAGCTTGGAAATTTTTGCAATTTCTAGTTGCATCTGGCAACCGATAATAGTCTCTATGGACCTGAATGTCATGGCCCAGAAAGTTGGCTAGTTGATCAAGCTCATTATCCTTAAGATTAAGTATCTGGGACATTGTTGCCACCTGCTTACGGAGCTGTGTAGACCGGAGATATTCTGGGTGTTGTGCACCACAGTGACTTGCAAAAAGCCTGATACAGTCCTGTCCTCTGAAGAAGCTGGTGGGTGAGCACTTGGGTCTTCCAAATAGGAAGGGGTTGTTCCTGTCTACTTCACATGCACCTCTCTTGTCCACAAGAAGTTTTAATGCTCTGACAAGTTCAGGGTTTAACAAAATTGCAACTTTTCTCCCTTTCTTGCCCATTATTTCCACTCTGCTGAAATGCCTGGACATTTTTTGCTCAAATGGAGAGAGACCGACGGCGATATCATCATGGAGCTCAGTCTGGTCTCTTTTCCTGAAACACTCAAGTGTCATTTTTGAAACCTCTCCTGCACGACGTCTATTAAAGACTATTACTTGTGCAAGTGTCACTTTGGCAAGTTCTGCATATGTTTGTGGAGACTCGTGATTTTTTAGGCTTTCAAAAGCATCAGAGGATTTTTTCTCTAGATGCTGGTGGAGAAGCTGCACATCATGTGTGAACGGTATAGTTGATGGTTTATTGAACTTTGATTTGCTCAAAGTAGCAAGAGCAGCATGGGAGACATGTTCTGCCCATTCACTGGAGCACAGTTGTTTGAATCGCTCTGCTGCTTTTGTCAAACAATCATCCTCTGCTGCAATGGCCCTGCAGAGAATGATGTCACCGATCTTGTTGAGTGAGTGTCCTAACTTCAATGCAAGACTTGGTGTCTTATAGGAGTGGCTCTTTTCATCATAGCCAGCAACATCTTTCACTGCATCCAGGGGCGTAAATCGTGGGGGGGACGGGGGGGACAGGACCCCCCAATCTGAGGGCTGTCCCCCCCTGAAAACCATGCTGAGTATTGTAAATAATATAATGATATATACTTAAAATAAATGTGTAAGTAGTAAAACAATACAAACGCAAACGGGACACAAAAAAAATGTGTTTTAAGTTTAGAAACATTTTGAGTCCCCCCTCCCCCCTTGCCCCACAGTGGTTTGATCCACCGCGCACCTCAACTAACGTTACCCATAGAACGTAGATAAAGTACCACACAAGTTTGGGGAGAGAACAAAGCTCTTCAGACAGCAGTTGTGAAACTCCAGTAAGCTGTTTTATTCACTTTAAACATCAGATGAAGTGATTATTTTCTCTTTAATACAGATTAGGGAAAACACTGTTAACATCACTTGCCCACTGCGGCACTGCCCCGGGCCACCGTCGTTTTAATTTTTATAGTAATAAAATCATTTGACACAACTATTACAAACTGAACGTGTCTGCTCAATACAGCACGAGCCGAACGGGCAAACAGCTGACAGACAAGATGATCGCGGAAGATTTGGTTTCAAAGCGCCTATTTAAGGGAGTGTGTCATTGTACTGTTTTGTAGTTGTGTTTTTCATTACGAATAATTGGCTAATGAACCCAAAATACAAGCAACCCGCCCCCGAATTGGCGCTCATTCTAAACCTAAAGGTTTTGCTCAATATGAAGTGGCAGATCAGAGGGCTTGCTGCAGCTGAATATCTAAAGATCTGAATATCATAGTATAAAATACTTTGTGGAGGACGCAAGATAATTTAATATTTATAATATGACTGCGTGGTGAACCTTAATCGTATTTAAACAACTATCACTGTGTTGTTGGTCAGATAAAATGAAAGAGAAAAGAAAAATAGACATTACATAATTTTTCAGTGCACCAAAACGCCAAGTAGCCTAAGTACGAAATGTTTTTTGTTTTTTGTGGTACACATATCCTTATAAGAAACGATTTTGGCTGTATTATTTGTGTCCCCTTCAAAATTTGCTCTTGAGAAATTTCATGTTTATTGTCCCCCCCAACTGTTAGATGAAATTTACGCCCCTGACTGCATCAATGACTTTGTAAAAATTGTTTGGCTTCACAGCATCTTCAAAACTAAATATGGAATATTTTTTTCTCAAGCTTAGCAAGAGTCTGCCCATTTCCCGAACCTTCTGTCTGATGTATTCGGATTTGGTTGGATCACTTCCATGCTTGTTGTTAAGACACTGACTCAACTGCAGTATGAGGAAATCATTTCGAACCACAGATGAAATGTCATCACTCTTCATGTTTCCCAAAATCTTCCAGACCTCTGAAGATATTGCCTGGGAGAAAGTTGACTCTGCAATATCAGCCAAAACTAAAACTTTGGCCTTACCAGTTGCTTCAGACTCTGAAAACATCTTTGAAGGGCATCTCCGTGCATGGCGCCACAGCTCCTTGCAAACAAACAGGCCTTTACAGTATACGCAGTGCACATGTTTTAGAACTCAGCTCAATTTCTGATCTTCCTGGCCGCCTTCTAACTTTCAGTGGTCCACTTTTACTTTCCATAACCTCTTTATTATGTTCATAGTTGCCTCTGTTTCTTAATTTCTCAAGTAACCTTTTTCTGTCCTTGGAGTGTTTAGGGAGCAAGAATGTCTTGATGCTTTTTAAAGTGGCGGGCAATTTTAGACTGAGGTTTCTTGCAGACATAACAGTAGTTTTTGTGGGTGGAAATAGTGTTTTTGGGGCTTGGCACATTGTCAGTCTCTGACGGTTCATAAGACGACACTGCTTGTGTTTTCTTAAAACTCTGAAGCATCTCAGTATTGTTTGTAGTAGTATCATGCTCATCACATATGAGGTCTTGAGCAGAACTGGATCTATCACTAACCATTTCTTGCTCAGTGGATGAACAGCGAATGGGTTGTGGTGACACACTCTTTGCTCTCATAGAAGACTCTGAAACAGCTGGTGTGGACTTATAATTTGGTGGATTGCATATATCGACAGAAAGACTATCATCACTATCGCTATTTTGTCTAGAGTCCGGGATGAAAACATCAGAGGAGGATTCTTCAGTGTTTTTATCAGCGCAAGGAGAATACTCCTCATCAGAGCAGGATTCTTCAGAATTGGAAAATTCAACATCTGGCTAATAAAAAAAAAAAGATAACAACAAAAATAGTGTACCCTGCTTATAGTCCAGCAGTTTTGATGTAACAAACTTGAAAATGTTAAAGAAGGTGATGTACAATAAATTTACATACCAGTGTCATATTCTTCAGGAAGCAGGTTTTGTGCCATGATTTTGAACATACTGAAAGAAAATTAAAGTATAAAAATAAGCATGCTTTTAGGTTATATCAGATTACTGCATTACAATAATGATTTGAATAAAACAGCACAATTTTTTTAAATAAAAATACCAGGAAATTACAGGACAGCCCGTTTTGTTTTCGATACAAAAATGAACACACAAACATACATACATTTGCATGTAAGGCCAAGCCATTTTCGACTTGTCACAGGTCCACTGCAATCTTCACAAGAATCCAAACTGGAGATAACAGCACTGTGAACTTCATGGTGGCACTATAACAAAATGGATTTATTAAATCAACTTCATATATTGAAAATAGCACAAATTTCATTCCAAAGTGTGGTGTGAATGGGCCTTAACGGTTGAATTGTCTTTGACTGAAAGTTAATGCAATTATTGCTGCATTGAAAGCATATCCAGTGTGTAAAAGTGTGCATATTAAGTCTACAACTTATCCACAATAAAGAAGCTGACACATACACAAATCAACATCTTTTCCTCAAAAAATTGTTAACCCTAACCCAAACATGACGGTCCTCGTAGTGGAGAACGGTCCTTATATTTCAGGTCAGTGTCATGCACATCCCCCAACACACAAGTGATGAAAATTAATGGAGAGCGAGGGACATTTTACTTGAGTTTGAGATGTCACAACAACGTCTTCAAGACAACAGTCCACGTAAACCAGACTAGTATAATGCCCAACCATCCTACACTTAATATTGCCTGTGTCAAAGAGAAGTAAACAATTAAGGAACATGTGCTCACTTACTTTCTCTTTCCCGGATGAGGAAGGATTCACACTGCATTCAGTTACAGCCACCGAGGTCCTGTCACACATTTCCTATAATTATAAGAAAGACAGGTACAACACATTGGCAAGGATGTTTTTTAATAATCTGCACCATAAATAAAAAAAAATACATGTAATACATGTTGACTTTCAGTGATAAAGTATTTAAGAGACTCACCCTTAAACGCCAAGGCCAAGAGGAATCCCCATAGTTGTATGTGACCTCCTCATCTGGAAAGATATGTTTTATACTAAACAGGCACAGGTGTGGTCTTCCGTCAACAATGATTGTCTTGACTTTACAATTTGGATTTCTGTGATCATCATTCACCAGTCGTCCAAGAGAACCGTCCTCTTTTGTTGCATCAATGCTGTGAGAAAAATAGAGCAGTAAGAAATTTAAAACATAGACACATACTGAAACATAAGGTTCTAAATGAACATTATATATTTTTGGGGTTAGGCTAAACTTGGCCTATTTAACTTCTATTCAAATACACATTGTGACAATTAACTTACATTTCTAAGAGTTTAAAAGGTGAGATGATCCACTTAAGGTAAAAAACAAAACAAAAAAACTAACCCTTAGGCTAATGCCCCCCTGTTGAACAATAACCATGTTATTGATTATCACTAACTAATAAGTTCTTAATGTTAAAAGAACCCTAGCAAATCTCCTATTGTTATAATAATAATCATAACTGTTGTTTTTATTAGAACTACTTTGCTCTGAATGCGAACCAAAAATAAATAAACAAAAAAAACAGCCAGCTTACCAGTAACGTGTTCCATTCCATGTGAAGTCAAACAAGTAGTTGCCTTGAACATCTTTAACATGTTTACTTTGAGAGAGAATCCCACGGTATTCAACAACAAAGGTGGATGGTTCAATGTGCTCAAGTGCAAACACACCTCTCCCTAAAAAGGCAAAATATAATACTAATAAAACAACATGAATGAACCCAAGTGCAGCTATTTGTTACACAGCTCACCAACTTATCCTTATAAATTGTTAAATCCTGTAAAACTGTGTAATGTAATATGAGGTGCAGTAAGTGAAAATAATTTAAGCATCAGTTTTCACTGATATACTAGTTGAATTTGGTTTCACTATTCTCTACATCATTTTAAGTGTTTATTTTGAAATTAAAAAAAAAAATTGTTTAAAGTTATCCCTTCAACATTTATGAAAATATGAAAATGCTTGAATGTGAAAGATCACGTTCAGACTGCCAGCAATACGGTGTACCTCTCAGTGTCTTATATGTGAATGCCCACTTACTTCAAGAAGTCGTGGCTGCAGCCTGAAGCACGATGGCTACTGGATCAGATCCAACACGTACTGGACGCGCACGCGCGGTGGTTTCGTTCACATTTTGATGACGTCACATGCACACGCGCAGTTGAGAGATTTGTGAACTGGATAAATACTCAAACCGCTCGCGCAAAAACAATTATTAATAACATGCTCACGAAATCAGGACACACGTTTTGCATTTTCCCTTGAATGTGTACTGGTTGTACCTTGAGGATTAAAATTACAGACAATTAGGCTACTTGATCATTCTTGCTTCCACTCAACAGCAAGTATGACCAGAATATGTTACAATTTTAACTGTTTTGCATGTATGTAGAGAGAAACTAGGATAACTTCAGCATCACGATGACTTATTCATCAATAATTACGCATTACTAATTATCAGTACTACTACTACACAGGTTAGAACATCATCTATATACAATATTGACCATCAATATTGTATATAGATGATGTTCTAACCTGTGTAGTTATAATGTGTAGTTATAATTGTGTGCGAGTCATTATAACTAGACTCGCACTCGCCATAACGAACCACCATCCAGTACGTATTGGATCTGATCCAGCTACGTCATCGTGCTACAGGCTGCAGCGAGGAGTGTCTCACTTACTTTCTGATTTAATTTGCCTGCAGTCTGAACATAGTCAAAGTGCCTTGTGCACAACTTACCTTTAAATGCGTTGATATGTCGTCCCTCAATGAAGGCTTTGTCTTTGCCTGACAATATGTGTTCTCTTGCATCCTGCTCAGGCTTTATTCTCTTCTTTCTTACCATGTTGACTGAAAACATTCCAGACAACATTTTATTTTTTAATTTTTATAAATGCTTTATATACAGTACATAATTGTCAGACTGTAGTTAAGTCTATATTAATAAATACAACATTTTACACATAAATAGTTGATAAGTGAGATTTTTGAAGTTTGTTACTTTTGATAAGAAACAGTCTCAGATTCCAAATTCAGTCTATTTTAATACCATTTTAGCTCTCTTTAATGTGGCACCCCAGATCAAACGAAGCTAAACTCTAAAAAGTATAGAGAGTAAGATTTAGAAAACGTTCCATGTACAATACCTGATACATTCAAATAATAAATGTAAAGCATGCGAATTAAAACTAATGAAATCATAAAATATGTTAATATCAGCCCTAAAATGAAATATATATATATATATAATATTTCTGTATCATACTGTATTAAACTGTAACGTTAACTCTTTACCAGTCATGACAACACAGATTCAATTTATTTTATTTGTGCCACATTAAAATGTAAATTGATCTCAAGCATCCATGGCGTTATACGATTACGTTTCATCAACTAATACTTATATGTCTATGAACAACAAGAGAATTTCGTTTGTTCCTAAATAAACTTTAATAGCATGTGCAAGTTGTTTAGAGACGCCATTTTAGCTGCTAATGGGCGAATATTAGGCCGATTAGCTGCCATGATTAAAGGTGATATGACTAGTTAGAAATTGTCTGACTCATGACACTAAACGCCATAAAGGTAGAATATATAAATTAACACACTTACCTTCAACGTGATAAAGTTAAAATCTCCCGTAACTCTCAACTTCGCTCGAATCCTGCTAATTAATTGTAATTATGACTAACGTCACACCACACACGTCTTTAGGGCATCGGTGTGTTGACTTTGACGGATGTCAAATGCAGCCAATCACTGACACGTGCTGACTTTGACGGATGTCAAATGTAGCCAATCACTGACGGGGATTCCAGCGTTCCACCAATGAATCACGCGCTTGGGCTGGTCTGGGTGTATGAAATGTGTATGATACTGCAGT